>NC_137037.1:8905275-9070275 GCF_032717465.1 Coenobita brevimanus | reverse complement strand
ACCCTGAAGGTTTCATGTTGATAGCTCAAGCCATTTATGAGATATAATGGGAAAACACACACACACACACACACACACACACACACACACACACACACACACAGAGGCGGGCAAAAACATTATCGCTCCATCTAGTAAAGGCGGTTAATAACTACAACAGTCACATATCTTAATCACACAGCCATTAGTTACCGGTACCCTCTTTGCCAAACACCTGTCCCTGCCACATCCACTACTCTTACACATTAATGAAAAACAAAAGCATTCGGGGGCCGAATGCTAATCACCCGCCAAATTACGCTGTTGGCTACGGTACAAGCTATCTACAAGCCAAGTTTGAAGAATATTTCTCTATCCATTGCTAAGATAATGGCCAACTGCAGTTTGATATATGGCAGCTGGTATTCAATCGTCTTTGATCAAATCCTCACCAAAAGTTAAACACTTCTGCCCATCCACATAATTTGCTATTTCCTGAAGGTTTGATGAAAGTTCGTCCACATCTATTCGAGATATTCTGAGAACACACACACACACACACACACACACACACACACACACACACAAACTATATCGCCTCTCCTTGCTAAATGCACCCGATAAAAACACAGTCATCATCACCATAACTACTATCATTATCACCACCACCCTCGCCATCACCATTGTCAACACCGTCACCATAATCAACAGTGTCACCATCATACCACAACTGTCACCATCATGAAAACCTACACAGTCACAATCACCATTCTCACTACTTTCATCTCTCTCTCTCTCTCTCTGGTGGAGGGGAGGCAGAAAGGTTGGAAGGACAGAATTATGAGCAGAGAGGCAGGAGAGGGCAGAAGGGCTAAAGAAGGAGTTATAAATGAGGAGACGGAGAAGGGCAGAAAATAAAAGGGTGGGAAGAGTGGGAGCAGAAACGAAGAAGTAAAAAGTGTCGACGGTAGGTGCTTGGAAAGTGGGCAGTGAGGGAAGAAGAAAAGGTAGGATGCAGAAAAATTTAGGCCAAGCGGAAGGATGAAAGGTAGGAGGAAAGGAGGAAAAAATATGGCGTCTTAAGAGGCACACCGAGGGGGAAGGGAAAAGAGAATATCCACACGCACGAACGGGTAAGGGAGAGCAACCTGATCCGGCCAACACACCAACATCGTTAGCCGAAGTCAATACCCGACTCTGAAAACTTCGTAATTACCGCTTCAGAGTAAACTTGGTAAAAGGCAGTGGTAGAGTGTAGGAAAGTGAGGGGATGGGGTAGGCTGTGTTTGTGTGTGTGTGTGTGTGTGTGTGTGTGTGTGTGTGTGTGTGTGTGTAATTTTTTTTTTCACCAGGTCGGCCAGGATCACTTGATGGTCGTAATCGTCAGCTTTTTACCCTCCCGGAAGGGAGCTGAGAGCTCACATATAGTCCGATCTAAAGGCAAGGCTGTGACCTTCACACACGCATACACCCATCCCCTTGCTCAAGGGGGACAGTAACCGCCCACTTCGTCAGTGAAACTTTTCGCACCTGAGCGAGGCGTGAACTCCCGTCTACCAGATGGCAATCGAGAACGTTACCACTTAGCCAGCGAGCGGTGTGTGTGTGTGTGTGTGTGTGTGTGTGTGTGTGTGTGTGTGTGTGTGTGTGTGTGTGTGTGTGTGTGTGTGTGTGTGTGTGATCACACAACTAAACGTACTCCGTATAACAAAGTAGCCTACGGCTTCTGCAAAATGTGAGAGATGAAAGAGTGGAAGATGAGGGTTTAATGGCCTTGATCCTTGAAAATCAGTAGGTTGGAACTTTACCACAGCCTAGTAAGAGTAATACTGCACACCCAAAGATGACCCTGTCCCTGAGGTAGTGTGTGTACAAGCTGTGCAGTGGAGTGGAAGTGGGAGTAAAGCAAGACTTTAAAAATCTTGAAAACTGCTATGAACTGTCATCATCACCAACCTGTTGTTTTCATAAAGTTGTACAAGCAAAGGTGGCCAAGTCACTGAGGTTCTGTCAACACCATCTGTGATGTGCGGTGACAGATCTGGCTGGGGCAGCAGATCAGATGGCAAGTCACCAAATCCATGTCACCCCTCCCTACACCATGGCATACAGGTACATAATGCTATATTATTAAGTTCAGCGAGACATATCCTGGTGAATGGAGATTGTGAAGACAGTTTTCTAGCACTTCACGATGAAAGGTGTTCCCTAAGCCGAATAACCTCGTCTGGTAGTAGGAAGGGTATAACAGGAAAGTCGTCAGGGATCTAATATGATGAAGACATATTAGAGCACAAAAGCACAGGGAAATAATTACATAACAACATATGCTTTAACCTTTGTAGGATGGAACACTGAATATCCCTAAAATAGCTTATATCCTAAAGTAAACGACTTTGCTCTTTGCTGAATGAAACATGGATTTTATCAAATAAATCATAACCAATCACAACCTTTCATAATAGACTCTCCATTAACTCCATTATATACAAAGGCATCTTTTTAAATTTTACAAAGACGAATGTTTGTTGTAAAGGGGCTAGGACTATTAGGCCAATCAATAACTTCCACTAACAATGCTGAAGGAAGTCAGTAAGGGTATGGCAGGAATTCCTTTGGTGATATACTGGTGTGTGACATGCGATATTAAAACCTACACAACAGATTTATTACACAAACAAAAATACACAGGATTCCTCTTAGGTTCGTTGTTGCTCCGTTACATCTGACGTTGGCAATCAGTATCAAGCTGAAGGTGAAAAAAAAAAAAAAAAAAAAAAAGAGAGAGAGAGAGAGAGAGAGAGAGAGAGAGAAATGGAGCCAATCAAAATTTGGCTGGTGGAGGCTGTGACAACACACACACACACACACACACACACCTTTCTGCATCTACCAAATATATCTGAAATTGTAGTAATCTAAGAAATCACCAAGAAAACATTCACTTATAAACGAAAATACTGTGGAATATATTAAGGAAATGTATACTACTGTGGAATAAATTAAGGAAATGTATACATCTCCTCGTAGAAAAGTGAACTGTGATATTATAAAATTAATGGCTATATTCATCCAGCTCAGTAACCTATTCTGTATTTCCCGGCAAGCCTGTGAACCCCTGAGGCAGTGGCGTCTGTGGCACAGGTGCATTGCGGACTGCAAGCCTGTGAACATGTTAAGACATTGGTGTCTGTGGACTTCTGCACTGCAGATTGCAAGCCTGTGAACCTTCTAAGGCAGTGATGTCTGTGGCACTGCTGACTGCAGACTGCAAGCCTCCGAGCCCCATAAAACAGTGGTATCTCTTGCACTGCTGCACTGGAGATTGCAAGCCTCTGAACCGCCTTAAGCCCCGTCCACACGAGCAGGCAATGCCCGCGGGCACAAGCGAGCAGTTTGCCTGTTGACGGGCTCACCGCTTGTGCCCGCGGGCACAAGCGGTGAGCCCGTCAACAGGCAAACTGCTCGCTTGTGCCCGCGGGCATTGCCCGCTCGTGTGGACAGGGCTTAAGGCAGCGGTGTATGGCACTGCTGCAATGCCGACTGTAAGCCTGTGAACCCCCTTATGTAGTGGTGTCTATGGCACTGCTGCGCTGCAGATTGCAAGCCTCTGAAGCAAGGCAGAGGTGTCTATGGCACTGCTGCATTGCAGACTGCAAGCCTCAGGCAGTACTTTGAACTTCATGGAATGACCATTGCTTTCATGACTGACAGTCCTCTGTGAGTGTGTGTCCATATAACGAAGGTTATTCTCTTGGGCATAAAACAGAATATTTTTCTTAAATTCTGACTCATCCAAATAAAGCCTTTGTGGCCCAAATGTTGTCCACAACAAGGTGACGGCTTTCAACCATCCAGACCCTGAGCCAAGTGAACTAAATACTTGTTCGCAAACTTGTTAAATCTGTTCTTTGTCCTGCCATAAACAACTTCATATGTACATAATGGTCTTTCTACACTAAATTATTCCTGTTTCCTCCAGCACCTTGTCAAAAACCTCTCCAGCCATTATAATCTGATACTTTGCTTCACCGAGATGGCTCTGTTTATATTATAAAACACCTACAATATACAGCATACCAGAATATACCAGAATATATCTAAATATAACCAACTATAATAAAAAGGAAAAAATAAAAAATTCCGAGATATTCGCATTTATGGGGACTATGTGTTTTGATTTTACACTGCTGTGAATTGTTGAAATGAAATAATTGAACCAACAAATGCAAATAGGTTGATCACTTGAGAACACACAACAATGATGACCCGAACTGAAAGAGTGTCGTCTAGTGCATTTATTCTACCTGACAAAGATACTTGACCGTTTCATCTAAGTTGCTGGCCAAGTGTAGTCAGACTGGATGACGGACTTGACAAGTAACCAAGGGGATTCATATCAGCATGATAACTAAGGTTCATCCAATAACAAACAACCACGAATTACTGTTCAAGTTATGGGGGTGGCCCAGTTCCGCCACACGAAAACAGGCCGACTATAGTCACACCAAATCTGTTGTATGTTAGCAGCAAACCACAGTTCCCTCTGTGAGTATAATTCTCTTATTTACAGTTCTGTGGTTGGAGGAATGTGTACGAAAGTACAGTTGTCTCAGTTAATTTGCTGACATGTCTTTTAACCAGATGGAGTTATACATTTTACGAGAGCCTCCTGTAGTGAACAGGTCAACGGAGACTAAATAAAATAGAACGATGAGAATATTTAATACAAGTAGATTCTACAAGCACACAGCTAATTACCTGAACATATTTTACAGATTTTTTTTACAGGAACAAGATAATTTATGAACCAGGCAATGGATCTGCAATTCACCTAATGGACAGTTCCCCCCATACTAGACTATTCAGCAAAATGAGGCATAGTATTTTTTGTGTAGTATATGTATGGACGTGGTAGATGTGAGTGGTGTGTCCTGATATTGTATAGTTATGGACGGAGGGGGGGGGTAGGCTGTGGGTATGTCGGTAGTATGGTTGGCCTGGGTAATGTGAGGGTTATTAGTGTACAGTGTGTGAGTGTCAGGTGTCGGCATGCAGTTTCTGCAGGAATCCTCACCACAGACATCAGGACACTCCAGCTGGGGTTCTTCACCTAGAGGCCCGAGTGCCCCAAGAGGGTAATAAATATGGCGACGGGATATTGCAGGAGGGCTGACGGTGATCGTGAGATAGAGCGGAACTAAGATACCCTGGCTTGTGAAGTGTGGTGGCCTGTGAGGTGTGGTGGCCTGTGGGATGTGATGGCCTGTGAGGTGTGGTGGCCTGTGGGATGTGATGGCCTGTGAGGTGTGGTGGGTTGTGAGGTGTGGTGGGTTGTGAGGGGTGGTGGGTTGTTTGGTGTGGTAGGTTGTGAGGTGTGGTGGGTTGTGAGGTGTGGTGGGCTGAGGTGTGGTGGGTTATAAAGTGGACTGGATCTCGTGACATGAGACTGTGTCCTGAGATGCAGCAGCAGCACACTCAACAAGCCAGACACAAATGACACCACCAATAACAAAGGCTAATGAAGGCTGTATTTAACTCCCCGAGGACGATAAGCCTCTCCGAAGCTGAATATCTTCGTCTGGGATAAAAAGGGCGAACAACCAGAAGGTCTAAGTTTAGAAAGATGGAAGAGGCAGTAAACTAACACAGGTTTATGAGTGTGTGTGTGTGTGTGTGTGTGTGTGTGTGTGTGTGTGTGTGTGTGTGTGTGTGTGTGTGTGTGTGTGTGTGTGTGAGTGTGTGTGTGAGAGAGAGAGAGAGAGAGAGAGAGAGAGAGAGATCCAGTAAGTCAGGTGAGCTAAGAGAGGAGTTTGCCTCACATACCAACATAAAGAACCATTTCCTCGCAAATTTGCCTCTGAAAAGTACCAAACAAATTGCTCACCGACTGCTGCTGCGCGCGGCCACGCACGGCCCCCCCCCCCGCGCGCACACACACACACACACACACACACACACACACACACACACACACACACACACACACACTCTCTCTCTCTCTCTCTACCTTTTACTTTCCTCTCTCCAATGTCACTGCTCTCACTTTTCTTCGGAATAAATCAGGTCCAAAGAACTAAGTGTAAAACACCCAACGGCAATAACGCAGCTGTTCTTCCAGTCCGCATGCACACATGCACAACATGCACAGGCGTAACTGAGGAGTACAGCACTCGTGCCACTGGCAAGGAAATAAACATTTCCCCAGACGACGACATGCAATCATCACTTTATGAATCTATGATCCTTTTTCAGTTTCTTGTGCAAGCAGACCAGACCCAACCCAGGGATATACTGGTAAACTCTGGAACTGCTCTCTCCAGCAAATACACATTATTTTCTCTCTCTCCCTAGTCTTTGAACTGATGCCTTTGTAACATGTGTACTCGGGCATCTCGAGTATAGCGAACACTGTATTAGGCTTTCACCTCTTCCCTTTGGAAACATTCACTTTGTTTAGGCCTTGACCTTTTGCTTCTCCCCAGCAGGCATGAAAGCACAATGTGTTTGGAAAGAGTACACTCTCACAGCGGGAGTTAAATTAATTTGAGCCCCATGTGTATGTGTAAACACAGTTGAGTACATACAAAGGTGTGTGTAGCCATGTGCGTGAGCGGTGACTACACGTGTGTATGTGCGTGTGATAGTTTTAAGGTGTGATACAAACGAGGTAATTTTATCCATTATTAGGCATATAACCCGCACCTGCCTCGCCAGACTCACGGCTTCTTAACACTGCTTTAACTCCACACCTCCCACATGAGCTCGGCCTCCGTACCCCACCTCCACTACCACAACACTATCCCTGCTACTACCATTACCCGATACTGATACTACTATTACTGCCACCACCATCACTACTGCTCATACCCCACACCATTACCATCACTCTCACCCCACATCACCACCACCACCACCACCATGGACCCCATCCCCACTCTGTGTCACCTGCGCCCGATTCATCACATTTTTCGTCGAATATTGGTACAGGTGAACCAAATTAGAGGCAGTCATCGCCCCCCAGACACCACCAATTTATGCACCGTGGACGCAATATTTCCTTCAGCACGATCACATATTAATACAGTTTATTCCTAATGCTACATACCGGTATATTTTATTCAGCTTATGAAGGTCCCAAAAGTCAATACTATTGTATGTAAAATCGTTGGGGACAGGAAAAATAACAAAAATGGCGTCCTCGGGCTGAAGAGGCTGCCACCACCAATCTGGTCAACTTTGGTCACAGTCGGATGGGGAACAGGTAATTAACTTATTTTTCTCACTGACGGAAACGCTTTCACACCTCTAGGTCAATATATAAAGGAGGAGTGAGAAAATGATCATACGGAGGAGCAGGACGACGAAGATGGTGTAATGTTTTGGGACTGGCTTTTACCACAGGACTAGCGTGTGTAAATCTGCCCAACCAAACGTGGCCCGGTTACTCAGGTACAACACCTACAAGCCGTGATATGTAGCAAGGAAGGGAGAGGGGGACATAACTAGAACCTCCAAATTCAATTAGGTGGATCTATACCACAGACCTGCTGCGTGTATAAAGTTGCATAAACAAAGGTGGTTCCAGGGCATCAACAATGTAGGTATGTTGTGCAAGGAAGGCGGCTTTGCCTTAACCAAAAACTTATTATGTCTTTAACAGAACACAACCCAAGATGGCCAGTCACTTTGAGACAGCATTCACAACCTGTATATACTACTTGATGGCGGATTTGGCAGCAGACCCGTGGGGTACACAAACTACTGTATATATGTTTCTAGAACTAATATACACAAGATTTACCTCTTCCTCAAAATTATAAAGTTGTAAACTGGACTGCACCATGAAATGCAAAAAATACAAGTAAACACCTGTGAAGCATAACAGGTACAATGGAATAACTATACTGCAAACTGCTGGTTATACTGTAATCTTAATATTTTTACAACATACACCTGGTTTGTAATTTCAATGTTATAACTTACCAACGCAGTTCAGAAATGTGCACCAACATGCATCATCTTCAATCGCTTAAACATAAAATTTCAGAAAAAGATGGAATGGGATTTGGCTTACAAAATAATGGTAAATTCCTGCAGACACTCAGGCAGTAAATATCCGGGTTTGGTAGCTGCCTATAATATACCAACAAATTCAGGGCCTGACCGCGAACTGCCTGCTCACGCCAGCTTTATCAACTTGCCCAAAACTGTACCAACCTGTCTACCCACCACCACCACCATCATCATCATGATCATAATCATCTTTATCATCATCGCCATCATCATCATCATTACGATCTAGATCAGCATTAATAATAATAATAATAATAATAATAATAATAATAATAAAATAGTAACAATAATAATAATCTGTCTATATGATAATGATCCAATTCCTGTTTGTTTTTTGGTTTGTCCGTCTGTTACTCTAACACAGCAAAAACGATGCATTATGGCGCAAGTTTTGTTATTTTTTATTTATTTATATATTTTTTTATGTGTCCGACTCGGGGTAACGGCTTCAGGGCCTATCCCAAGGCCCAGTAGTCCCCCTACACACCTCCATGTGTCACCACTTCGGCGCTAACACCCACCGTCCATATTGAATACATGCTAGGGCTGTCTCATACAGGACTGGTGTACTGGTATTAGCGGGGGTATTTTTACGACATGTCGGCAGGTCTTCTGGTAGATCAGTAATCTGCTTTAGCTACCGATTCAGCCACCGGTACCGCTAAAATGCTCAAACATAAAGAATGAAAACAGTTTCCAGTCAAATCGGGCCACCGGTTCCCGAGTTATGACTCATTTCTGGCCTTTAGACATCAAGCGAAGGCCGCCGAAGGCAGCCTTTAAGCGGATCACTTTCTTTGTGGGCATTGAAGTTACCGTACCACAGCAATTTGAAATGGAGTGGAAAGACCGCCGTAGGCGACCTTTAACCCCTAAACCGGGGCCTTGTTTTGCTTTGACTTGTGGCTCCCGCGGGCATATTCGTGCTCCAACACTCTCTAAAAATATTTGCCAAAAATCAGTTATTAGCCCTAGAATATTAAAATTATACATGCATATGGCACATACCTTCAGCTCTCTCCTGGGATGTTTGGTGAACCTTCGTCGAGTACCGTAGGACTTGTGGAGACCTCTGAAGTTGGGTAACGAAGTCTCCACTTTACATTTCCCGACAACCCGTAATATGATTACCACAGCCTGATATTATCATTAGAAACACTATTCTATGATTCTCAAATAGTTTGGAATCCATACTCCAAAAAAAAAAAAAAAAAAAACTGTGAAATCAATGAAAATTACGAGGGCGTATGACCTTCCCACTTGCGATCATTCGCCGCTGGTGTTTTGTCATTTATTATTCATAAAACTCCTCACACTTTATATTTCTATTACTATATAACACTTACATATATCTACAGTCTTTATCCATAAGTTTCCTTCAGTAATAGTAGTTTATTGTCACTGTAGGCATTCAATTTCTCTTTCAGTAAAATACGTAGCATTTACTTTCTCGTCCTGTATACTGGCGTTGAGAGGGAATGTCACTTTCACCTTCACTCTCATAACTCATAGTATTCATACATGCTAGAGTGAAACTTTCACTTTCATTACTCCTAGTATATATACTCGTATTCTTATAATACTACTCATTTACATTTCTATTTACATTCTCTATTTTATTTACATTATTTACATTTCTATTTTATTTACACTGTGTTAGGCACTGTCACTTGCAGTAACTTATAAAACTATTTTCCACTGTTCACTTATATTTACATTCATTGCTTTCACTTGCTGTTTACACATTATTTACATTTCCACTTGCACTGTTTTGCTCACCAGAAAGATCGTAGTCACTCTTTATCATTTGTCAGCCCTTTACCTCTTTCCACACGAGGTTTAGTAGGGGGTAGAGGTCACAGGGCCCTTTGCATGGTGCTAAAAAGCAGCGGAATTTGACAGGCGCGAATCCGACGTACTTTCACCTTGAAAGACAACAGTAAACTGATACTGGTGGCCTGCCTCTAGGGGGAGTGCAATACTGCCAACATCAGCCTTGACAGCTGCTAATATATAGCTATGAAGTGATTGGCAGGAAATCTAGACAATACATAATAAATTAAGTAGTTCCAGGTGAATGTAAATATCACTTAGGCTTCTCCCTTCCCTCCTTATATATATTTTTATTACGAGATTAGATTATACGGGATATTTCAAGGGAAAATAAACAGCGAAAATAAGCGAACGAGTGCACGTGAGGTGTTGTCAGGTGATAATTAGCCAATTCCAGGTGTATGGCACTCACTCACCTTATTTCTTTTTTGTATATATTATTTGGTATAAGAATAGGGCATAGGGCTTATTTCAATTGATGAAATCAGTGGAAAATTCCATGGAAGATTTACTTAGCGTAGAGGTGGCCTGCAATAATTAGGTAGTTCCAGGTGAATGTAAATATCACTTAGGGTTCTCCCTTCCATTCTTATATATATATTTTTATTACGTGAATAGATTATACGGGATATTTCAAGGGGAAATATACAGCGAAAATTAGCGAACGAGTGCACGTGAGGTGTTGTCAGATGATAATTAGCCAATTCCAGGTGTATGGCACTCTCACTTACCTTATTTCTTTTTTGTATATATTATTTGGTATAAGAATAGGGCATAGGGCTTATTTCAATGGATGAAATCAGTGGAAAATTCCAGGGAAGATTTACTTAGCGTAGCACAGCCGGGCAGGTGAGAGGAGAGGGTAATGGAGGGGAGGTAGGGAGGGGAGTCAAGAACGGGGAGAAATGGCTAAATTGTCAACAATGGATGGGAGTACAGATGAGATTAGGAGTGCTGACTAGTGTTGGACATTGGCAATACTGATAGATGATACAAGCCACCACTTGAAAGCCCGGGCGAATTCAAAATAACACAGAATCACAAAAGTGACGCCCCACGGTATGATCCCTTGCTCTCAAGCGTCATGAAAGTGACGCCCTGCGGTTAAGGGGTTAAGCAAGTAATAAATAACAATAATAATAATGATAATGATAACAATAATAATAATATTATTATTATTAAATATAAAAATATATTTATTTATCTATATTAAAATGATTCGTTTTCTTTATGTTTGTTGGTTTGTCCATTCATTACGGGAACACAGCAAAAACGGTGCATTGTAGTGCAATTTTTGTCACAGCAAGGTACCGCTAAAATGCTATAAGTTGAAGAATAAAACAATTTCCAGTCCAATTGGACCACCGGTTCCCGAGTTATGACTCATTGCTGGCCTTTTGATATACAGTAGAGTGGCTTTGGTGGCCTTTAGATGGATCACTTTCTTTGTGGGCATTGAAGTTACCCTTTTTTTTTTTTTTTTTTTTTTTGACACTGAGCGGAAAGGCCGCCTACAAAGGCCTATAAGTCTATCTCTCTATCTATTGCCAGACGCCTCAATCCCGTTTGGGGTGGCCACAGACAAATCGCCTCCAAGTCGCCCTGTCCCCCGCCATTTCACTGCCCTGCTCCCAACTCACACCCCCCTCTCTCATATACCTCTCCACCCCATCCCTCCGTCTCATCCTCGGCCTCCCCCTCCCTCTTCCCCCCTCCACCTCACACACATACACTCTCTTCATGTCTTTCACCCTCCATCCTCTCCATATGGCCAAACCACCTCTGTGTGTTCCTCATAACGCTTCCTATCACATCCACATCCACACCACAACGCTCCTTTATATCCTCATTCGTCAGCCTGTCTCTCCATGTGACTCCACAGGCTCCTCTTAAAACTCATTTCCACTGCTCTCACTCTTGACGTGTGTCCTTCCAGCAACGTCCAAGCTTCACTTCCATACGTTAGAGTTGGTATCACAATACTGTCATGTAGTAACTTTGTCACTTCCATGCTCACTTCCCTGTTTCTTATCACTGCTTTCAAAGAACCAGCAACCTTTCTTCCCTGCTGTACCCTTTCAAGCACTTCACCCTCCAAACCTCCATCCTTACTCATCACACTACCCAAGTACTTAAACGTACTCACATTTTCCAATTCCTCACCATCCAACCTCGTTGTACATTCACTGACTTCACCTCTCTCAAAGACCATCACTTTACTCTTCCCTACATTCACCTTTAGATTCCATTTCTTACACACTCTCCCAAACTCATCCACCAAGCCTTGCAGCTCCCCTTTGTCTTCACTCAACAACACAGTATCATCTGCAAACAACAGTACAGCGAGTTTCCAAACACTATCCTCTCTCACCAGGGCCACTCCACCATCCACTGCCCTACCTTGTACCTCTTTTATTACCCCATCCATATACAGATTGAACAACTATGGAGACATGACACATCCCTGTTTCAACCCAACTTTCAAAGAGAAAAATTCACTTAGTTCACCATCCACACGCACTGCAGCCTTCGCAATATCGTGCATACTCTTCACAGCATTCAACAACTTCCCATCTACTCCATATATTCTTAACACTTTCCACAATCCTTGTCTATCCACCCTGTCATATGTTTTCTCCAAATCCATGAAAGCCGCATACAACTTCTTTCCCTTCTCTAGAGACTTTTCCACTAAAGATCTAAGAATGAATATCTGATCTACACAACCTCTTCCCTTCCTAAAGCCTCCCTGTTCTTCTCCAACTAATTTCTCTGTTCTTTCTCTAACTCTGTCAATAAGTATCCTACCATACACTTTTCCTATTATACTAAGAAGACAAATGCCCCTATGATTACCACACAGTGAGTAATAATAATAATAATAATAATAATAATAATTATTATTATTATTATTATTATTATTCTAAGCCCGACCTTCGACCAAGTCTGGGTCAAATCGAATCAAATGTGAGCTATAGGTATAAACCTCTGATTCTCACTCGGATTATCGTCCACGCGGATCACAAACAGTCGTGGTCAGTACTCCGTGTAAACATTAAGGGTTCCAAACTAACAAAGCGACATCCCAACACTTTCATGCCTTTTAAATACACCAGGATAACTGCATGAGAGCGCCAGGTTTTGACACTTCCTACATACTGTAATGCAACTACTAGCAGCGTACATAAACCAGTGTGGCGGTGGGTGACGGTGAAGAAGGAAGAAGGGAGAAAAGAGGGGCTGGAAGAATGTCTAGTGATAACAAAAGATTAATGAAGATAATCAAGTTTGCTAAGTCTAGATCTTTCCATACAAAATTTCCCGTAACAGTTGACATTTATATCCAGGTTTTCATCTGAGCGAACAAAGGGCAGAAGGTACGGGTCATGCATGGGGAGAGAGGAAGAAGAGGTAGTGGAGAGGGAGGGGAGGGTGAGATGAAGGATGAGGAAGGGATGAAGGGAACACGGATGGGGAGTAATGGGAGAGTTGGGTGATGGATGACGAAGGGATGAAAAGAACATGGACGGGGAGTAAGGAAACGGTAATGGATGGAAGGGGGGGAAAAACGTAAGGCAGTGGGAGAGGAGGAAGAAGTGGTGTAGAAGGAGTAAGTAAACGGTGATGGAGGGAGAGGAGAAGGAAAGGTGATGGGTGAGGTATGGATAAAGAGGAGATGGAGAGGATGTAAGGAAAGGGTGGTGGAGGGAGAATGGGGGAAAAGGAGATGAAAGGGGTATGGAGGAAAGGGAGATGGAGTGGGAGGGAATGAAAGATGACGCAAGGGGGACGTGCAGACAGGGAAGAAATACGAGAAGTATAAGGTCCAAACAGCCAGCGTCCCCGGATCTACGTCCTGTCTGGTACCATGAAGCTATGAGCCATTTCAATTACAATGTTAAAGTGATTGCCTTAAACACAAATTATGGGGCAGGTAGTAAGCGGCGGCAGGCCTTAAATAAGGTATAGTTTTCTTTCCTGATTTATAAATGTTCATACACAAGCAGTGAAATTATATAAGTATGACCAGTAACAAGCTATGTACCTGAGGCTCATTGTATCCAGTGCCCTTACTATGACAGAGGGGATGGGAGAAGGTAATGGGAGAAAGGAGAAGAAGGGGCAAGGGAAAGGGAGTAAGAGGGACACATGAAAGGGATGGGAAGAGATGGGACACAAGAAAGGGAAGGGGAGATGGGTAGGAGAGCGTTATATGGGAAACTGAGGGAGGGTCAGGTGGTGAGAAGGAAAGACAATGGACAGGACGGAAAGGGGAAAGGGAAGGGGTGCAGAGAAAAGGGGATAGTGAGTAAGAAAGACTTAGGAAACGAAGAGGTGAAGGAAAGATTACACGCAAAGAAGGTGGTTGTATAATGAAAAGTGCGCGCGAGCACACACACACACACACACACACACAGTCACCCTACGGGCCTATCCCTGAGCCTGACATACACAAGGCAGGGTGTGGCTAGATTGTACCTGATGGATGGCAAGGCCGTTCATCTTCATCACAACCATACCGACTGCTGTGAAGCGCAATCTGAAGAGAAGAGAAGGAAGAAGTGAGACAAGAGAAGGTGAGGGAATGAGAGATAGTGCGAGGATGGTGATGTAAGTATATATATCTATACCACCACGCATACTGTGGGGGGAGAGAGAGAGAGAGAGAGAGAGAGAGAGAGAGAGAGAGAGAGAGAGAGAGAGAGAGAGAGTCACTGGCATAGTTACCCAGTAACGAATTGGTGAAATAGAAGTTGTGAAGATAAAGTAGGGAGATAAGACGAGCCGTCAAGAACGTTAAACAATTCTCCGAGGGTTTCCTTATCAGTTTTGCTGCCCCTGGTTGAACAATTCAAGACCACTATTTCCACCCCCCTCCCCCCCGTTTGCTCAGCTGTCTAGAGAACATAAATGATTTTAGTTTTTTCTGCTTCTGGGCAGAATATCAGTAAATATTTTTCCCTGAACTATGCAGGAGAGAGACCTCTGTCCTTGACCGAAGTCGGTGTGACATACTGTGGGTGAGGCCAAATGAAAGTGTTTTCAATAACACACCAGATCTGCCTTCTTGACGGCTCCTTATTGGCTGAGATTTAGGACGTGTTTGCTTGTACTTGGTAGCAAATGCCTCCATTGTTTGGGATTGGCTGTAGATTATAATTAAGACAGCCTAGTGGCTAGTCAGCCTGGAGAGGCGGAGTAAAGCTACTATACTGCTTGAGGAAATAGCAAGAGGGATATATTTTGTCGCACTTTTCAAGACATTTCCACACATTACTATGGTCTGACAAATCTTAACTGGCGGCTAGGGTGGGTCACGACTCACGAAGCTCTGTACAGTGTTGCCACGTTTTCCATACGCGCGATGCCCTCTCTCTCTCTCTCTCTCTCTCTCTCTCTCCTGGGGGAGATGTGCGTCACCCTGGGGAATTTTGTTTCTTTTATTAGTGACTTTAAAACTTATGCTTTCATTTCTTTATTTTATTTATTATATCTAACTATATTTAAAATTATTTACTATTGTTTTACATTTGTCACCAGATGACCTCGCTGGTGTGGCGCCATGATTTGTTTTTATTCAATCACTCTCTCCTTCCTTCCTTCCCTCCCTTCCTCCATCTCTCCCTCAACACCTCCCCTGCCCTACCTTCCCCCACCCCTCTCTCTCTCTCTCTCTCTCTCTCTCTCTCTCTCTCTCTCTCTCTCTCCTGGAGGAGATTTGGGTCACCCTGGGGAATTTTGTTTCTTTTATGAGTGACTTATAAACTTATGATTTCATTTCTTTATTTTATATTATATCTATTTATATTCAAAAATATTTATTATTGTTTTACATTTGTCGCCAGATGACCTCGCTGGTGCGGCACCATGATTTATTTTTATTCAATCACTCCTTCCTTCCATCCTTCCCTCCCTTCCTCCATCTTTCCCTCAACACCTCCCCTGGCCTGCCTTCCCCCCCCCTCTCTCTCTCTCTCTCTCTCTCATGTATGGTGTTTTAGGATACATTTTGGTTATTTTCTTTTTCATTTTATTGTACATATGCGAGGAGTGGGCAGGCTGAGCTTCCATCCTGTCTGAGTCAAAGACACAAAGTGACACGAGGCTGTGGCTGGGTAAGACTGGGTCGAGTGTTGCCGCTCATGACGATAAAATGTATTATTTTTTTTTACTAAGAAATTGGCAAATTTTTACTTATATTCCTACACATTATGTTATAATTATAATTGTAACATTATTACCCACGCCAGAAATACGGTGAAAACCAAAAAAGGTGACTACATTTTTTTAAAGCAAAACTAAAAAATTTATGCCACGTTTCTGTATTGCCGCGTAAATATTATATGCATAATAATTTAACTGTTCTTTCATATAATACACACGTTAACATTGTATTCATATGTGTTTGTCGTATTTGTGATGCCTTTTACATATATAACAGCCGTTTCACATCGCGGGTTTGGGAAACGTGGCACCACTGTACAGAGGGTCGCGCCACACCCGAGCCACCAGTTAAGATTTGTCAGACCATAAACACGTTACTCTGATTACAAAACACTCTGATTGTGCACCATTTCCACTTTTTGGTTCACTTCTTCATATAACACCAGTGTGTGGATTATATCTGGATTATTTAATCGACGAGTTCTCCTAGTTCCTCAAGCTCTGTGAGTACGTAGTCTTCACTGATGGTAATTTGGTTAGGTAAGGGAAATAACTCGTTTTTATAATTGTACTGTGAGGCCAATGTGATTTCCTCTTTTTGTAAAACGAACCCTGGTTTCTCTCTGTGTGTACGTTACAGTGTAAAGCAAAGTAAGTTGGTCTTCCTCTCAGCATTACCTAACCCCTTTTGATGACTAATTAAGGGTTAACAGTGCACCGTAATATATACCCCATAACAATATATATATAGAGTTGGCCTGCAGTCCTAACGGACCCGGGTTCAAATCCCGCTGGTGCAGGGAACAGTTTAAGGATTTGAATGTCATAAAATCAGACTTAAAGGCCCTCTCCCACTTCGGCGAAAGTGTGGAAGATAAAGTCACGATATGTCAAAAATCCCTAATCGTGGGTATTCGTGATCAAAATCTTGTCCATTCGTGGCATGGAGCCGATACGTCGCACGAGGTGGAAATTTGTCGTGGGGGACCACGACGTTTTCATGCTGCATGAAAACGTCGTGGCCCTCCACGGTTTTGTAAAATTTCGCAGATTAGTCGTAAACAACAAGGCGACGCCTCGGCGACGTCGAGGATTACCCGGCGTATAAAGCGCGTATGATCGCCGACATCGGCGAGGCGTCGGCGGTGAAAAAAAACGTTGAGATGTCATACGGTCATACGGCGAAGCGTCGGCAATGTGTCGGCGATGCATCGGTGAGGTTAATACGACATAGCTTACGTAAACCGTACGATATGTACCGGGTTGTGCGACAGTAATATTTCATCTTACGAATGTCGGTGATATATCGCCGACATTTCGCGGATGAACCGTCGATTAATCGCCTTAAATACGCCGATGACGGCGAGGCACCTGCGATGGCCTCAGCATTTTGTCTGCGAGTTGCGTGCGATGCATTCGCGGACACATCGACGATACATCGTCGAAAGCACGCCGCCGTTGTATCTTTATCGCCGTTGAGTCGTCATAAAAGAAAACGTTAAAATTTGAATTTAGAATAATGCTTGTGCATTACGCCGACATATCGGCGATATGTCGGCTACTAGTCGCCAGTTATATCGTATACTCCGCCAAGATTTCGGCGTTTTGTTGTACTGGTGTCGCCGGTATTACGCCGACACCACGATTCTTGGTCAGAATCGTCGACACATCACCGACTTCGGCCACGATTTTCATCGTGGCTTCATCGTGCCTATTTACGCCGAAGTGGGAGAGGGCCTTTACTGTTCTACCAGAAGACCCGCCGACATGTCGTAAAAATACCCCCGCTAATACCAATACACCAGTCCTGTATGAGACAGCCCTAGCATGTATTCAGTATGGAAGGTGGGTGTTAGCGCCGAAGTGGTGACATGTAGAGGTGTGCGGTACGTAGGAGGACTACTGGGCCTTGAAAGCAGGCTGTGAAGCCTATGCCCAGAGTCGGTCACATAAAATATATATATATATATATATATATATATATATATATATATATATATATATATATATATATGAGAGAGAATTTCACCTCATCACCTGTCTAGCTAAAATCTTTGATATTCTTCCAGGTATGAGGGTGATGCTGTTAAGTCCGTGGAGGTGAGTTGTTGTTGTTTAAAGATTTCCTGCACATATAGTGCAGGCCGGGCCATACATTAGCCCGGTCAGTGGGGTATGGGATGGTTAAAAAATAGTAAAGGGGGAGGACAGGACCTGGGGATTGCCCAGCAAACACGTCCTGTCTCCTGGCTGGCTTTGTGGTGTGTGTGTGTGGAGGTGAGGGTGTAGACTTATGGCGGTATTCTGGAAACTTCCCGGTAACGTGGATTAATAGCCTCACAGCTGGTACACATCGCCTTCCTCCCCATCTCTCTCTCTCTCTCTCTCTCTCTCTCTCTCTCTCTCTCCATGCCTTACAGTGATGCTTATCTGGTCTCATCCTACCGTCCTCGACCACACTCTTTTCATTCTAACATGTTCTAAATTTGCCATCTCACCATCCAGAATGAATAGCTGTAACAAGAGATTAATACAAGAATACTGTATGCTGATACTCACAGAGAAGTACTGTGTGCAGAATGCATCATTGTCTTTTTCTGCCATTGTACTGCGTGAAATATGATGCAAAAACACGAAAATCTGAGCCCTTTTAAGTAAAAGAAACACTATCACAAATATTATCATGTCTCTCCTCTTCCTTCCCCTTGTCTTACTCTCAAACTTATGCTATCAAAAAGTTGAGATGACAATGTGAGCTGGTGATTGTGTAAGAGAGAGAGAGAGAGAGAGAGAGAGAGTCATTACGCCTACTAAGTTACAGTATTTACCAGCAACAATTTTCACGACACTTTACCGTAATTGGTTCCGTGTGGACCGCCGCTGCCTTACCTGTGGCAGACACGGAAATAAGTGAAAGTTGTTATATTAGGTTAGCCCGATGGCCGCCATGGAGGCTAATTACACGTACAATTTCATCCTGTTATTTCCTTCAGTTCCATGACATATTTATAAATATATTCTTGCTATCTCCACACAATTATATACAGCTTAGGACTCTTCTCTCTGGAGGTGTTAGATATAACCTTCATTAAACTCTTCGTTACTCGGGTGTTCTAAGCAGAATAAACTCGTCTGGCATCAGCAAGAATAACATTAAACCTATGTCATCAGGGTGAAGTGGTTGATGTATATACTATGTCATCAGGGTGAAGTGGCTGATATATGAACTATGTCATCAGGGTGAAGTGGTTGATATATGAACTATGTCATCAGGGTGAAGTGGCTGATATATTAACTATGTCATCAGGGTGAAGTGGCTGATATATTAACTATGTCATCAGGGTGAAGTCATTGATATATGAACTATGTCATCAGGGTGAAGTGGTTGATATATGAACTATGTCATCAGGGTGAAGTGGCTGATATATTAACTATGTCATCAGGGTGAAGTGGCTAAATACAAAGCTGTGAAACTGACTAGGAATGGAAATATCTAACACTCTGATGTTAAAGATTTTTTGCATTAATTTTGACGGATAGCTTAATGTTGTGGATTTTTTTTTCACACGAACTCAGCTAACAGGGTTTTGATGCAGATTATGATTCCATGATTTATAAAGCCAATAATTACCTAGATAAAACTGTGTACTAAGTATGACTGTATAATCCAGCGAAACTGATATTAAACATGCAGTATTATGCTAAAGATTCTCTGCTACATATATAACTGAAATTGGCTTTGACTAACAAGTTTATATACTAATTTTTGATTGTATTATTCACTAGGACTAAAGTTACGCTAGCAAAGACAATGTAATTTTTGGTTGAAAAATTAAGATTTTAATTGAAAACTAATAACACTTTCACGCTACTAATTCCTAACAGCAAAACGTCGTCCGATTCATATTAAACCAACAGTTCATGCGGTAACCTTTCCCTGAGACGGTCGAACTTTTTTTTTCCCCTTGGCAAGTTTCTTTTTATTTCTTTTTAAGCAGAAATAAATACAAGGCGGTAAAGGATTAACACATTCTCCCTACCCGTTTTGATGGATTGTTAAACTTAATGCAGTTATTCTGCCTAGCTCAAGATCACTTAAAAATACAGCAACATACTTAATGGAGGCGTTAACTTATCTTCACGCAGTTGCCTTGCTGCTTCTTATAATTACTCATGCATCCCGTAACAGGGTCATCACAGCAGCAGACAATTTCTATACTTGTGCTGCTCAACTCTACATTTCCATTCCGCAATGATCTCCTTCCTGTGGATGGAAAGCTGATGACAGGGAGTGCTGGAGCTCCCGTTTCATCAGCCCTCAGGACTAGTTCCTGACCATCCCCCTTTGCTGAACTTTTTCAGTGTCTCAGTTACACAGAGAGTAGGCCAGCATGCTCTCCAGTACAAATTTCTCTATCTATCTTCACCAAACTACATGCACATTACACACTACACTTCCTATTCAAAATTCACCAAAATGGCGTCAATTCACCCAGCCTCGGAGTCCCCAGGGGGGGGGACCATAAATGCCCCCGCCATCTGCCCCTCTCCCGGTGACGACTCGAGGTGCCTGGAACCACTGTCTGACTCTCTTCTTCTTCATTTCTGCAACATTCGCGGCCTTTCATCTAACTTTCGCACTGTTGAGCACCACCTCTCCTCCTCTAAACCTCACCTTCTTTTTCTAACGGAGACTCAGCTGTCTGAGGCAACTGACAGCAAACCCTTTTCTGTATCCTCCTACTTTCTCTATACTCATTTCAAAGCCAAAGGTGGCTGTTGTGTATACATACGCAACGACTTATCTTGCTCTCGTGTTCCTGAACTTGATTCTTCTGAATTCTCCACTCTCTGGCTTCGGCTTTCCTGTCATTCTCTGACTAAATATATCTGTGCTGTTTACTTATCCCCTAATTCTACTGACTATCAAAAATTCTTCGACTATCTTACTTCTACGATGGAACACATTCTGTCCATTTCTCCTTTCTCTGAAATCTCCATTCTTGGAGATTTCAATGTTCACCACCACCTTTGGCTCTCCTCTCCTTTCACGGATCCACCTGGTGAACAAGCCTACATCTTTTCTATCCTTAATGACCTAGAGCAGCTTGTACAGCACCCTACCCGTATCCCTGACCGCCTTGGAGAGAGCTCCAACATACTTGACCTCTTCCTCACAACTAATCCTTCTGCTTACTCTGTTAATCTTTTCTCTCCGTTGGGCTCATCCGATCACAACCTTATTACCTTAACCTGTCCTATCGCTCCAGTACGGCCTGCGGACCCTCCAAGGAAACGTCGTCTCTGGCATTTTGGAGCTGCGGACTGGGAGGCCCTCAGGCAGTACTTCTTTGATTTTCCCTGGAATGATTATTGCTTCCATGGCCGTGAGCCATCTGAGTGTGCCTTGCGCATTACGGAGGTTATTCTCTCGGGCATGGAAGCATACATTCCTTTCTCATATCCTTTGACTAACGCCAGAAAGCCTTGGTTTAATCACGCTTGTTCTAATGCTGTCCGCAACAAGGAGAAGGCCTACAAAAGGTGCCGGAGCCAACCCCACCCCTGAATCACATAATCTTTACGTTTCTGCCCGGAATCGTGCTAAGTCTGTTCTTCGCTTTACTAAAAATAATTTCATCCATACTAAATGCTCTCAACTCTCAACTCAATTCTTCCAGCTCCTTCTGGCACCTTGCCAAAATCTTTCTAACAACTTTACCTCATCATCCTTCCCTCCTCTTTTCTACTCTGATGGTTCTGTAGCTATTTCTTCTACTGATAAAGCAGATCTCTTCCCGCTGAACTTTCTCCTCCAATTCCACCTTGAACGATTCCGGTGCTGTTCCTCCATCACTTCCCCCCTCTGACTTCCTCATGGCTGACATTAAAATTTCTTCAGTTGATGTATTTTCTGCCATTACTGGCCTCAATACTAACAAGGCATATGGGCCTGATGGGGTCCCTCCTGTTGTTCTCAAAAACTGTGCTTCTGTGCTTACACCCTGCCTAGGTAAACTATTTCGCCTTTGTCTGTCAACTTGTACCTTTCCTTCTTGCTGGAAGTTTGCTCTCATTCAGCCAGTCCCAAAGAAGGGTGACCACTCCCAACCCTCCAACTATCGTCTAATTGCTTTAACGTCCTGTATTTCAAAAGTTTTCGAGTCAATTCTTAATAAAAAAAAATTTAAGGCATCTTTCCTATCACAACTTCTTTCCGATTGTCAGTATGGGTTCCGTCAGGGACGCTCCACTGGCGATCTTCTCACCTACCTTTCAGACTCCTGGTCATCCTCCTTTCGGGACTTTGGCGAAAGCTTTGCCATTGCACTTGACATCTCAAAGGCTTTCGATCGAGTCTGGCATAAATCTTTAATTTCCAAACTGCCCTCCTACGGTTTCTATCCTTCTATCTGTGCCTTCATCGCTAGCTTCCTTTCTGGTCGTTCTATAGCCGCTGTCGTAGACGGCCATCGTTCTTCTCCTAGATCTATCAACAGTGGTGTTCCTCAGGGCTCTGTCCTATCACCAACTCTCTTCCTTTTATTCATCAATGATCTTCTAAGCTGTACATCTAACCCTATCCACTCATATGCTGATGACTCCACCCTTCACTTTTCCATTCGGTTCCCGCAACGCCCATCTCAACAGTTACTTCAAGAAACAAGGGATGAGGCTATGGCACACCTAATGTCTGACTTGGCTCATATCTCTGACTGGGGTAAAAATAATATGGTTGTCTTTAATGCATCTAAGACTCAGTTCTTACACCTATCAACCCGACAAAATCTTCCACAGGTATACCCACTAATGTTTAATAATATTCAGATTAATCCTGCATCATCCTTGAACATGCTTGGGGTTTCATTTACTCGGGACTTATCTTGGAAAGATCATATTACATCTCTTGTAAAATCTGCTTCCAAGAGATTGGGTGTGCTAAGCCGACTCCGCTCTTTCTTTACCCCTGCACAATTGTTGACTCTATACAGGGGTTTATCCGCCCTGTGTGGAGTACAACTCTCATGTGTGGGGAAGCTCCCCACATACAGCTCTTCTCAATAGGGTGGAGTCAAAGGCTTTTCGTCTCATTAACTCTCCTCCTCTTACTGACTCCCTTCAACCTCTGTCTCTTCGCACTGTTGCATCTTTATCTCTTTTCTATCGCTACTTTAATGGTCACTGCTCCTCTGAACTGTCTGCTTGCATTCCTCCACCTCTACGACAGGCGCGTAGCACCCGTCTGGCAGCAAACTCTCATCCCCTTTTCTGTCCAACTCTCTAATGCAAGAGTTAACCGTTACTCCCAGTCTTTCATTTATGCGACAGGTCAGCTCTGGAACTGTCTCCCTCTGTCTGTATTTCCTCCTGCCTATGATCTCCAGTCTTTCAAACGTAGTGTGTCCAGGCATCTCAAAATGATCGGATCTTGAATTTGGCTCTCTGTTGTATTTTGTTTTTCTCTTGGAGGGAACTGTCACTGCGGGCTCATGGCCTTTGGTTCCTTCTTCCTCACAAAAAAAAAAAAAAAAAAAAAAAAAAAAAAACTGCATCAAGTTACAGTACTAAGTAAACTTTTTCACCAGGTCAAGTCTGTCCATTCACCAACTCACCACACTGTGACTCACCTTCACTCTCAGGAACCACACCTCACCCTCACCTTAATATTATTCCCACGTCGTCGCTCAGTCATCCACAAACTTCTGAGTCTACAGAGATTCCGTTCACTATAAGCCGGCAACACAGTATTGTCTGCATACACCACATGTGAAATAATCCATCCCTCACCATTCACTGCCAGTTTCTCTCACTCTTCTATAACTCCAGCTCTCAGTCCACTCATAATACAGTTCACACATATACAGGAGGTACTAGACAGTCACGGGACATCACACACGTCTCACTCCAACATGGGTTCTGAATCCCTTTCACACACACCCACATACACACACACACACACACACACACACACACACACACACACACACACACACACACACACACACATCCATTCCTGCCGGAAAACCAAGAACACCTTAGACGCAATACCTGGCAACTAAGCCGTGCCTTTGAAATGTAAATGGTTACAATTAAAGTTCACAACAACTTTATAGGTTTACATATCCCGTCCTGTTCCCACTGTTCCTCTGTCCCCTTCCTCTGACTCCTCGGTCCAGCACGCACGAACAAACACACGCACGCACGCACGCACACACACACACACACACACACACACACACAATCAGTCTCTCTCTCTCTCTCTCAGCACACACACACACACACACACACACACACACACACACACTCTCTCTCTCTCTCTCTCTCTCTCTCTCTTCCTCTGTTCTTCATGACTAGAATCACATCCCGGTGTTAATCTACTGTGACAATTCTCTATTCAAGATGGAGTGATGGCAAGTTTGGGCCAAGTTATACCAAAAAAGTATAGAAAGTTGCTGAACGAAAACCTCTAGAACTTACCACAAAACACAGTTGCTACAATATTACTAAAACTCTGTCATGATCCCTTAAAAACTGTTCTGAATGTACACAAATATAGATCTATCTACGTTATCACAAAAATAACAGCACTAGACTGACAGGAAAAGTGTGCAAACGAACTAGGCCTGGGAATGAAAGACAGATTTATTAGTATATCTGGCTAGTCACTAAAGAGCTTAATTCAAAAGACACTGACGGTACGCTGTATGTGAATCTTACAGAGAGAGAGAGAGAGAGAGAGAGAGACAGAGACAGAGACAGAGAGAAACTCTGAACAGTAACTGCTAATGGATGATGCTCTGTGCGTATGTTTTGGGGATTCTTATCAACGATACACAGATTATGTACCGTGGTAATACTGTGTGAGAGTAGATGGACGTATGATTGTGTGTTTTGGTGTCAGTGTTGGGGTATGGCGAGGGTGTCTCAGATCCATATGGTTGTTCAATGTATTTACATAGATGGAGTTAGGAAAAAAAAAAGGCAACAACGTGAAGGAGAGTAGAGTAATTTTGGTTCGTAATAAATGGAATATTTTAAGTCTGATTTGTGCATATGAGTAAAATTAGTAACAGAGAAACACGAGATGGATTATACCCACTTGTCAATTAAAATCAGTCACAATATGCTGATGCTTTAAGTTGCTTGATAAATGTGGATTATACCTCTGCAGAAACAAAAAGAAATTTGTGAGTGTTTATGAGTGGCGATAGGTGACTGTAAATAATGGTTACTGAAAGAGGTGACTCACAATATGATGTCCTGGTGAATGGAGAAAGACGAAGTAATGGGAAATTTACGTAGCTTAGTGCTATGGTAATATATAAGAGTGTGAATGGGAAGTGGTGCAAAAAAGAAAAGTGCTATCGCTATGAAGGCCTTGATAAAGAATAGAAAACTGAGTACAGTGAGAAATCTATTAAAGCTGTGTTGCCACGTTATCCTTTGTGTGTTAAGCATTGTGGTATGAACATGAAATACAGGCTGGCCAGTAAATTGCGTCCAACTAGGCTCTCACGTGACAGTATCGTATCGCGGGGACGGCTCAGTTGGCATGTGTGGTTGTGGTTGTAGCAGTGTAAGTGGGAAGTGAATAAACGATGCAGGTTAGATACTAACATAACTGAATGAAACGTTGTAAAAACGCACGAGAAATCTCCTGACGGAGTGGAAGAATGATAATATATACCGTATATATATATCGTCACCCTCATAAAGAAACTGCCTAAGTCATTTTTTCTACTTCTCGGGAAATTGAGAAAAACCTGTCTCATTTTTATAACTTTTATATGACTTAGGCAGAAACTTGAGGCACATTTTAGACCACTCACACCCTAGACCTGACAAAGGCAGCTATACCAATAGGTGCGCCATGTGATGAAGAATTGATTTAGGCAAAAATCCAGAAATCGTCGAAAAATGACTTGGGCAATTTCTTTATGAGTGACGATATTATATATATATATATATATATATATATATATATATATATATGTACACGAGTATATATACTGTATATGTATACAGTACTCCCTCGATAAAACGAACTAATTGGTACCAGACCATTGACATCTGAGACAATAGTTCGTTAAAGCCGAACACCATGCTGTTCGGAAATTTCCAAGGCATCGTGGCATTTACCGAACAAAGATACCGTAGTTAAATATAGAGCGTTGTTTGGCCGAAAAGTTGTACACAATAATATACAGCTAGGTTGAAAAGGCTCTTTTCTCAATAAATGCTCTGTTTATGGCTCGTCTCACGATGCTGGTCACTCACAGACTTATCTGGCATTCTGGGGGATGCTGGAGGAGCGCGCGCGCGCCCGAGTGTGTGTGTGTGTGTGTGTGTGTGTGTGTGTGTGTGTGTGTGTGTGTGTGTGTGTGTGTGTGTGTGTGTGTGTGTGTGTGTAGGGACGCCACGTTGGTCGGTAATTCACGTAATTCCACTCTTTTACCGAGCAAAAATTCGCAAGATGAACATAACGTTCGGCCAGCACAAAGTGGTCGTTAAAACCGAAAGTCGTTACACGACAGTCCTGTGTATTGAGGGTTTTGGGTGTGTGTGTAATATATATATATATATATATATATATATATATATATATATATATATATATATATATATATATACAGGCTACCCTGTATACTGAGTACAAGCTAAGCAAGCAGACCTGTTGAGGACTTAATGTGATGTTTGTTTTATTGATATAAGAAATATTGGCAGCCATGAAAGATACCAAACAACGAGTCTGATGATCACAGAGTAGACAAAAGCAGCTCAGATGGTATCATGACAGACAGAATGGACGAAGTGGTGATGAAAAAGGTACTTGTAAGTGACTGAATGTAGGGGGATGCGTGATATATTGAAATCTGAGTAATATGAAATACGGAAGTCTTAAAAGGATGAATGAGGATATTTTGTGTTTAGGTGAAGCTGTAACAGAGAAAATAAATATATGCGATGTGAAAAGCAGCGGATGTTCTCTGACGATTGAGGAATTTTATTCAAAATATTTTTTCACAGATGGAAAGACTGTATAGCTTTTGCTCTTCCAGCTTTGTCGTGGAGCTGGTCGTTAGTCCGTCACCGTTTGTTTCTTTATCGACTTTCCCTTTACTTTGCAGTTGGATGGCCTTGGGTTTCATATCTGGCTTTGTGGAATGGAAAGTGGAAGGAAATTCTGCTTCGGCCTGCCCTCAGCTGCGATGTAGTCCCTCAAAAAATAAGCAAATATATAAAATGATCATAGGATTTAATTGTTTGAATGAAAACTCTGACAGTCGTAACTAAGTGTTAACTCAGTCTGTCCCTGAGATTAAGTTTGCCATTTACAAGTGCAGCAATTTTGTTGGTGTTAGGGTCATACCAGGTGGAGGTCAGGTGGTTAAAGTAGTGGTTGGCTGCCCTAAAGGAATCTGGTACGATTATTTTCCCATAATTGTATGCGTTGTGTCCATGTTTTGTTGTGATGTATGAATCTGGTTTGGAGATGATTTTCTGTAGCTGGTTTAATGAATCATGTGTCTCTACATTTACCGGGGGGTGGCCGTCATGTTTACATGTATTTGTATTCGACAGGCGAGACAAATTTGTTTTCAGCTGACTAATACTTACTTAACAACTTGGCACGCATGTATGAACACACGGACTGCTGTGTTGCTGCTTCTCGTTTGCAATCTCTTCTTTCCCTCTTGTCTTTCTTTTGAATTTTCATCTTGTATTGCCATTTCTCCCTCACATTCCTTTACATATTTCCTTCTCGCCTGCTTTATCTTTCTCCCTTTCTGTTTCTCGCTACAATATCTTCTTATCTTCCTTTATCACCACTTTCATCTCTTATTCTTTTTGCATATTCCGCACACCTTCACTCCTTCTCTGTATATTAATTATCTCCAGTCTCACTGAGTAGTTTTGCAAGTTACATTTTCATTTTTACCGTTGCCTACCTCCTTTCACAAACTCTCTCCTTCCCATAATTCATCTTTCCTTTGCAGCGTGCCTCTGGTTTCAATACCTTTTTTTCCGTTTCCAACATCCCTCTCACATTTCCAGCACTTTTCTTCCCTTTCTCGCATTCCTTATCTAGTGTAATAAATTTTCCCTTTCTAATTTATTCTATCAATATTCAGGATTCCCGTGATATTCCAGGAACTTCCATGCCATACCCGATTCAAATTTTGCTCTGCAACCTTCACCTTTCCTCCTCAATATTTCTCATTCTTTCTCAGTCTCTCTCATCCCTCTACATCCAACATTCATCTTCCCTTTCCCTTACAGACAGTCCATCTTCAGTATTTCTCTGGCTTTTCTACAATCTACCTTAACGTTTCCATCCTTTCTCCTCCATTTCCAACATCTCCCATACTATCTCTCTCTCTCTCTCTCTCTCTCTCTCTTACCTTTCCACCATTTCTTTTTATCAATTCCCAACCTTAGTTTCCATTAATGATACCATTCCTCCTTCGTACTCTCTGTATGTGAACACAGCTAACTGCATAACACAAAGTTTTTTTGAGGATTCCTTGTGAAACGAAACGGGGAAAAAAAAATCAGCAGCAGCCAACATGCACCTGTATCTACAACAAATAAAAATGCGTAAAAAGTTGCATTGGATATCACTGCGTTTTGTTTTAAATGATCATATGGGCAAGTTCAAGTAATTCTGGGGAGAGTTTATTTAAATGCAATGCGACCGATATACAGCGTGAGTATTGGAAATAGAGAAATGCAATGAAGCCAGAAATTGTGGAAGACCAAGAAAATTTTGGGTCTTGGAATGTGAGAAATAGAAAATGGTTGCACAAAACATGCAAACAAACTGCCGAGTTCAACTTTGCAACTGGCTGAGGTTCAAACAGAAGAAATATATATATATATATATATATATATATATATATATATATGAAATATTTGACAGCTGAGGGACCATATGAGGCTGCCCTATAATTAAAAGCTCCTTCAGAAAGTTCACCAGTTAGGGAGTTACAATAAAACACAATGCGTGTGAAAATTCTTGGGGAGAGCCAGTGAAGTAAATTATGGGGTTTCCCTAGTGATACCACTTGCGTTATGAAAAACCTTAGACAGTGACTGACTACGAGATGTTGCTCCGTCTATAAATTATCAGTAATGTAGGAACATAACACAATTTCCGTACATAATGACTCAAAAGAAATTTGGCGTGACACAACACAGTTCTGAATACATGAATCTTCAGATGCCTAACATATCACCTGCTGGATAGCAAGAATAAAAATGTAAAAACACGCCATGGCAGTGAAGAAATAAAAGAATTATACCGTAAATCAGCAAAGCCGCCGCACAGCAAGACGTTAAACGATAATTTTTTATGGATGGTTCATCCAGGGGAAGCTTGTGGTGCTTTGGTTTGCATGTCCAGTTCACAAATGGAGAACCCGAGTTCAACTTTTTCCGGCGACTTTTGCGCAATTTCGTTTCTTTTGTCCTCACTCACCCAGCAGTGCAATTGGAGTATCTTAAGATAACATCGGCGGTTGTAGGTCGTATCCTTGGAGCAGATTGGAGTTAGCAAAATTGGATTATCTTCCTTAACCCCATTACAGAATCTAGTCACTTATGTCATCCAGAGGCAATTGCTTGAGTCATTTTCAGCTCTGAAATATGGAGGGATCCCTACGGTTGGAATCTGTGAAGTTGGCGACTATGAGCCGATAGGCGAAATGCAGTACGCTGGGTAACCTCCTCACCAGACCCAACGTGCAGCAACCCTGGCCTCTGAATGGTTAATGGCCTTTGTGTTATCGATTAAGCATTAATATATGCCTTCTTCTTCTTTGGTTTATTGGAAAAGAAGAGCCAACAGAATCAATATGGAAATATGTTTGGTGATATTAGACGTAAGCGATATTTATCCATACATTTCGCTGTGTCTGGCGATTGTGTGTGACAAAATATTCTCACTGATACAACACTGTGTTACTTTAACCACTTCTGTTGGAGGACAGCAGACAGGGCCTCGCCACAACGATGCGGGAATGTGTGGAAGTTTGGTTCCCGGATGGACGCCACATCTGCGTCTTTTCATCCAGTTAACAGAGTCATCATAGTAGGTTCCACTTCATCCCGTTCTCTAGTTATATGGTTACCAACCAGCGTTGTAAATGGTTTCCTGAGTTAAACCCGGGAAACCAATTGGATAATCACTCAGTGTAGAGTCACTTGAAGTGGAAAGAAGAGTGGTAAATGCGACAGAAATGATGGGAGAAACAGGAAGAAAGGAAGACAGACACAGAAAACGAATGATAAAGGTAAAGAAAGTAGGCAACACTACATCCACTAATATAACCCAATACATGCCTACTGAAAAAGTGCTACAAAGCTTCCCACGCCAACGTCAAGGCGTCTTACTGTCACAAGGCAAAAGTATTTTTCCTCTGAAGGCGCTCGCTGCCACGATGTTAATAATGAGAATCTGAATGAATCAAGTTCTTCATTATCATGATGAAATTTACTTTATTTTTGCTGCTTGTACATTATTTAATTCACTTTAATAATGTCTTTAATACTGAGAGGGTTAATGAGGCAATCATTAACCGCTCCAGTTCAAAAAGTCTTTGGCAAGTTGAGTACAATTTTATGGAGGCAGCAGGAATACAATGGAAATTATGTTGTCGAGCTGAAGAGGCTAAAGACAAATGTTTGTGTGATGGAGTCAGGTAATTCTGAAGACTTAACCCATTCATTTATACAAATCTTACTTTTCTTAATTTTTCTACCTTCACACGATTGTATTCAGCTTCGGAATGATGTTTTGTGTTGAAGGGCTTAACAAAGACTATATCCAAATCCTTCAGTTCCACAAGTCTCTCCTATTCTGAATAAAAACTTTGAAGTAAGAAACATATGGCGCCGTGGTAAGGATGAGGTTAAATGCTTTGTGAATGAGTGTATGGCCTAGGTCACTGGCCACTGTACTGACTGATATCTGTTTATTGATATACCATTTGTTAGTGGAGAACAGGACAAACTATGATGCCGATTTAAGCTTCAATTGCATTTCCCATTTTATCACAAATCATGTGGACAGAACATGATACAGCGAAAGGTAACATGTAACTAAGCAAAAACCACATATCTTAGCAGCAGCAAGATAATGGGAAAAAAAAAAAATGAATAAATGAAAACACGAACATGCCGCTGGGGCTGGACATTTGTTTGAGAAAAAAATAAATAAATAAAAAAAAAAAATTAAAAAAAAAAGAGGAAAGTGGCCTCTGCCTCCAAAAATATATTTTTCAAAAAGGTGAACTGCCATCATGAATAGCCAGCCAGAATGATCTCATCAGCATTACCTCATCCACATGCTTCGGTATTTTTTACTCATTGTTATTCGAACATGCCGGAGATGTTATGTATATCTGTATATATGTATACATTTCTGTATACGGGTATATGTACGTGTTTGTGTGTGTTTTTGTTTCTTTATGTATTGTTTACATATTACGTGTGTGTGTGTGTGTGTGTGTGTGTGTGTGTGTGTGTGTGTGTGTGTGTGTGTGTGTGTGTGTGTGTGTGTGTGTGTGTGTGTGTGTGTGTGTGTGTGTGTGTGTGTGTGTGTGATTTGAAAGCTAGTCGGGAAACATTAAACTACTCCTCGCCCTCTCTCTCTCTTCTTCCTACCTAATTAACGGCATACCTACAATTATATGAAATTAATATCTCTATCAGGTTTAGTCCTACCTTTTGGAGGGTCCGGCAAATACAGTGAAACATTGCTAGTGCTCAGTAAAACATTTATTGGCTTAGATGTATGAATAATTCTGTTATTTACATGATAGGTTATTGATTTTATGAATCTTACAAACACATTATCTCAGGTCCCAAACTGTAGCACCAGTCGAGCGGGGCAGTACTCCCAAGGTGGATGGAAAGCTGATGACAGGGAGAGCTGGAGCTCCCGTTTCATCAGCCCTCGGGACTAGGTCTCGACCATCCCCCTTTGCTGAACTTTTTCAGTGTCTCAGTAACACAGAGAGTAGACCAGCATGCTCTCCAATACAAGTTTCTCCAACTATCAACACCAAACTACATGCACAGTACACACCACACTTCCTTTTCAAAATTTTCAAAAATGGCGTCGATTAACATAGCCTCGGAGTCCCCAAGGGGGGGGGGGAACATAAATGCCCCCATCTTCAGCCCCCCTCCCGGTGACGACTCAAGGTGCCTGGAACCACTGTCTGACTCTCTTCTTCTTCATTTCTGCAACATTTGCGGCCTTCCCTCTAACTTTCGCTCTGTTGAACACCACCTCTCCTTCTCTAAACCTCACTTTCTTTTCCTAACTGAGACTCAGCTGTCTGAGGCAACTGACAGCAAACCCTTTTCTGTATCCTCCTACTTTCTCTATACTCATTTCAAGGCCAAAGGTGGCTGTTGTGTATATATACGCAACAACTTATCTTGCTCTCGTGTTCCTGAACTCGATTCTTCTGAATTCTCTACACTCTGGCTTCGGCTTTCCTGTCATTCACTGACTAAATATATCTGTGCTGTTTACTTATCTCCTAATTCTACTATCAAAAATTCTTTGACTATCTTACTTCTATGATGGAACACATTCTATCCATTTCTTCTTTCTCTGAATCTCCATTCTGGGAGATTTCAATGTTCACTACCACCTTTGGCTCTCCTCTCCTTTCACTGATCCACCTCGTGAACAAGCCTACACCTTTTCTATCCTTAATGACCTAGAGCAGCTTGTACAGCACCCTACCCGTATCCCTGACCGCCTTGGAGAGAGCTGCAACATACTTGATCTCTTCCTTACAACTAATCCTTCTGCTTACACTGTTAATCTTTTCTCTCCGTTGGGCTCCTCCGATCATAACCTTATCACCTTAACCTGTCCTATTGCTCCGGTACAGCCTGCGAACCATCCAAAAAAATGTCGTCTCTGGCACTTTGGAGCTGTGGATTGGGAGGCCCTCAGGCAATACTTCTTTGATTTTCCCTGGAATGATTATTGCTTTCATGGCCGGGAGCCATCTGGGTGTGCCTTGCGCATTACGGAGGTTATTCTCTCGGGCATGGAAGCATACATTTCTTTCTCATATCCTTTGACTAACGCAAGAAAGCCTTGGTTTAATCACGCCTGTTCTAATGCTGAACCGGAGCCAACCCACCCCTGAATCACATCTTTTATACATTCCTGCCTGGAATCGTGCCAAGTCTGTTCTTCGCTCTGCTAAAAATAATTTCATCCATACAAAATGCTCTCAACTCTCCAACTCGAACTCTTCCCACTCCCTCTGGCACCTTGCCAAAAACCTTTCTAACAACTTTACCTCATCATCCTTCCGTCCTCTTTTCTACTCTGATGGCTCTGTAGCTATTTCTTCTACTGATAAAGCAGATCTCTTCGCTCAGACTTTCTCCTCCAATTCCACCTTAGACGATTCCAGTGCTGTTCCTCCATCACTTCCCCCCTCTGACTTCCTCATGGCTAACATTAAAATTTCTTCAGCTGATGTATTTTCTGCCATTGCTGGCCTCAGTACTAAAAAGGCATATGGGCCTGATGGAGTCCCACCTGTTGTTCTCAAGAACTGTGCTTCTGTGCTTACACCCTGCCTAGGTAAACTCATTCGCCTTTGTCTGTCAACTTGTACCTTTCCTTCTTGCTGGAAGTTTGCTCTCATTCAGTCAGTCCCAAAGAAGTGTGACCATTCCCAACCCTCTAACTATCGTCCAATTCCTTTAACATCCTGTATCTCAAAAGTTTTTAAGTCTATTCTTAATAGAAAAATTTTAAAGCATCTTTCCTATCACAACCTTCTTTCTGATCGTCAGAATGGGTTCCGTCAGGGACGCTCCATAGGCGATCTTCTCACCTACCTTTCAGACTCCTGGTCATCCTCCTTTCGGGACTTTGGCGAAAGCTTTGCCATTGCACTTGACATCTCAAAGGCTTTCGATCGAGTCTGGCATAAATCTTTAATTTCCAAACTCCCCTCTTACGGTTTCTATCCTTCTTTCTGTGCCTTCATCTCTAGCTTCCTTTCTGGTCGTTCTATAGCCGCTGTTGTAGACGGCTATCGTTCTTCTCCTAGATCTATTAACACTGGTGTTCCTCAGGGCTCTGTCCTATCACCAACTCTCTTCCTTTTATTCATCAACGACCTTCTAAGCTGTACATCTAACCCTATCCACTCATACGCTGATGACTCCACCCTTCACCTTTCCATTTGATTCCCACAACGTCCATCTCAGCAGTTACTTCAACAGGCAAGGAATGAGGCTATGGCACACCTAATGTCTGACTTGGCTCGTATCTCTGACTGAGGTAAAAATAATCTGGTTGCTTTTAATGCATCAAAGACTCGGTTTTTGCACCTATCAACCCGACAAAATCTTCCACAGGTATACCCACTTATGTTTAATAATATTCAACTTAATCCTGCATCATCCTTGAACATGCTTGGGGTTTCATTTGCTCGGGACTTGTCTTGGAAAGATCATATTACATCTCTTGTAAAATCTGCTTCCAAGCAATTGGGTGTGTTAAGCCGACTCCGTTCCTTCTTTGCCCCCGCACAATTGTTGACTCTATACAGGGGTTTTATCCGCCCCTGTGTGGTGTACAACTCTCATGTGTGTGGAGGCTCCCCACATACAGCTCTTCTCAATGGGGTGGAGTCAAAGGCTTTTCATCTCATTAACTCTCCCCCTCTTACTGACTCCCTTCAACCTCTGTCTCTTCGCCGCAGTGTTCCATCTTTATCTCTTTTCTATCGTTATTTCAATGGTCACTGTTCCTCTGAACTGTCTGCATGCATTCCTCCACTTCTACGACGGGCGCGTAGCACCCGTCTAGCAACAAACTCTCACCCCTTTTCTGTCCAACTCTCTAATGCAAGAGTTAACCGTTACTCCCAGTCCTTCATTTATGCAACAGGTCAACTCTGGAACTGTCTCCCTCTGTCTGTATTTCCTGCTTCCTATGATCTCCAGTCTTTCAAACGCAGTGTGTCCAGGCATCTCGAAATGAATGGATCTTGAATTTGGCTCTCTCTTGTATTTTGTTTTTCTCATGGAAGGAACAGTTTTGTGGGCTCATGGCCTTTGGTTCCTTCTTCCTCACATTAAAAAAAAAAAATCAACCCCAGTGGCGTCGGAAGATTCGGAATGTCAGCTTTCTCTATATCTGTTGGTTTGTCCGTCTGTATGTCACTCAAACTCGTCGTTCACAACGCGAAACATTGGAGTTAAAGCTGCCATGCGAATATATCTGGAAAAATGAAGTGTTAGCAATGGATATACGCCTGTGTGTGTGTGTGTGTGTGTGTGTGTGTGTGTGTGTGTGTGTGTGTGTGTGTGTGTGTGTGTGTGTGTGTGTGTGTGTGTGTGTGTGTGTGTGTGTGTGTGTGTGTGTGTGTGTGTGTGTGTGTTGATAATAGTGATATAATAGGACACTAATATAGGAAGTCATATCCACTCACCACCTCCCATCCACTGAGTTACTACCACCTAATGAGGTTCCCAAATTATGACCGCATCTATAATAACACCAACATAACCCTCTCAGATGTATGACAACGTCAATAATACAACAAAAACATAAACCAAAACAAAATGAGCAAACTTTAAACAACTAATCATATCAAATGATGCCCTAAAATCTGAGCATACCTAAAATAACAAAACTAGCATAAATGCGCGTCCACACGTGTGCCCAAACAAGTGTTGGCAACATGTAAGCAACACAGTAACGAACCCGCAGCAAACATGTTGGGAACAGCAGCGTCCAGATCATGTTGGCAACATCATGATGAAGTCTCAGCTGCCTCGCATGGACACACTTATCCCATCACCTCTGCTGCCACTGTTCAAAGCTGCACTGAAACATGTTTGCATACATCTGTCCAAATACTGCTGTAAACATGTTCCCGAACATGTTGCCAGCTGTGTTGCCAACATATGTTTGAGTACACGTGTAGACGCGCCCTAAAGTTACGCCCTGATAACAAGTACTACCATAATCTCCCCCGCAAAAATACTGAAATTACCCAGCACCACAAACCAAGCATACAGCAAGGCTCTTAAATATGAGAGTATATCCAAAACAACACCTCCAAGGTAAAATGAGACCATGATTATTACGAGTATACCTACATGACAAAATGTGTGTAACGTCTCACCTGAAAATGATCACTATGCCTAAAATAACACAACCAACATTTCTCATAAATGTGATGTTATACCCAAAGCAACGAATTTAACTTAAAATAGCAACGACAAAATTATGACAATACGTTAATTAACAATACCAACAAAATCTACGACTTAAAAAGAAGTACGGTACATCTAAAATAACAAAGCCAGCAGAACATTGCCTTGAAATTTAAAATACAGAAAATAAATACAAGACTACAGGATCCGGCAGCACTATATTCAACGGGAGATGAGCACCTCGTGTCCGGAAATCGTTAGTGAGTGAATAATGGACAGTCCGGTTCCTAAAGATGCTCCCGCATGTAAAAATAAAAACAGCACAACATGACGCCATGAAATTATCAACATTTAGTAAGTTATTTTGGCTCTGTTTAATTCTGTTTATTTTCAGACTTCTTCTAAACTCAAAAAGTACCTCTAGTAGTGAAGGAAGTTATGACAGGATTGTAGAGGACGACTATACTCCGTTCACTTTAACTAGGCGAAAATGGCCATCTCTCCATCGTTACTGTTGATTTATAACAATAAGAAAAACACTAGAACCAGATGTTAGTAACAAAATGGTGTTATGGAATAGGTGTAGAGCCGTAGTGTTGTCTTACTCTGCCGTTGGGCTAAGGGAATCATGCTGCAAAAGAACGAGGATCTCCTCTTAATTAAAATGAATGAACCGCAGGTTATGTGGATTTAGAGAGACTAAGCTTTCTTTTTTATTCTTAGTATTCAAACGTTTTTTTTTCTTTTTTTAACTCTGGATGGGCCTCTAGTAACAACGGGGTTAATGAGAGGGTTGCAGTGGATGAAAATGTTATTAAAGAACTGTATATAATATGCTGATGAAAGTAACGTAAATATTAGTACATTCATTTGGCAGTCCTGAATTTCATTTTTTTTAAAGTGGTTTTATTCATTTCATGGAGGACATCTTGTTGTGAAGATGTTAATGTGGAAATGGTAAAGGATGGTGGATTTGTGTGAACCTTGATAATTCTAACTCCTTCTTTACTATCCTTGAAATCGAGTCACATACTTACAGGAAGGACCTGGCATGGGCCAACCAGCTGACTGCAGATCTCCTCTTCTCATATGTTATTATGAACTGTCGAATTTTTCCAGCTTTTTTTTTTTTTTTTTTTTTTTTTTTTGCTGGTGTGGTCTTAACAACAGAGACCTGAGAAAGACAGCTGGCATATTCATTTGGCAGAGGTTGGGGACTACTTAACTTTCCTTCTGTCCTCTGATACTAATTAACTAGGGCTGGAAAAAATATGAGCTTGATGGGACTGAAACAGTAGGATTTGTTTATTTATTTTTTTTTGTAACCTGCACACCTCTGCTGATAAAGCTCCTTTCATTTTTTAAATATTTTTTATAGTTGCATCTTCCCCTGGTTATTCCCGTACTCTTGTTTAGCAGTTTTACTACATTCAGTTAGTCATGGAGCCTAAGAACTTTCAATTTATTGAACTGACCAGATTAAATGTAATGGCTACAGCTAATGTTGCAAAAAAGGATACACAGATATAAATAATGTCCACACAAAAGCGTGGAGGTGGTCAGTATTCTCGAACTTGGCATTATGGCCTGACCTGACCTCATCCAACAATCATGGTACAGCCAATGGGCATGCTGGTGATACATCCAACCATCATGGTACAGCCAATGGGCATGCTGGTGATACATCCAACCATCATGGTACAGCCAGTGGGCATGCTGGTGATACATCCAACCATCATGGTACAGCCAATGGGCATGCTGGTGATACATCCAAACCATCATGGTACAGCCAATGGGCATGCTGGTGATACATCCAACCATCATGGTACAGCCAGTGGGCATGCTGGTGATACATCCAACCATCATGGTACAGCCAGTGGGCATGCTGGTGATACATCCAACCATCATGGTACAGCCAATGGGCATGCTGGTGATACATCCAACCATCATGGTACAGCCAGTGGGCATGCTGGTGATACATCCAACCATCATGGTACAGCCAATGGGCATGCTGGTGATACATCCAACCATCATGGTACAGCCAATGGGCATGCTGGTGATACATCCAACCATCATGGTACAGCCAATGGGCATGCTGGTGATACATCCAACCATCATGGTACAGCCAGTGGGCATGCTGGTGATACATTCTGGTGATAATTCTCCCACTCTGTCGCTTTGTCTTGTATGTGGATCCTACCGCAGCCCATCCACAATATCACTGTGGCAGTGTGTAGGTGGATGCTACCTCAGCCCATCCACAATATCACTGTGGCAGTGTGTAGGTGGATGCTACCTCAGCCCATCCACAATATCACTGTAGAAGTGTGTAGGTGGATCCTACCTCAGCCCATCCACAATATCACTGTGGCAATGTGTAGGTGGATGCTACCTCAGCCCATCCACAATATCACTGTGGCAGTGTGTAGGTGGACTGTCAAATTCTGACCAGTGTTACACATCTGACTGTTGACTCTATAGTATGTTGGTTCACTCACTCCCCCCCTCCTCTCTCTCTCTCTCTCTCTCTCTCTCTCTCTCTCTCCTGCTGTTGCAGGTCTTGTTGCTGTTATTAATATTGCTGGTTTGTTCTTATTTCCTGCTGTTGTTGTTGATGAAGTAATACTTGTGTGCCTGACTCCAAGACACATACATGCAAAACCAGTAGTACTGAGTGTTGTATTGAGCTGTGTTGTGATGGTGTGGTGTCATGTGTCTCCTCACAGTACTACCGTGTGTTGCGTTGTGTTGTATTGTGTTGTGCTGTGATGGTGTGGGTGTCATGAGCCTCCTCACAGTAATACTGTGTGTTGTGTTGTGCTGCATTGTGTTGTGATGATGTGGGTGTCATGTGCCGCCCAACAGTACTAAGGTGTGTTGTGTTGTGTTGTGATGGTGTGGGTGTCGTGTGCCGCCCAACAGTACTAAGGTGTGTTGTGTTGTGTTGTGATGGTGTGGGTGTCGTGTGCCTCCTCACAGTACTACGGTGTGTTGTGTTGTGTTGTGATGGTGTGGGTGTCGTGTGCCTCCTCACAGTACTACGGTGTGTTGTGTTGTGTTGTGATGGTGTGGGTGTCGTGTGCCTCCTCACAGTACTACGGTGTGTTGTGTTGTGTTGTGATGGTGTGGGTGTCGTGTGCCTCCTACAGTACTACGGTGTGTTGTGTTGTGTTGTGATGGTGTGAGTGTCATGTGCCGCCTTACAGTACTAAGGTGTGTTGTGTTGTTTTGTGTTGTGATGGTGTGGGTGTCACGTGCCTCCTCACAGTACTACTGTGTGTTGTGTTGTGATGGTGTGGGTGTCATGTGCCTCCTCACAGTACTACGGTGTGTTGTGTTGTGATGGTGTGGGTGTCATGTGCCTCCTCACAGTACTACTGTGTGTTGTGTTGTGATGGTGTGGGTGTCATGTGCCTCCTCACAGTACTACGGTGTGTTGTGTTGTGATGGTGTGGGTGTCATGTGCCTCCTCACAGTACTACTGTGTGTTGTGTTGTGATGGTGTGGGTGTCATGTGCCTCCTCACAGTACTACGGTGTGTTGTCACTGTCACCAACATACTCGTACAACTGCATTAATCATCACACGCCAACCCTGCACAATGTTGTAGTCATCACAGGGGCTTCTCCGATATTCACTTACTTTATAACCATCTTCCTGGCGTCTCACCGAATATTGCACCTGTTTGCAACAATATTATGCTGATTCTCTCTCTCTTTTTTTTTTTTTTTTTTTTAGTTTTCTTAATCATTACATGTTTTACCTGAGGACTTGGAAACCCCAACTGTGCATCGATTTGCTTCCAAAAATATATATGTATTACAGCTTTTTAATTCTATTCAAATTGTTGCTTTATTTTTTACATTTCACACATCCATTCTCCCTTACTTCCAGCCAAATATGAACCAGAATTGTTCATCAGTTAAGTAAAGAAGTTCTGCTGCATCAGTAGTAATAATCTTCCTTCATGTAAACTACTACTGACAGACAAACACAACCAATATTGGTGCAAAAATACCACTGAGCTGGAAGGGTTTGAGAACTACCGAGAAAAAAGCATCGTAAATACACAAAAACAGAGATCATGTTGCAGATAGAGAGAGAGAGAGAGAGAGAGAGAGAGAGAGAGAGGGAGAGGTGGGGAGCAGGAAGCCATAAACTAAAAGGCAAAAAAAAATGAAAAAGTGTAAGAACAGAAGGAAAGAAGTGAAAGAGCAAAAAATGGAATAAGAAAGGAACAAAGAAATTAAACAAGAAGGAAAAAAATCAAAAGAAAAAAGAAAAGACAGAAAAGGAAGTAAAAGGAGGAATAAGACGGAAGGAAGTGGAGGAGATGCACAGGTCCTCTTGCTTTCCACAGGGTCTCTGGCTATTGCAAAAACGATGGGAAACTGTGAAGAGGACGCAGGAGGTGGGAGCGCTGACCATCCACTCACTCGTGGCAGTACTGCTCTCTGGTGACTGCCCTTTCCTCTCTTCCTTCCTTCCTCTTCCGTCCTTCTTTCCTTCATTCTTTCCTCTTCCTTCTGTCTACGGGTGACTCTACACTGAGTGACAAGCCAGTTGGTTTCCTGTACACCTGAAAACAATTTACAACGCTGAGTGGTAACCATATACCGGTAACAAAATTATGGCGCCTGGTGATTTAGTGGGTAATTAAGGTGCTCTAATCGGACTGAGCCTGTGTAGGTTTATATCCAAGGGATGACTGGGGTTTATTGCTCACGTAATGCCACTGAGGGATGAGTGAGGCTCGTCACTCTCATCTTAAATGTCAGTATCAACTTGCCTAGACCCGGGCTCCTACGCTCCTCATGGGGCAACACAGGACTGGATGATGAATAATTATGAGGAAGAAAGAAAATACAGGAGAGAAAAGGAGAAAAAAAGGGAGAAAAGAAAACAATAAATACATACATGAGCACAGAAAACTGTGCAGCTCCAATGCACAGCCAGAATATTCTATAAAACTATATCCTCACAGCAAGGGTAAATGATACTATAGTTAGTGCTAAAGAAATTTGTGCTGCATAACTACAGTTAGCCCTAAAATCCCTTTCTGTAAAGGTTGCTTGTGCTTTCGGTTCGAACCACATCCTCCTCCTACTCCTCGTCCTCATTATCCCACTCCAGGCACAAGCTGCGGAGGGGGTGGAAAAGGGGGAGAAGAAGAAGGAAAAAAATTGTATAAGTGAAGAAGAAGAAGAAGGAGGAGGAGGAGGAGGAGGAGGAGGAAAATGAAAGTAGAAGATGTTAGACAAAGAAGAAGTATACGAAAGATAAAGAACAATCAGAAATGTAAGAGAAAGATAAAAACTAAAAAGACAAATAAAAAAACGGGAAAGAAATCAATGAAGGAAAAATAAACAGGAGGAAAGGTATGGATAATATAATGATGTATCTGTATGTGTATACCGCCGTTCTCTTAATCTCTTACAGGGTCTCTGGCCATACTAGGGTTGCTAACGCCTATTGTGCTCGCTTTATTGCTTCCCAGAAATATTACGAGAGAGAGAGAGAGAGAGAGAGAGAGAGAATGTATGCAGCTTGTGGGCGAATTCAATAAAAGAAAAAATGGAAAAGGTTTGGGAAAATTTGAGCAAGAAGTAGGCTATGATAGTACAAGCGATGGAGGCAAGACGAAGGGAAATATCTGTGGATAGATAGGTAAACAGACAGACAGACACTGATAGACTAATGTCTTTTACGCAACACTGCAACAAATGAACAGTTCATTTCAGATCAGCTTTCTTTCCAGCATTAATACCATATTTCAAACACAGTATGTTCTGGTACTATAAAATAGGCCCTCCATCACTTTTTTTCTTTTTTATTCACCAAGCGGTTATTGCAGCCATCGTCACCCATTGATTCTCTTTCACTGTTCATTCTAGCGCAAATTCTGTTTTTCTGCAGCACAGAATGAAACAGAATACACTATGCCGGGTGTACATTTGAAACTGATGTGAGTGTACAGTAGACGGTGAACTTAATGTAACTGTTTAATGTGTTACACTCCATGCATGCTACAGACAGCCTCTTCCTTATCAGCAGATGACAAACCTGAAATCTCGCTGTAGGTTTACTGAATAGTTGTACAGGCTGTATATAACAGGCGGGCAGGTATACTGCAGATCCGACCTGTGTGAAGGGTAGAAGCTCTCTGGCCCCAGACGGTACAGGGCGTGTGGGAACAAGCCGAGTGAAGCAGTTCTACATTTCATCATAATTAGCATGTATACTGCCTTTCAGTGTGTGTGTGTGTGTGTGTGTGTGTGTGTGTGTGTGTGTGTGTGTGTGTGTGTGTGTGTGTGTGTGTGTGTGTGTGTGTGTGTGTGTGTGTGTGTGTGTGTGTGCCTTACTATTTTCCGATTTAGCTGGCTATAAATATTCACACACAATAAATACAATGACAACTGAGGAAATAATGTGAAAGGGAATTATAATGGTGTTGTTAAAAACAGATTGAGCCACACCTTCACATGTCGCAGCTTGGGCACTAACATCCAATATCTATATACAGTATACACTTGGGCTGTCGTATTCAGGACTGGTGTAACAGTGTTAGCGATGTGATTTTACGACACGGCGGTGGGCCTTGTGGAAGATCTATTACTACTGTTTTATTATGTAATGTTCTTACTTGGCACTGACCCAACCAGCGATCGGTCTCACGTCCTTTTGGATGCCCGTCCCCAAACTTTAATATACAGCAGTTTAAGTCCAACTGTTACAGATTTTTTATGCATGAAGGACACCTGTAAGCTGGTATATGAATTATTTTTTATTTAATTTGTTTTCCCTTCCTCTGTTCATCTTCCGAAAAAATAAAATATGGTCACTGTCTGGCTACTGGTCATCATGACGCAGAGTGGTATCTTTTGTCCACAACTGTACATATATTCATATGTCGTCTGTCCATCTGCCCTCGCTGTATCAAGTATAATCCTATTTTGTACAAATAAACAACCTGTGTCAGTTCTCAAGTCCCGCTTAACCCACATAACAAGACGATGGAACTTTACTTCAGCTGTCACCAGACAAGTGTATGCAAATCAGGGAGGACCTCTAGCTGAGAGAAGGGATCCAGGCCTCCAGTTCCAAAACTCCCTCCAAAGTTGAATAATATTACCAATATGTAGCAAGAATAACTACAAATAGCAATCTGGGACTAAACAAGCTAACAGCCCATAACAGCCAAAATAACTCTTGGTGATGTTCATACCAGTGATAATGATGATGATGATGTCCTTGGTATAGGTGGGACAATTTGTAGGAAGATCTGCCCAATGACACACCCATCTGCTGGAATTAGTACAATAAACCTGTGAGTAATTCAGCAGGCCCAACACAGGACCAGCTGCCCCCAATACTTACAGCTGCGTCTGGTGCATGCACAAGTTGCTGATCCTTTACTATTGAAGGTAAATGACCCAACACGCCGAGGCCATGACAAAGAGGGTCATTCAGGCTTGTATGTGTAAATTTCCTCTGAGCCAACACTATCGCGCCAGGACCACTGCCCAATGTAAATTTAGCCAGCTGCCTAACGCCCTCATCCCCCAAACCCTACTGACTCTCCCACACGTTCTCCTCACTGACTGACTGACACTCACACACACACACACACACACACACACACACACAAAATCTCATTACAGCTTACACATTCACATCAACATCAGTCCCTTATACACATTCCCCTGCTTCACATTCGCCCACTCATCCTTTCAGCTTAGCCTCTCTCTCTCCCTCACACACACACACACACACACACACACACACACACACACACACACACACACTCCCTTCATACACAGACTCCGCTCCCTAAATTACAGAGGGAAAGAGTCTGTGTGTTTATCGAGCCTTTATTCCGAGCTCTCATTCCCCGCTAAAAATACAAAGAAAGGTGGGTAGATGGATAGACAGATAGACAGATATATAGTAAGAGAGATAGACAGGTTGATACATAGGTAGGTGGGTACAAATACATAAATAATTACATGGATACAATCAATCATTTGTGCATCCATCCAAGCATCCCTCCACTGACTAAGACCCAAACATACACCTATATATACATAGCCTACATGAGAGAGAGAGAGAGAGAGAGAGAGAGAGAGAGAGAGAGAGAGAGAGAGAATGGTTTATGGAGTGCTTATTCCTTGCTCTCTTTCCTTAATCAAACGATCCTCACATTGAAAACATCTTCCTCACTCACTCCCACCACAAAATTGGATCCCTGAACCACCAATGTCCTCTCTGCGTGAAGCCCTAATGACGCCGTGTGTGTGTGTGTGTGTGTGTGTGTGTGTGTGTGTGTGTGTGTGTGTGTGTGTGTGTGTGTGTGTGTGTGTGTGTGTGTGTGTGTGTGTGTGTGTGTGTGTGTGTGTGTGTGTGTGTGTGTAAAAGGAAAGTAAACAGGATACACCTCCAGCGCTTCACAACCAAGGCTATGACAAGCATTTCACAATACACAGAATACCTAAGTTTATACAACACTGTTTAAGCAACAGGCCTATGGTGAAGATGAAGCCTGTCTGGGGGGGGGGGAGGGAGGGAGACTGACGACGACTACAGTATGATGATGATAAGGAGGAGGAACACTATGATGATGATGATGATGATGATGATAAGGAGGAAGAAGAAAACCGGAAATGGGTCAGGGGTCTGTGACTGAATGATAAAATTACTGACAGTTAAACTGAATCTTTTTTTTTTTTTGACCTCGGTTTTGTTCTTCCCTAATTAATCAACTTTGCTTTCGCCTTGCACAGCCTACATATCTATCTGTCAATATATATATATATATATATATATATATATATATATATATATATATATATATATATATATATATAAAAGTAGTGGTTGGTGGGAGCGCTCACCATCCACTCATTCGATGTAGTGCTGCTCTAGGATGCTTGCCCTTTCCTCTCTTCCTTCCTTCCTCGTCTGTACTTCTTTCCAAGCTGCTGCGTACGGGTGACTTTACACTCCCACTTTTGTCTTTCTTTGGAGAGTGAATTACAGGGTTAATGGGAGGTGACGCACTTCAGGCGGTGTACAGTATTGCCTAGTGTTAAACATATGGCAGCTGTATTGTGTACAAATACCAAATCACAGAGTTAGGCTCAAGAGTGACCAGTTCAGGGGAGAAGATTATAGAAGATATGATATTAATTCGATGGACAAAATGTTTGGTTTGGAGGGTAAGTGAACCTTGTGTGTTACTGTGGAAGTGAAAGCTGGGAAGTGACACGAGAATGTTTTTGGCTTCAAGTGGTAGAAATAATGGTTTTCATAACAGCTACGGTCATAAGCAGGAAGGACGTAGTAAGATGAAAAATTTACAAGCATTTTGGAATCGAAGAATGACAAACAGAACCGTGATTGTGGATATTCTGAATGTATAAAGACAAATACAGAACTGAAGGTCCCATGAAGAAGACACTGGTGAGGGACAAGGAAGGTAAAAAGGAGCGTCTTAAAGAGGTATGCGTAGATAGAAAAGTCTAAAAGTTGTTGTCATGGTCTTCCTGAAAGAATTAAAGTGATGATGGTGATGGTGGTGACGACAACAGTTATGATGATGATGATGAAATATAAAAAAATACGCAGTACAATGGGCCACTCTTCCATTCATTCTTCAACAATGCCTTCGAAAAGTTTCCTTCAAGGTGATTATGATAATAATAAACTATCAACAGAATACACAATTATAAAGTATACCCAGCCGTGAATATAAGAGAAGACTACTAAGTGTAGTGAGTGACGCATGGTAGACGGTTTACGTGCATAAAACTCCATTGCTATAAATCCCATGTGTCCAACCCAGGCTGCAGTTACCAGGGATTTACACAGAAATGAAACAACGCCCGCGGCAACACCAACAGGCGGGACAAACAGTCTTAACATATATGAACTGATGCTGAATTATTATTATTATGAAATAATTCTCAAACGTGTGTCACATATATTGGCCTCTGTGTCTGTACACGCACAGTAGAGTGTCACCCTCTCCGCCATCATTATCATTTTCGTCATCATCACATCACCATCATCAATTTCATCGTCCTCCTCCTCCTCCTCATTATCACCTTCACCGTCCTCCTTCTCCTCCTCCTCTTCATCATCATCATCATCAGAATTCACCGTCCTCATTACCACATCATTATTATTATCGTCATTACCATTACCCTCAACATCATCATCATCATCATCATCGTCGTCTTATCGTCATCACCATCCTCATAAATACAAATTCCCACTTGAAAGATGGCATGAAGTATTATCTATTAATAATGAAAGAGAAGGCATAAATGTGGAGTCCCATCATCAGTACCATCCTAATCATCATCATCATCATCATCTCAACCCTACAGCCACTTCCCACTTAAAAGATAAGAGTAACGTAGGGTTCACAAATAATGAAAGAAAGAACATCAGTGGGAGAAGCATGACCACCACCACCACCACCACCACCACCACCACCACCATCATCATCATCATCCTTCCAGCATTAACTCGGACCCAAATGACGTCGTGAGGTAAGATCCAGATGCGATGAAAAGAAACAATGAAACTGGAAGAACAACTAAACAGCAAGTCCACTGCCCTGTGAAATGACCCACACAATATTACAAACGTCATTATAATCCTATGGAGTCCAGACTCCACCTGTGTGTGTGTGTGTGTGTGTGTGTGTGTGTGTGTGTGTGTGTGTGTAATTCACCGGATCGGTCAGGATCAAGTGACAGTTGTGATCATCAGCTTTTTACCCTCCCGGAAGAGATCTGAGAGCTCATACAGTCCGATCTATGGGCAAAGCCTTGACCTTCACACACGCACACACCCATCCTCTTGCTCAAGGGGGACAGTAATCACCCGCTTCGTCAGTTAAACTTTTCGCATCCCGAGCATGGCGCGAACCCCGGTCTTAGTAATGCTACGCTAGAGCGTTACCATTAAGCCAGCGAGCAGTGTGTGTGTGTGTGTGTGTGTGTGTGTGTGTGTGTGTGTGTGCATTCTTCTTCTTTACTAACAAGTTTTAAAAATTATTAAGGTTGCATGACAATTTTCCCACATTCATTTTCTTATTTTTGTCTGAATCTACCTCACTCCATCTTAATGCAGATGTAAGGCTGGGATGACTGATGCCGTAAAGTATATACATACAGCACTCTGTTTATATTTGGTATGACCTTTTGCAGAAACAGAAAACGAATTCTAATTTTACGATGCTGACGGTGTTCATCAGGTGAGTCACAAGATCCGTCCAGTGTGATGGAGTACCGTCAGGTGTCAACACATCTCGTAATTAAATCCCGTACACGTACGAAGTGAGGTTGTGACAGTGACCACAGTGTTGTTGTGTACTCCTGCCCCCTCCCTATGCCACTAGTCTCCCTAACAACATCTTAATTTCAGGAATACTCCCAAGGATTGGTACAGGGAATGCCTTCTTCGGTAAAGCATTTAGTATATAATAGGGCCAGGTCACTTTGCCTGCAGGAAGGAGCTGAGTTCAACGACACATGGAACCAGTTTTACGAGCAGCGAACACTATTTGTGAATGATGGAATGCACTTGAATGCCATAGGTTTTGCCCACCTCGGTCGTTTGCTTAGTGATGCAGTATGTTTTTTCTGGAGAAAAAACAAGCATCAAGGGAGGCAAAAGTAGATATCAAACGATCCGATGAATCAATAAGTAATGGAAACTTCACACAACAGAAAGCAAAACACATTAAAGCTCTTCTTGTAAATGTGCATAGTCTGCGTAATAAATTTTCTGATTTAGAGGCCCTTGTCTTTACTGAAGATTATGACGTAATTGGTATAACAGAATCGTGGCTAAATACCAAGCAAAGAGATTTTCTAGCAGAGTTTAATTTACCAGGCTATCACATTTTCAGTAGTGAAAGGAATAATCGAGCAGGGGGCGGTGTGTTGTTATACATTAAATCAGGATTTCATCGAGTCGTAATTACCAAGCCATGTTGAAAACACAGACCCTATTTATATTCTGCTTGGGAATGAATCTTGTCATAAAATCACTCTTGGGTTAATTTATCGTCCAACCGGTCAGCCACTCAACATCGATAATGAAATCTACAATCAAGTTGCTGAAATATCTCGTATGCAAAGCACTGTAATATTTTGTGATTTTAATTTACCGATTCCATAATGGGGAGAAGCGCTATCCTCACACATCGGGTTAGACCTATATACAAACTTGCAGGAAAGTCTCTGTATCAATTTGTAAATTATCCGACACGTGGAGCTAACATCCTAGATCTTGTCTTAGCCACATCAGAAAACGTGGTGAGTAATGTTACTGTAGGAGAAGAATTTAGTACAAGTGATCATTGCACAGTTACATTTAACATTTAATTCAGTGACGACAATGTCTGGACCAGTTGCGAGAAAGTGCCTGGCTTTAAGAGAGCAAATTTTAAGAAATTAAGTCAATTGTTGGTGCAGGTAACTAGCATCCTATTGCCGAAACTTTAGATATCAGTAACGCATGGAATTATTTTACAGAAACCCTCAACAGTGCTGTCAGGCTATGTATTCCAATGTGCAACAGAAGGCCTGCCAAAAATTCTTAACCCAAATGGTGGAACTCCGACATTAAACATTGTCTGGAAGCAAAAAATCTTGCATATAAAAATTATAATACCACAAAGAGTCAAAGTGATAAATATCGATACGATGCCCTTCGACGTAAAGCAAATAAATTAATTAAATGCAGTAAGAAATACTTTGAGGCCCATATTGCAAGTATCAGTAAATAAAATCCCAAAGAACACTTCAGTTACATAAGAAGCAAAAAGGTAATAACTCCGACAATCGGTCCCTTAATGACAGATAACCGAGAGCACACTGATTATGAAACTATGATGGCAAAAATTCTTACTACTTTCTTTGTGTCAGTATTTACAACAGAAAATATACATACAATTCCTGCTGTTTCCCCCATTCATATTGAAGAGGAAAATATAATCACTGACATTACAGTTAGTGATCGCGATGTAATACTTGCAATCAGCAAATTAAAAGAGAATAAAACACCAGGACCGGACAAAATTTCTCCACGTGTTTTGAAGGAACTACAGAATGAAGTTGCAAAGCCTTTATCTGAACTTTTTAACTTATCACTTAAAAGCAGAAGGTGCCACATGAATGGAAACTTGCTAACGTAACCCCAATACTCAAAAATGGCAACAGAGCACAGCCAGAAAACTATCGTCCAATTAGTTTAACATTGGTTATTTGCAAATTGCTTGAAACTATTATCAGAGATAAGTTTGTGAAACACTTAGAATCAAACAATCCCATCAAAGATTCTCAACATGGTTTTCATAATAATCGCTCTTGCCTCACGAATCTGTTAGACTTTTTCAATGATATACTGAGCATGTATGACGACACTAAATCTGTCGATGTTGTGTATCTTAATTTTCAAAAGGCTTTTGACAAAGTTCCACACAAAAGACTCCTTCAGATGCTAAAGGCACATGGTTTCAGTGGCAGTGTTCTCGGGTGGGTAGAAGATTGGCTCACCGGACGAAAGCAAGGAGTTGTAATAAACAGAAAAGAGTCAGACTGGATAAACGTTACAAGTGGAGTGCCACAGGGTTCAGTGTTAGGTCCTATGCTTTTCTTAATATCTGTCAATGATACTGATGAAGGATTATCTTGTAAAATTTCCAAATTTGCTGACGATACTAAAATAGGTAACAGAGCAGATATAGCACTGCAAAGGCAGGCAATTCTGAGAGATCTTGATCGACTGTTCAACTGGGCCCAAGTTTGGCAAATGGATTTCAATATTAATAAATGCAAAATGCTAAACATTAGCAGTAAAAATGTAAGAGCTAGTTATAGCATGAATAATGTCCAGCTTGATAGGGTAAACCATGAATAAGACTTAAGAGCTATAATAACAAACGATTTGAAACCAAGCAAACAATGCACAAAAGCTGTGAAAAAAGCCAATAAATTGAAGGATTCATAGGCAGAGCATTTGAATATAAATCTGATAATATTGTCCTCACTTTGTATAATTCCTTAGTACGCCCCCACTCGGATTATTGCGTTCAGTTTTGGTCAAAGTATTATAAAAAGGATATGGAAAAGCTTGAAAGAGTGCAGTGAAGGATGACAAAGATGATACCTAGACTGAGAAATAAACCATATGAGGAACGTTTAGAAGCCCTGAATCTATTTACCCTAAATAAACGGAGGTTACGAGGAGATCTAATTCAAGTATTCAAAATATCCAAAGGACATGATAACATGGCTGTTGATAAATACTTCACAGTTGATCACTCGAATTATACTAGAAGCAACGGGCATAAAATAATTGGCAAACGATTCCAGTCACATGAAGCTAAGCATTTCTTCTTCAACTGAGTTGTAAATGTGTGGAGTAAATTGTCCTCCAATGTAGTAAATTCTAATACAGTACTGACCTTTAAAGGTCGCCTGGATGAGTATTTGTCATCTAACCCCCAGCTTAATATGTTTACTCCTGAAAAAAACACTTTTAGAGCCTGGACCAAATTACTGAATGCAAATATAGTACATGCAGACTAGGATATGCACAGACAGCCCTGAGTTAACGGTCACTACTCATACTTTTGACCTGCGATGGGCTGTGGATCACTGAGGGTCCCTGTTAGTCAAGTGACCACCATCCGGATTTTTTTCATGTACCAGGGGTCACTGCTTCAGGAGGTGACTTGTGAGCTTGTCCCACATGGGAACGCTCCTAGTCTCAGTGGAATGAACGGAGCAGGGGCCTGATTGACTGCTGCCTACCTTAACTGCGCCAGGCAAGGCTGCCACACCATCCCTGAACATCCACACTGTGCACTGTGCAATTTCCACACTGTGTCTGCAGACGCCCCGTAACTCAACATACCCGTACATGGTGAGACGCATTATTTATTTATTCGATTTTATATTTTACTTTACTACTTTCTCTTTCAGGTTATTCATACTGGTAGCTTATAGATAAAGTATTATAGAATGTAACTTTTCCTTTTCAGTCTTTCCTATGAAAAATTTTCTTTCATGCTGCATGGTGTTTTTTCTCACTTTTTCTTACCAGTTTTAACTGAAGGGTTTGGAGGTGGGAGAAGTCTTCTTGCTTTACTATCCTTATCCTTCAGTATGTAAGAGTTAGATCTCGTAGTCATAGTCTACTCTGTAACAAACAGCCTCGAAAGGACCATAAGGTCTGTTGCTGTTTGCTTTCCTTTGTGCTCCTTTGTACTCCCCCCTTTACATCACCACCCTCCTCCCACGTCCTTATCTCCCTTCACTTCATCCGCTACACCCTCTCTCCAGTGTAATGCTGTGTAATGCTCACCCCTCCACCCTATTCACCGCCTCAAAACCTCCTTTTCTCTTTTGCCCACCCTTCCCCCCTTACCCATTTCCCCCCAATCTCTTCTTTCCACCCTTACCTCTCTCTCTCTCTCTCCCTCTCTCTCTCCTTTCCTTCCCTACCCCTTCCCCCTCCTTCTCCCTTCCTTCCACCCTCCAGCAAACTTGACAGCAAAGCGCTAAAATTCCTTATCACGTACGGTAGCTTCTTTTCCTTTTTTTTTTGTTTGTCATATTTCTCAAACTTTTCTTTCACAAAGTCAATTCGCTTTTTCCACGCGCCCCGGACCGCACATCCTCACTTCCGTGCCGGGAAGCGACGGAATATTTCCCTCTCAGTCTGAAAAAAATAATGAAATATGCGCGCAGCAGCGGCCATGTTGACTCGACAAATTTCGCGACTGCAAATCTTGACTGTCAATACTACGAAAAATTTTTGCTTTTTGTCCACAACACTTTATCGCTCAAGAGTTTGGCATAATGTTTGGATACTGCAATGTTACTCGCAGAACTGGGGTCTGACACGGTAACAACCAATTCCGTGTTACCTCTTCGGAGAGTGGGCGGGTCCGAGGATACACCATCATAGTCTTGATCATTTAAGCCAGACCAGACCAGCCTACGTCCCCGGCTGCATTTCACCTGAGGCAAAACAACAACGGCAACAACAATATAAACACGCGTTGCTCTCATATCCCTGGTGCCTGATGACGCAGGTAAAAACTTCCGGTTACTTTTGGAAATCGAATCAGGGTCAGTCATTATCATAGGTCAGGGATGTGTTCGAATGATCTCTGCTTTATTTATACAACTTGTACTGGTAAATGGAGAAAACTTGGGAATTACCTTTACTGGTAACAGTGGCACTGTAATAAGCAAATTTTCTTGACTTAATTCTGCGATAAATAAGTGAATAAAAAGAACGCCGATTAAAGCGATTTATAACGAGGACAAAATATACTTTTGATTGCACTGATGTGGCTCCACTTTTTACTCGAACGGTTTTGAAACGCTGACATATTTTCAGAAGTGTGCTGGGCTCGGAAGATTAAAGTGCTATGTTGTGAGTCAATGCTGACTGAAAATATATTTACGCCTGCAACGGCACATGTGATGCAATGACGTGATGGTATGCAGCACCGACACGCTCCTTGCCTCGCCATGTGATGTAATGACGTGATGATATGCGGCACCGACACGCTCCTTGCCTCGCCATGTGATGCAATGACGTGATGATATGCGGCACCGACACGCTCCTTGCCTCGCCATGTGATGTAATGACGTGATGGTATGCAGCACCGACACGCTCCTTGCCTCGCCATGTGATGCAATGACGTGATGATATGCAGCACCGACACGCTCCTTGCCTCGCCATGTGATGCAATGACGTGATGATATGCAGCACCGACACGCTCCTTGCCTCGCCATGTGATGCAATGACGTGATGGTATGCAGCACCGACACGCTCCTTGCCTCGCCATGTGATGCAATGACGTGATGGTATGCAGCACCGACACGCTCCTTGCCTCGCCATGTGATGCAATGACGTGATGGTATGCAGCACCGACACGCTCCTTGCCTCGTCCCGTCTGACTCCTCAAGGTGCTTTGGCCACGGAAAATATCAGGCAAAATTGCGAGTTTTTTTTTTTCTTTTATGTGTCCGACTCTGGGCATAGGCTTCACAGCCTGCTTTCAAGGCCCAGTAGTCCTCCTATGTACCGCACACCTCTACACGTCACCACTTCGGCGCTAACACCCACCGTCCATGCTGAATACATGCTAGGGCTGTCTCATACAGGACTGGTGTATTGGTATTAGCGAGGGTATTTTTACGACATGTCGGCGGGTCTTCTGGTAGATCAGTAAAGTCTTATTTTAATGAAATTCAAATCCTTAAACTGTTCCCTGCCCCAGCGGGATTTGAACCCGGGTCCGTTAGGACTACAAGCCACCTCTCTACCGATTGAGCCACCGCCTCCCCCCAGGGTGTTGAGTTAAAAGTGATAACTTGGTGAAGCAGCGGCTGTTGTGCCCGTCTGTCCCCGCCCGTGTGTCACCTGGCTCTGTGTACTTACCTGAGCTGCCAACACCAGGTATTATTAACTGTGGGTCGTATTGTAAGTGGCATAGGAAGCTGCCAACACCAGGTATTACTAACTGTGGGTCGTATTGTAAGTGGCATAGGAAGCTGCCAACACCAGGTATTACTAACTGTGGGTCGTATTGTATGTGGCATAGGAAGCTGCCAACACCAGGTATTACTAACTGTGGGTCGTATTGTAAGTGCCAAGGAAGCTCCCAACACCAGGTATTACTAACTGTGGGTCGTATTGTAAGTGGCATAGGAAGCTGCCAACACCAGGTATTACTAACTGTGGGTCGTATTGTAAGTGGCATAGGAGGCTGTGTAGCACCTTTTCTCAGCGATTTATTCTGCACATTACACCACATCATCATCTTGTGCGTTATTGATGCGAACTTTCTTGATATTAAAACAATATTATTTAACAGACCGAGATTTTAAGATGCCACATGCAAAATAAATCACTTATAAAGAGTTGCTACGCAGCCTCCCATACCACCTAGTATACCTGTACGGTCCTGTGTCGCCTCATGTGTCACTACTCGTGTGTCCTTTAACACATGTTGAAGAGAATACGGCACCAAGACACACCGGCCAGACACACCAACCTATGACATACTAAACTGACGGAGGTGGAGGCGACGAGAGAGGGAGATGACGAAGTATATAATGAGGGAGATGAGAGGGACAGGGGAAAGAAATGACTGAGAGGGAGGAAAGTGGAAATGGTGGGCGAATGATGAAGGGAAACGAGGAAGATTACAAGAAGAGAGTAACAGCGAGGAAGAGAAAAGTGAAAGACAAAAATGGGAGACAAGAGAGAGAGAGAGAGAGAGAGAGAGAAGGGGTGAAGGAGCAAAATGGGAGTGAATAAGGAGCAGGTGAAGAGGAAAAGAAATTACAGTGAGAATGAAAGAGAAGGAATGAGGAATAAGGAAGGAGATGGGACGAAAAGCAGCTGACATTATGAAGGTGAGTTAGTTTATACCAGTGCAGCCTGATATTAATACCAGTATAATAATTATAACTCCAGTTTTGTATTCTGATGCTTATTGAATGTACTAGTCGGCAACAGTCAAATTTTCATTGTGTTTCTGCTTATTACATTTTACATCTTTTGCAAACCAGGCAGCTCCCTCCCCAACCCCACACCTGTATGAATGGGGAATGGGAGACAAAATAGCCATGAAAGATTATAACCTTCACCCCTCCGTCGTTACCTCTTTCCAACTTTCCTGCCGGTGTGCCGCTTGCAGAAGGCAGTAATACATGCACTTTTGTCAGCAACAGCCAGCAGATACAGCTGTAAGTGACTGTGTTTCCGTGCACATTGACGTGGTAGTAACATCAATGAAAATGAGTGAAAACGTGATTTATTTCCGTACAAAAAAAAAAAGAATGTATTATGAGAAAATAACAGTCCGGAGTACTGTCTGTGCGGCTGAGGAACGACTCCCTCACCACACAATATTATACAGTGTATATGAAATGTAATTTTACTTTTATTTTATAGCCGTTTCGTGTTGGCAGTAATAGGCGCGGGGGAATGGTGGCGGATAATATTGCACCAGCAGCTATTACCTGATATACTACTCAAACGGGGCCTGTAAAAGTATTCAAGGGCGGGAGACTTTGCGCTCATCTCACACATTTACACGATTTTGTATTCACATCTGAACCAACGCCCTCCCTCCTACCTCACGATCTACTTCCCTAATTTTGTCACTCTGCATTTTGCTCCCTCTCCGGTCTCCTCACACCTCTCCTCTCTCCCTTCCTCCCTACTACCGACCTTCCTACCGCTTTCCTCCACAATTCCAATCTTTTCGCCTCCCTACCTACCTACCTCCCCACCGCTTTCCTCCACGGCTGTAATCTTTTCGCCTTCCTTCTTCCTCTCTTTCTAATTTTGCAACCTCTTCTTCTTCCTCCTTCCCGAGTTTTCCTCCACACACGCACTGCATTAAACTCTCATGTCCTAGCCCCTCTTGACTATCTCACTCTCTCTTCTTTTCCATGCCTACACCGCTCCTCCTACCTATTCGCCTCCTGCTCTCACTATCCCGTTCGCTTCCCTCTCCTCATCTTTCGTTCTCTTACTGCACAACATTTAGTCCTACTTTCTATGCCTACTCTCTTATTGCATTCATCTCTCCCATCTTTCCTTTATCTCACTCTCTTCCCATCCCTCCCTATCTACCGGTTTCCAGACCTCCACTACCTTCCTCACTCTTCTTCCCCATTAACTACCTCCTCCTCCTCCTCAATACTAACTATCTCCTCCTCCTTCTCTTCAATACCCTGTCTGACCCAATAATTACATCAGGCCATCGCGTCTTGTCTCACTATTTCCTGCACACGTCGTTTTATGCATGGTGTTCTGGTAGCCTGGTAACTCTCGTGTGTGGGTGGTTTGGGGAAAGTGGTGTGCGTGCAATTAGCAGTGTTGGTGAGTCACTTTATGTGTTACTGCGTGAGTGAGCCTGACTGTGTGTACGCATGCAAATGATTGGTCGTATATGTCACCCTGTTAATGTTGCAATGTGTCTACTGGTGTGTGTGTGTGTGTGTGTGTGTAGAGAGAGAGAGAGAGAGAGAGAGAGAGAGAGAGAGAGAGAGACTGAACAAAAGATGTTCGATGTTTCCGAACCAGAGACACACACAAAGCTACACAGGGTCAAAATAAACCATAGGGTGAAAAGGAAGAGATAGTGTGGCTGAAATGCAGCTGAAAATACAGTATCACTGCTGAATTAAAAACCAGCGTCAGAGGCGGGTGGTAAAAGATGTCTGAAGCGGTCCGAGCTATTCACGGAAAGCTGCACAAGGTAAAAAAAAAATAAAGCCAAAGACCAGATCAAGCAGGGAACATAGGGGTTTTTGCTCGAAGCTGAAGAGGTAGACGTACCGGTAGCTATAATACAGTGTAAACAGGGAATGGAAAGGAGTGAAAGGCATCCTGTTCTTCCCAAAATACGTACCGTACGAGACTTTAGTAGGATAAATAAAATAGCGACCACTATAGGCTCACACCATTTAAGGCAAGCATAAACTGGCACGACAAGAAGGAGAACCACAATAAATATGCATCAGAAATGCCACCAGGTGCAGCAATCACGCGCCTGACATCAAACCACAATAAACACTCAACAAAGGTCCTGCCAACACCCGCCTGACATCAAACCACAATAAACACTCAACAAAGGTCCTGCCAACACCCGCCTGACATCAAACCACAATTAACACACAGCAAAGGTCCTGCCAACACCCGCCTGACATCAAACCACAATAAACACTCAACAAAGGTCCTGCCAACACCCGCCTCACATCAAACCACAATAGACACTCAACAAAGGTCCTGCCAACACCTGCCTCACATCAAACCACAATTAACACACAACAAAGGTCCTGCCAACACCCGTCTGACATCAAACCACAATTAACACACAGCAAAGGTCCTGCCAACACCCGCCTCACATTAAACCACAATTAACTCACAGCAAAGGTCCTGCCAACACAACTCTCCGGCAGCTGTGTGGCGCCATCTTGTACGGTGCTGGGTAAATGACTCTGAATATGAAGAGGCATGGAATACTTATTGCAAGACGGAGTGAAAAAATATGATAAGTGTATGGATAATGGTAAGTGGGAAAAGGTGTGTGTAAATGAATACACGCGAATAAGTGACGAGGTGTGTGGCAGTGAGTGCAAGAGAGTGAGAAAGTTAAGTGTGCTTGTGTGTGTGTGTGTGTGTGTGTGTGTGTGTGTGTGTGTGTGTGTGTGTGTGTTAAGGTGTGTTTACATGACTGCAAGACAGCGAGTAAGCTAAAGTGACAGCATGCGGGGCAGCAGTCACTTGGCCTGTCACAGAAGTCAGGCTGTGGGTGGAGGTGTGTTGGGGAAGGCGAAGGAGACGGGTGTGTGTTGGGGGTTGTGACGCAGAGAAAGAAGGGAGGTGGAGGGGAGGCTGGGGGGAAGGGTGGCAAGGGAGCAGGAGGCGTGGGGGGGATAGCTGAAAGGAGGTTGACGAAGAAGTGTCAGGATTCATTCTCTCTCTCTCTCTTACTACCTGCCGATCATCAAGAGTTAACCGTTACTCCCAGTCCTTCATTTATGCAACAGGTCAACTCTGGAACTGTCTCCCTCTGTCTGTATTTCCTGCTGCCTATGATCTCCAGTCTTTCAAACGCAGTGTGTCCAGGCATCTCGAAATGAATGGATCTTGAATTTGGCTCTCTATTGTATTTTGTTTTGTTTTTTCTTGGAGGGAACTGTTATTGCGGGCTCATGGCCATTGGTTCATTCTTCCTCGCATAAAAAAAAAAAAAAAAAAAAAAAATCTGGGCTGGAAAGTGAACGAGCAAGGGAAGGGCAGAAGTGTGTGTACGCTTCTTTGTTAATACGTTCATTTTTTACCTACTTCTCTACCTGTCTGACTACATGTATGATCCTTTCTACTTATCATTAAATCTACTTAACTACGAATTAGTTTGCTAATATCTATCCATTTTTATGTGTCTACTTTCCTATCTATTTATCTAAAGTTAATTCATTTTTAATTTCTGTATGCATGAATGTATTCACATGTACGAATGCTTATATTTATGTATGCATGTGTGTGTATATATGTATGTATGTAAATATGTACGCAAGTATGTATGTATGTATGTATGTATGTATGTATGTATGTATATATGTATGTATGTATGTACGTTTGGGTGCATGTGTATGTATGTATGTATGTATGTGTATGTACTGTATGTATGTATGTATGTAAGTATGTATGTATGTATGTCAAATGCCGTAAAACATTCACCTCCATATCCCTGACACACAGGTAAGGCAGCTTTACGGTTGTCCAATACTGGAGACAGAAGCAGCAAACAGCGTCTGTAACCTCCACCATCTTTATTCTACACCCTTTTATCTTCACAATAATGACGTATTTTCTGTTTTAGTTCAGCTACCACCTGACCACCTTACTCATCTCGAGAGACCTTTAGTGAAAAAGGTTAATGTGTACTATTGCTAACACCACCATTATTGAAAGGTGTTAACGAATACTAGAGCTATCACCACCAGTACTGAAAGGTGTTAATGAAGACTACAGCTACCACTACCAGTACTGAAAGGTGTTAATGAAGACTACAGCTAGCACCTCCTGTAGTGAAAGGGGTTAATGAAGACTACAGCTAACACCACCAATATTGAAAGATGTTAATGAAGACTACAGCTAACACCACCAGTATTGAAAGGTGTTAATGAAACTACAGCTAACACCACCAGTATTGAAAGGTGTTAATGAAGACTACAGCTAACACTTCCTGTAGTGAAATGGGTTAATGAAGACTATACAGCTAACACTTCCTGAAGTGAAAGGGGTTAATGAAGACTGCAGCTATGACTTCCTGTGGTAATATTGGATAATGAAGGCTACAGATGAATTTCAACAAGTCTCTTCTAACATGAATATAGTCTTCTGTTTTTAAAATGAATACAATCGTCTGGAGACAATAAGGATAAAATATAAATGCATAATCGATCTACAGGTGTTAAAACTTATATTTAACATGGAGATGCAATGTGCCTGGCCTCTACCTCATTGGTAACTACGTTTTAGAACGTGGCATGCAGGCTAACCACATCTTATACTCAAACATGTTCAGTAATTAATCATCAAAACTGGGGGCTGCCCACAACTTTGCGCCATCAGCTTAACTTCTTCAGTACCATGTGGCCTTTACAAGTTGTTAGTACAACTTTTTGATGGTGATGGAGAGGGGCGCCTTCACGCGGTAGCACAGATATAGCAAGGCAACTCCGCTTCCCTGTCATACAAACGTCTTTTAGCGCCCTCCTGTCCACATAACAGGGGATACACCAACTGCCAGTAATTAGGTTGAGCACGACACGCCGTATTGTATAAAGTACACACACACACACACACACACACACACACACACACACACACACACACACACACACACACACACACACACACACACACAAAACCACTGTCATCACAACCCAGTCTCCAACGACACAATTAACACCCTGGTCAAGCAATGATTCTGCACCTACCCTTCATCCCCCCTCCCCCCCTCAATGTCTGCTAATGAAGCCTAGTTCCTGGTGGTGTTACACCTGCCTGCTCTCCTGCCACTACACCGGCTTCTGCTGACAACCCACCCACATCCTCCTCCTCCATCGGCACCAGGAGGACAGGGGAGGTGAGAAGGAAGATCAATGAAGGGAGAAGGAGGTTGAAAAAGTCCGAGAGAGAGAGAGAGAGAGAGAGAGAGAGAGAGAGAGAGAGAGAGAGAGAGAGAGACGGGGGGGGGAAGGTATATGAAAGGGGGGCTGGAAGTGGAAATGAAGTGAGAAAAAGAAGGCAGGTGAGCAATGACCCAGGCAGGGTAGGAAATAAGAAGTGAAAGGAGAGAAGAGAAAACAGTGATGAAAAAAAAAAAAAGAATAAATTATGTTATGCTAGAAAATCAAAAGGCAAGTGAATGAAACAACAGGATGAAGGAGAAGATGATAAACAAATACGTGGAAGAAAGAGTGAGAGGAGAAACAACAGAGATATATGTGGGTCAGATGAAGGGAAGGAAGGGAGGGACTGAGAAGGCAAAGAGTCGCCTGGGAAAAGGGAACGCAAGGAAGAGGGGCATGTTGGAAGAAGGGGAAGAGGGAGGCAGGTATGTGGTAAGGGGAGGGAATAAAAAAGGCACGTGGTAACTGGAGGGAAGGAGGGAAGAAGTAACATGTGGAGAGGAGGGAAGGGGAGAAAAGTAGGTAGAAAGGGATGGGAGGGAGGCAAGTAAAAACGGGACGTCGGGAGGCAATGAAGGGAAGGAGGGAAATACTCAAAAAGGAGCGAGAGGGGAGAATGAAGGAAGAGTAGGGAAGGAGGCATGAAGGAATGTGGGGAAGGATGGAGGCGTGGAGGGAATGTGGGAATGAATTAAGGCACAGCTGGGTTAGAGAGGAAAAAAATGAGATGCAATTTAATGAGGCAGAACTGAGGAGGGATGAAGGCGTCAAGAGATGGAGGGAGAATGTAAAGAGGAAGGTGAGAGGGTGTGAAGAGCGATAAAGTAGACGATGAGGGGACGGAGGACGTAGGTGAAGGGAGGAAGGAAGATGGACTGAAACTGAGAGGGAGAAATGGAGCGAGAGAGTGTGGAAGGAACAAGAATGTGTGTGAAGGAAGAGACAGTGAGGGATGCAAGGATGCTGAACAAACACAGGGAGAAGAAAGGTGTGTGAAAACGGACGGAGAGAGAGAGAGAGAGAGAGAGAGAGAGAGAGAGAGAATGAAAAACCTCGCTACTTACACCGAGGTACAAGCCAGGAAGATCTTTTTCCATGGCAGATTTACGTTACAAGCCAGGTAGCCAATTTTCCTCTCTCTCTCTCTCTCTCTCTTTCTTACTTGGTTAGAGAAGCTGAAGGCAGTGTAGACTCTAAGAATTTCCTACCGCAGCTCTGACAGGGGGAGCTGTAATTAATGTCTCTCTCTCTCTCTCTCTCTCTCTCTCCCCTTTAGACATCACTTTCCCCTCTGTTTAACAACCCTCACTGTAAGATAATAATTTCCGCTGATGAACCCTGTACGTTATCATTCTTTCCTCAGTTCAGTTTCATCTCTCTTATCGCTCTTCCTCTTTGCTATGAATAGACTTTTCTGTTATCGCATTCTGATTTCTTTTATTTTCTCTTCCTTTTTATAACTTTTCGTATTTGCTCTCTCTCTCTCTCTCTCTCTCTCTCTCAACAATTAATCATGTCTTATTTTCCTTTATCCATTGCTTTCTTTCGCATCTCTTAATCTGTTTCTCTCTTTCTCCTTTGCCATAGGCTGTGTGTGTGTGTGTGTGTGTGTGTGTGTGTGTGTGTGTGTGTGTGTGTGTGTGAATATACTTGAGTCCAAATGCCTTGTAGTCCTCTTACATGCCATGCACTTTCACATGTCCCCACTTTGGCGCTAATTCCCACCACCCATTTCGAATACTGAATATTAACATGAAAGGGTTGCCTTATTCTGGTATGGTGTGATTATACTGGCGGGGTGATTGTTTTAACATGTTGGTGGACTATATGTAGGCCTTGAGAGGTCTCTGTTAACAAACCACATTCAAATAACCAAACTTCCATGCCCCTTAACTGGGATCAAAATCGCGTCCTTCCAGAAAGCAACCAATTTCTCTAACCACACTTCCACCATCAGGCCTGGTTAGCTGACTGATGTGACTCTCCTTGTGGCCCAGGCTACAGTGCCATACCTCCACTGGTATGACTCGCCTTGTGGCCCAGGCTACAGTGCCATACCTCCACTGGTATGACTCGCCTTGTGGCCCAGGCTACAGTGCCATACCTCCACTGGTGTGACTCGCCTTGTGGCCCAGGCTACAGTGCCATACCTCCATTGGTGTGACTCGCCTTGTGGCCCAGGCTACAGTGCCAAATCTCCACTGGTGTGACTCGCTTTGTGGCCCAGGCTACAGTGCCATATCTCCACTGGTGTGACTCGCCTTGTGGCCCAGGCTACAGTGCCATATCTCCGACTCGCCTTGTGGCCCATGCTACAGTGCCATATCTCCGACTCGCCTTGTGGCCAAGGCTACAGTGCCATATCTCCACTAAAGACAACTGCACCTTCCTATGGAGTCTATGTCTGGCTGACACACCATGTGAAGCTCAAGTACAGTACTCGGGCCCTCGTCCCTCAGGCTAAACCAATGACATGAAAATCTGCTCTTTTCCCCAGACTGTAATGTTGATGTAAGGCCTCCTACAACCCCCAGGTGAGGTAATATGAGATAATCTCATTAGCCTATTGTCAACAGAAAACGAGGATGGTGTGGCTTGAAGCTGAGATTGATAAAAACGAAGATGTAGTAGGTCCAGCGTGACGCAGGGATTTCCTGGTATCTATGCCTCATTTTCAGGGTCCTCTAGTGTGTCTGCTTCCACCCCAGTGACGTGTTCACCGATTATTACGATTAAAGCACAAGGCTGCTGTGCAGACAAAAACGATGAGAAACCGAAAAAAAATGTTAACAAGTAGAAGGTCGTATTCAAAATGTGTGTGTGTGTGTGTGTGTGTGTGTGTGTGTGAGAGAGAGAGAGAGAGAGAGTGTGTAAATACAAGCTAAAACGCAGTGTTCACCCTCAGCACAACCCTGCCACACACCGCAGCTCGTTCGGGACAGACAGTCTAATTAATTCCGGTGATGGTGGAACTATGAATATGCCAACCAGAAAACAGGCATTGTACCTAAAGACGATGAAATATGGAGGGTAGAGAAGGAAAACAAGTTTGGGAGGAATCAACGGACAGAATTTGGTAAAGAAATGAAGAAGGATAGGAATGCATGGAAGTGGAAAGGGAAAACAAAGAAAAGAGTAAAATTAGGTATAAGAAAAGACAAGGAATCAAGAAAGACAGCGTAGGAGAACACACATGGGATGAAGCCACACTGAGTCTCTTGAGATAAACAAAATCATCTGGATGCAGCAAGGATAAAACAGAAAAATACATTCTCGGGTAAAGAGAAGTAATTACAACCCCAGGCTCATATGACACGTGAATCCGGTGGACTGTTGGCTTAAGCTGACCTTGTCCTGTAGTTCACCATCCTCCAGTTGGGGGCTAGGGAAGCACTTGAGGGACACTTGCAAGGGTGCCAGAAGTGGAGGGTCAAAGGGGCAGTTGCCTCTTCTAAATATTTAGTGGAGGGCAAACGGGGATTATTGATCCCCAACTCTCCAATATCTCGACATGAAGTCATTACAGATATGCAGTACAGCATTAAAACAGTAGTCTCCTCCCACCAAACTGGAGGTATCCCTCTTACACCTGTAACTTCGGTTTCACTCTTACATATATTTTTCATATACCCCTAAGTTTACTTCCAGATAGATAAGTTCGTAAAAGAATATTATATATATATATATATATATATATATATATATATATATATATATATATATATATATATATATATATATATTAGTGTAGATAGATAGGCAGACAGGTACACTGAGCCAAACCGATAGACAGATGGACAGACAGACAGATCGTACAATCTGTACTGTACCCCACACTGACTGTACTTTTGCCCACCCAATCCTGGAATGCTTCAGGCGCTACTGGACGTTTGTTTAACCGGGCAGTTGAGCCATCTGGTTATATCGGTGCCACCACACGAAGGCGTCCCTCTCCAGCACTACATTCTCGGGTGGAAGGGGTTAATCGCCTTCACCACCTTCCAGTCTTTTCCGCCTCCCAGTTTTCCCATGTTGCGGTAAAAAGGTAAATGGAATATTATACTTCCCAGGCCACATATTCATGGCTCTGAATAAAACTAAACCTAAGCCCTCGCAAGCGATGTAAGAGTTATCGAATAAATACGGAAGCTGCCGGAATGGTGTGGAATGGTGTGGAAAGGCGAATGTATATTTTATTAATTTATTTAGTTATTTACAGGGTTAAGCGCACCTGAAGCACAAATTGTGAAGGTGGACTGCATACGCACTTGATGGGTTCTGGCAGAGATGGCTGGTGTGGACTGATACTATGCAATAGAACTGGGCCACTCTCACAGCTCAAGTCGTGATGAGAGAGAGAGAGAGAGAGAGAGGAGGCTGCTCTATTAACGTGTGTGTGTGTGTGTGTGTGTGTGTGTGACATACGAGCACACACATGCATTTCTCACCGTAAACGCACTACGGTCATCACACATGCACACATCATCGCGCACAATTTAACTTGATATTGTTGCTGTTACTGTATCCCCAGCCTCATCTGACCGACAACCCGGTGGAATGCAGGCTGAGGCTGCCCTTCTGCAGCCGTGCACCATCCTTCTTCCGGGGGACAGGGAGGGAACTGTGGGACGTTTGTCTAACCGGTCACGGGAGCAGCTTGGATTATTGATGCCACCACACGAAGGCGTCCCACTCCTGCACCAAAGTACCTTAAATATGATATGCACTCATCATCATCATCATCATCATCATCATCATCATCACCAATCAATCATCATCATCATCCTTATCCTTTTACTGTGATGGGGTCTCCAGACAACTTATCTTTGGAAAAAACTTACTGAAGTGGTGGAACTAAATAATGCATTCCCAGTAACCCCTCCGGTGCTGTAGAGGGATGCCTTCCTGTTGTGGCACTGATATACAGTAACTATGCAGCTCCATTGCCTGGTTATACAAACGTCCCTTAACTCCCTACCTATTACTCGAAAGGAGGATGGTGGATTGCAGGAGGAGGGCAACTTCAACCTGCAGTTACTGGGTCCACATTACAGATGAACCTGGGGCTACAACATTATTACAACTACTACTACTACTACTACACAATACAAGACGTCTTTCCTAAGCTGACTATAAATGTCGACAGCAGGAGGATGAAATATAATATGTCAACATACTGAAGCTATAAATCCCATTATTATAATGGGGCAGGTAGGATCTTAAAAAACGAGAAAGAAAAATACAGAAGTTGGAGAAGAGTCATCAAATGGCATAATAATGACCCACACGTCTGGTCACTTATCAAGGAAACGCATTTACTACCAACAAATATAACCCTTTCTCGACATAAATAATTATCCCTTGACAATAATAATCCTTTCACAACACATACGTACGCATCTTACGCAACACTACCGGCGATCATCTTCACTCTACACGCACGCTGTCTCACGCAAAAACTACCCGCAATCATCCTCACTCAACACACGTAGTCTCATACAAACAGCACCGATATTCATCTTCACTCAACACACACGCAAGCAGTCTCAGGCAAACACTACCTGTAATCCTTTTCACTCAACACACACGCGAGCAGTCTCAGGCAAACATTGCCGGTAATCCTTTTCACTCAACACACACGCACGCAGTCTCACGCAAGAACTACCGGTAATTCTTTTCACTCAACACACACGCATGCAGTCTCAAGCAAACACTGACGGTAATCGTTTTCAGTCAACACACACGCACGTAGTCTCACGCAAGAACTACCGGTAATCACCATCACCCAACACACACGCTCGCAACCACACGCAAAAACAACCGGTAATCATCATCACTCAACAGACGCACGCTGACTCGCGTAAAAACTACCAGTAACCTTATCACTTCTTCACTACAGTAATTCATATTTAAATACTTAGCCTACACTCACCTCCTCATTTGGAAGCTCACTAACACAATCGCAAATTTTATTTACTACAGTTTAATTATAAATAACTCATTCACACACACACACACACACACACACACACACACACACACACAATCCGCAAACAAATTACGGTCAGGCGGTAAAGTGTCCGTCGCTAAGCAAATATTGTGACAGTCCCAAATGACGCTGATGGGGTGGGTGAAGCAGGAACGAGATGGATGAGGGTGAAGTGAGTGATGGGGAAGGGGTGAAGCATGTGTCAGGGTGGAATATGGGTGACAGGATGGGGGAGGGGGTGAAGCATGTGTCAGGGTGGAATATGGGTGACAGGACGGGGAAGGGGGTGAAGCATGTGTCAGGGTGGAATACAGTTGACACGAAATATGAGAGAAGGGCGAATAAAACGAAACATTAGTGACAAAATGAATGTGATGTGTCGAACACGGAGTGATGGAATGTACGAAGATGGATAAGTCGTGAAGTGTGCAACATGGGTGAGGTGTAGAAAATGGATAAGGTGTGCAACATAGCTGAGGGTGCAGCACAGCTGAGGTGTGCAACATGAAATAGGCGCAACAAATGTGAGGGTGTAACATGACTGAGGGTGCAGCACGGCTGAGTTGTGCAAAATGGGTAGGGTGCAACATGAGTGAGGTGTGCAAAATGGGTAGGGTGCAACATGAGTGAGGTGTGCAACTTGGCTGAAGTGTGCAACATGAGTGAGGCTGCAACATGGGGAAGGTCTGCAACATGGGTGGTGAGATGTGCAACATGGGTGAGGTGTGCAACATTGCTGAGATGTGTAACATGGGTAAGGGTGCAACAAGGGTGAGAATGGAACAGGGTAAGGCGTGCAACGTGGTTTATAGGTACAAAATGGGTAAGGGTGCAACATGGGTGAGGGTGGAGCTTGGACGAGGTGCACAAGTTAAATGGAGGTAAGAAAAACACGTGGTGGGTTGAGTGATGGGTGGTGGGAGAGAGTGGAACGTGTACACCTGTGATGATGGGTGCTGTAACAAGCAGTGTTGGTGGAGGGAAGGTGTAAGCCACAGATATCACATGAAAGTTCCGTGTCGGAGGACGGAAGTGTGAAGCGGGTGGAGAAGAGTGTGTGGGATGTACTGGGATGGTGGTGGTTGGAGGGGATGTAGCAGGTGGATTATACACCGTGATGATGGACACTGTTGACTAACTGGTTAGGACATGGCTATGGTTTTGGTGAATATTTTCTCAAAGCCGAAGAAGAAGAAAAATATGACGATGAACAACAGGAATATCAACAATAATGTAAGCAGGACTCTGACAATAAAATAAAACATTTAAGCAACACAAAACGCAGGCACAACCAGCCAGTCGACCTCCACAAACTGCATACAAGTTGTCCCGTTTTTTTGTGGGGATCTTCGTGTTTATCTTTATGGGTGTCTCATGCCAGCTGGGTAACATGCGGCGAAAAACATTATAATTGGGTTGCCCGCCAGATTTAAAAACGGGGAACTGAATGCTGGGGGCGATGTCTTCTCGGTACTGGAGAAGAGTAGGGTGACTAGAGAGGAAGAGGGGGAGGGAGGAAGAGCGGGAGGGAACAAGGGGGTGGGTGGAGAAGTGGGTGAGGAAAGTGGAAGGAATAAAAAATTGGGTAGAGGGGGAAGATCTGGTGAATAAAAAGGGCCTCCAGGCGTTTCTTTCCCCATTCAGGAACGACCCCTATTTCCACGACATACCACCCTCCCTAACATACTGATGCAACTTATCTCTCCACCTTGTTGTCGGTCTCTCTCACCCCTTCCAACCATCTCACTAATACACTCTCCTACTCAAACGCTCATTTTCCATCTGCTGTTTATGGCCGATGCAACTCAGTCTTTGGATAAATTGTTACACTGATCCTATTCCACACCTCAGTCATTTAATTTGTCCATCTGTCCTTCACTGTCACCCCACAGGCACTTCTAGGGTTATTTATACCTACATTTCTTTCCTTTGATTTATGACCTTTTTATTGAGTCCACTTTTCACTATCATATCCTGATGTTGAAACTCATTTATTTCCATGCAATATTTCCTTCCCCCCCAACAACTACACTCCTATTGCTCTGCGTCACCTCCCTTCATGTATCCCATTAATGCTTTCAAGACCATGATTGCCTCTATCACCTCCCTTCATGTATCCCATCAATGCTTTCAAGACCATGATGTATTTTAGTGTTTATTCTTGCTGTCTCCAGAAGATTTTTTTCATATAAGGAGATATTTTTCGAACTTGAGAATTATATATATGACTTTCATTAACTATTTCACTACTAGACAACTGTCCCACGCTGAATAAAATCATCTGGAGGTTACAAGAATAAATCAGTAAGTACATCACCGGATTCTTCTTCTTCGATAGCCACTAAATGAACCTTCTCCATTGTTGTCTGTCCATGGCATCGCCCTCAACGAGCCCAGCGTCTCTCGAACCACATCTCCCCACCTCCTCTGTTGCCCTCCTTTCCACCTTCTTCCTTCCACGGGCCTTCCCATGCTCTCTCGTCTGGCACTCCCTCCCCTCTTCTCACCACATGACCGTACCATCTCAACCTTGCAATTCTCAAACTTCCAACTGATACCACACCTGCTCTCTGACTCACTTCCTTATTTCTGGGCCTTTCTGAGCGATACGTTCAACAGCCACCAAAGCATTTTCACTTCAGTCCTTTCAAGCTCCTCCTCATCCTTCTTCGTCCGTTCCCAGGGTCTCCAACCCATAATGTACATCAACCCCGGCCTTATCGCCGTTTCACCGATAAATATTTACAATCCCTGATATATCCCGCCATTTTTTCCATCCTGCCTTGACCCTCTCACCAGCCTCCTCCTCACAACCACCTTTTTCTGTTACCATCCATCACAAGGGTTTACACTATACCACCGGTTTCATTTCCTGGCCACTACATCTCTAACCTGTGTTCCATCACCGCACTGAACAGATTATATTAACACAGAATGGTTACGATAACGATATTATTCCAATAACATCCCTTATTGGGAAATTAAGATGAATTTCAAGTAAATACATGGACTCCATAACATTATCAAAACAACAGTATGGATCTGAAAAACTAAGCGAAAGGACACAGTAACCTTTGAATAAAACAACACAAATACTGACTGGAAAACGTTGGTACTTATACGGAAACCAGACACTATACACCAGGTACTGTACGACCATTTACCTGAAACAAGAGAAATGATATTTTATTAGACACTGTTATTTTCATTACATATATATTGTTCAAGTAGGCTAATGGTATACTCGTATATATAGAAAGGGACATACTGAAAGGAAGCTTTTTAGAAGTTACCTGTGAATAGTAAAACATATTTACATGGGTAGGGGCGCACATCATTCATTTACTCGATGTAAACAATCATTCATATTACTCTGAGAATTAAACGACATCGTAGCCCAGGAAACCATTTAATACGGTGTGTTGGGCGGTAACCACATAATCAAAGAGACGCCTGTGCAAACTACAGTTCAGTGATAAGTTGATGCAGTCCTAGGAGGAATGGGAATGGGTGGGATGGGGGAAGACGAGTGGGCGTAAAAGACTGGCATGGTGATGGACGGGTGGCCTTGAGCCTGTAGGCATACGAGTATATCCAGTGATTATAGTCGTTGCAATTCAACAAACAGTATAATCGAGGCAATGACTGTTATGGTATTGCTCACATATGGACAGAAATGGTTGGAGTTGGTGAAGAAGAGTGGGCAGGAGGAACAGGGATTGTGGTGGGTGATCGGGCAGGAGGAGAATAATAAAGTGCAAACTGCTAAGGTGAATGTTACTGTATGTAGGCTACTAAGGTGCAAGTCATACGTGGTGTTACTGTATGTAGGCTACTAAGGTGCAAGTCATACGTGGTGTTACTGTATGTAGGCTACTAAAGTGCAAGTCATACGTGGTGTTACTGTATGTAGGCTACTAAGGTGCAAGTCATACGTGGTGTTACTGTATGTAGGCTACTAAGGTGCAAGTCAAACGTGGTGTTGCTGTATGTAGGCTACTAAGGTGCAAGTCATACGTGGTGTTGCTGTATGTAGGCTACTAAGGTGCAAGTCATACGTGGTGTTACTGTACAGTATGTAGGCTACTAAGGTGCAAGTCATACGTGGTGTTACTGTATGTAGGCTACTAAGGTGCAAGTCATACGTGGTGTTACAGTATGTAGGCTACTAAGGTGCAAGTCATACGTGGTGTTACTGTATGTAGGCTACTAAGGTGCAAGTCATACGTGGTGTTACTGTATGTAGGCTACTAAGGTGCAAGTCATACGTGGTGTTACTATATGTAGGCTACTAAGGTGCAAGTCATACGTGAGGGAGGAATACATGAGTGAGATGGGTGAAATAAGTGGATGAAGCAAATTAATGGGAGACGTTAAGATGGTGGTGGGTGATAGAGAGGGCGGGTCGAGTACACCCTGTGCAGATGGGTGTTGTATGATGGAAGGAGTTGGTGATGGGTGTGTGTAAATCACAGAGGTATGCTGGGGGGAAGGAGGGTGTATAAAAAGGGTGTGAAGGGAGTGGGCAACATGAGGAGGGATATTGGGGCAGGGGAAGAGGGTTATGACCCTATGGAGATGGGCATTGTAATGTGGCCAGAATGCGTGGACGATAATTAAAAAAAAAAAAATCCAAGAACAACAAAAAACACACACAATACTCTCATAAATTTGGCGTCAAACGATGTACGGTAGGTAAAATGAAGTCAGAAGCCTTTATGTCGCAGCTCTCGTCCTCTCCGTCAAAAAAAGGAAAAAAATGCAATATCGGATCGGGAGAATGAGATATACGTAAAAGGATTGTGAAATACTATGGCTGTGGTGGAGAGGGTGGCAGGAAGGAGGTAGGCTGTATCACGGTAACACAGGCAACACAGGGTTAAACTGAACACAGTGGCCACCAAGCCACACGGAACCCGCCTACTGACCCTAACTCAGGCCAACCATATTGCGGGATACACTTGAGGCAAATGTGCCATACGCTGATATACCGTAAACACCTCCAGGCACACAACACCAGGCCAGGGAAAATGTACACACACACACACACACACACACACAAGGCAAATGGTGCCATACACTGATATACCTTGAACACCTCCTGGCAAACAACACCAGGCCAGGGAAAACGTACACACACACACACACACACACACACACACACACACACACACACACAAGGCAAATGGTGCCATACACTGATATACCTTGAACACCTCCTGGCAAACAACACCTGGCCAGGGAAAATGTACACACACACACACACACACACACACACACACACACACACACACACACACACACACACACACACAAGGCAAATGGTGCCATACGCTGATATACCTTAAACACCTCCCCGCAAATAACACCAGGCCAAGGAAAATGTGTACACACACACACACACACACACACACACACACAGTATCATTTCCTTAGTGGTGGCATGGTGCTCTGCACACACACACACACACACACACACACACACACAGTATCATCTCCACAGTGATGGCATGGTGCTCTACACACACACACACACACACACACAGTATCATCTCCTCAGTGGTGGCATGGTGCTCTACACTCACACACACACACACACACACACACACACAGTATCTCCTCCTTAGTGGTGGCATGGTGCTCTACACACACACACACACACACACACACACACACACACACACACACACACACAGTATCATCTCCTCAGTGGTGGCATGGTGCTCTAAACACACACACACACACACACACACACACACACACACACACACACACACACACACACACACACAGTATCATCTCCTCAGTGGTGGCATGGTGCTCTACACACACACACACACACACACACACACACACACAGTATCATCTCCTCAGTGGTGGCATGGTGCTCTACACACACACACACACACACACACACACACACACACACACACACACACACAGTATCATCTCCTCAGTGGTGGCATGGTGCTCTACACACACACACACACACACACACACACACACACACACACACACACACACAGTATCATCTCCTCAGTGGTGGCATGCCGCTCCACTTCCACATTTCTTTTATATTGCAGTGTTGTTTTCACGCCGGTGTATAAAAATAAACTCCCTGGTGTAGGATGGCGTCAAAGTTTTGACAAGGAGAAATGCGTAGGAGTGCGTGTGGGTTGATGGCAGGTAACAATGGAGGATTTAGAAAGAGCACCAAATGTTTTTCCTTCCCTGCCACAAAGGCTTAAAGCAGAGGCTGGAGGGCCCGGCTACGAGGTGCCATCCGGTGCTGTTATTTTTGTGCTGCACACTAATGGTTGGCCAGTGGGGATGGCAGCATTTTTGTGCTGCACACTAATGGTTGGCCAGTGGGGATGGCAGCATTTTTGTGCTGCACACTAATGGTTGGACAGGGGGGAAGGTATCAGTTTAAGTCTGTTCATCAACTAAACTGCTCTTTGTACAGAAGTATGTTGGGAGAGAGAGAATATGAATAACACTGGATTTAGATGCTGAGGACACGGAAGTTACAACTCGGGCAGTGGAACAGTAAGTCGTGATAGGAACTAATACATCGATGCGAAATAAAAACTTAACAGACGACCATGTTTACGAGCTACAAGGTAGATGGTTCATCCCTTTGGCTTTTGGGTTCCTGTAAACTGAACTGAATTATCTAGTGTTACCTGTAAGAGTATACAAAGGTGGCATATTCCAAATAAATGACAAAGAAAAAAAAAATCATGTAGGCAAAATTTGGATCGTGTGTAGAAAGATACGTAAGAGCTGTATCAGTGGGAATGAATGAAAATTGAAAGGTGAGCACAATACTTGATGGAGAAGGGGCTGTGTGTGTGTGTGTGTGTGTGTGTGTGTGTGTGTGTGTGTGTGTGTGTGTGTGTTAGCCTTTAATAATGTTTTTACTGCAAGCCAACAACTACCATAATTAATCCAATCTACCTAACCATCAGTTTAACAAAGCAGTACTGGCTCCAATCCCGAAATTTTGCATACACCTGAAAACATACTGACGTTTTCCGTTTGTGTAGTATTTACAAGTGATTTCACATTCATACCTCTTGATATATGTAACCCTGGTGTGTATGTTTCTCGTCATTTGTATTTGAATGATAATTCTTCTTCACCTGCGACATCAGTTTCTCTGAGGTTAGGTGAGCTGAATCGCCTCTATGTTTTCTTCCTCCTATCAGGTTGCTGACTCTCCACAAAGACTCTCTCCACTGTATGCAATTCACCTCCTATGTGTGGCCAAGTTCATCTCTTCTTCTTTGTGCACGGTGGATTCAGGTTTCTCATCTACTCAACTCGCCTTCCACTCACTATCTTCAGTCTCTCACTGCCGCGGTACTGAATCTCTGTTTTCTGTTGCTACTATTTTCGTCAATGCTCTTTGGAACTCTCTGCTTCCCTTCATTCCCCATTACTGTACAGTGGACACGCAACTCTTACTCCTGTTCTGATAGACTCTTATGCAAGAGATGACCGGTGCTCTCGCTTTTGCTTGGACACAACTGGTCACCACAAGAATGGTTTTCCTCGCTCGGCATTTCCCAGGGCTTATATGATCTCCAGCCTTTTAAATGCGTGTGCCCAACATATCTAAATGTTCAAATCATGCTTCTGTTTCTTTCAATATTTTTTGAAAGAATACTTTTCAGGTTCTTAGTCTTTTGGCTTTTTATATCAGTAAACAGTATCTGCCTAAGTAGGTTATCTGTATACCATTCAGTCCATCAACAGAAGCGTAGGGACCCGAGAAGTTATTTAGTCCAAACATTTTTAGTTCAGTGGTCAGTGGCATATCCCTCACTGGTATTATGTCAGCACTAAAACCCAACCATCACTCGGATGTAAACCCTTATGGGCCACGTCCGGTAGGAGTGTTTACCCATTAGACCACCAGGCCTCTAACTGGTTCTGTGAACACCACTCAGAACTGTTAATGGTTTTCTGGGCAACAAGAAGCCACTTGGCTTGTCATTCAGTAAGAGGAAGGTTAAATATCACATGGAATTAAAAAAAATAATAATAAACGTATTCAAATAAGAATTGACCAAATAAAAGAAAATGTACAGGTACGTTCCACTGTATGGAAAAAAAAAACACGTATAGTACATTCCTACTGAGGAAGAAACAGGGAGGCCAGACACACAAAATAATGATGATGTCTAGAATCAACGGCGCTGAACAAAGTCACCTGCAGGAAGCAACAATATAACAAAAATAGTCATCATAGTGAGAGACTGGGACAACAGAGAAGGGAACTACTGATGGCTGTAATAAAGTGGGTGATACACTACCCTGCCTTGGCTAATATCATCCTATATCATCCTAATGTGAGTCATTACTACTGGCATATTACCGGCATCATCATAGGTTTAGTTTGGCCCGTGAGTATGTGTAAACACACACGATATTGTGTGTGTGTGTGTGTGTGTGTGTGTGTGTGTGTGTGTGTGTGTGTGTGTGTGTGTGTGTGTGTGTGTGTGTGTGTGAGAGAGAGAGAGAGAGAGAGAGAGAGAGAGAGAGAGAGAGAGAGAGAGAGAGAGTCGAACAAAAGTTACTGGGTGATGGAAGGAAGACCAGCCTGCAAAAGAAACCATTTGCTAAATAAAAATAAAGTACTACTATCTATATCAAATATAAAGCACACCATCCAGCCGAATCGAACCCGCCGAACCAAACGAACTGTGTGATGGAAGGAGGGACGAGAAGGGAAATTGGTGCAACCGTGCAACACCTGGGCTGCAGGTGTCAACAATCAATTAACCTTGACGGCCTCACAAACGAGGGGGTAACTGGATGCGCCGCCCATCAAACAGAAATGTTGACTATGGCGGCTGAGTCAGGAAGAGCAGGAACGATGACCACTATACCCATTTTACTCTAACTTGGCGTAAAACTGCCACCGCTTCACGTTGAATGCTGAGATGTAAGATCTGGCACTAAAACAAGCTGCTAGTCATGAAGAAGTGCTGGGGAAAGGATGAAGAAGCACAGTATTGTCTTATTCTGCCACTGAGTTCCGGTACATGAGATACTTTGCAACAGGACGAAAATCCTGGCCAAGAAGAAGTAAAGTGAGTAAACAAGACTCTCAGGGCCACTGAGGCAATTAACCCTTTGGATCTTATGACGCCTTTTTACTTGACACCACCACAGGATTTGTATCTATCTTATGCCGGGTTAAATACAGCCTTAATTAACCCCTTCATTACCACACACCGTTCATACACTGACTAAAATCGTCCGCTGGCAGCAAGAATAAAATACAAAATACGTCACTGTACTGAGAGGGTTAACACTGACAACGTGAAGGTGTGGACAACGCTGTAAAATAATAAATCAATGCAATAAGTAAACTAAAAAGGAAATGTGAGAAAAAAAATAAAGCAGGAAATATCTGAAGCAGATAATTGCAAAGGATGTCCGACCATTGTGTCTGGTTGTTATGCAGACTGTAACGTGTGATACAGGCTGATAACAAACACTTACAGGTGTTGTGTACACTGTAACGTGTGATACAGGCTAATAACAAACACTTACAGGTGTTGTGTACACTGTAACGTGTGATACAGGCTGATAACAAACACTTACAGGTGTTGTGTACACTGTAACGTGTGATACAGGCTGATAACAAACACTTACAGGTGTTGTGTACACTGTAACGTGTGATACAGGCTGATAACAAACACTTACAGGTGTTGTGTACACTGTAACGTGTGATACAGGCTGATAACAAACACTTACAGGTGTTGTGTACACTGTAACGTGTGATACAGGCTGATAACAAACACTTACAGGTGTTGTGTACACTGTAACGTGTGATACAGGCTGATAACAAACACTTACAGGTGTTGTGTACACTGTAACGTGTGATACAGGCTGATAACAAACACTTACAGGTGTTGTGTACACTGTAACGTGTGATACAGGCTGATAACAAACACTTACAGGTGTTGTGTACACTGTAACGTGTGATACAGGCTGATAACAAACACTTACAGGTGTTGTGTACACTGTAATGTATGATACAGGCTGATAACAAACAAACACAGATGTTCCGTAAATGACCGTCAAGAACTGGGGGCTTCCTTACACCTTCCCACACTTGGTTAATAATAAACACGTTTACTGTCAAGCTTTTTTATTCACCATCTTCCACTCTTCTTTAACCCCGTCAGACTGAGGACGTCTTTTATATTTTATTCATAATGTCTTTCGATGTCCCTTGGGCTTTGAAAACATTTTCAGAACGGGAAGGCACATATATAGCTTTCAATATTCCTTTCAGATGTTTTTCCTACACTGAATAAAATCGTCTGGAACAAACTCAGTGAAATACAGACGACTTCCTCGTAACCAAAGGGTCAAGTCACACTCTTGCACCCCTTACTCCTACACTTTTAGCTCTGACTTTTGATCATCTTATTTTAGCCCACACTCTTTGGTGGCTCTGGCAATATTCTTTCAAGGAAAATTAGGTGACATCCGAAGTATCCTGGAAAATGCCAATATTTGACCCTTGGCGATCTCAGAGGATATTTACCCGAATAAGATCATACTCCTTTCAGATGTGTTCCCTGGCAAGAAACATATGGTATAAAAGTTTCAGCTTTCTAGCTTAAGTGGTTTTTGAGACAGTGTCATCAATTTGGTTTTCTATGTTCTGGATAATATCCACCATATTCCGGACAATATCCGGAGATCCGGTTAAACGATTTCCAACCAATTTTGCCAGATGACGGCCAGCCGGGAGACTCAGCTGACAAAGTTTGATGGCTTTAGGCTAAATAGCCTCTGAGTAATGGCCATTTACCTTTTAACAAGAAAGAATAATAAAAAAACGAATACGTACAAAAACAATTACTCTTCCCCCAGGGATGTGGGAAGTTTTAATAAGACATCGCCGTAAGAAAGGGGTTAAAGGGTGTGTAGTGCCAGTATACTTCTTTCACCTTAACCTGGCCCAGATTTTCGTCTTTTGTAGATTGCTTCACTACCTCTCTGGGAGAATAAGACAATGTACTAACTTCACATCCTTTCCTTGGTACTTCTTCATGGCTATCACCGAATTCTATTGATAACATAATGCAAAACTCAGCACTCATGAAGAAAAGATGACTATTGTAGACCAATTCAGAGTAAAAGGGGTACAGAATATCTGTAGATTTTTATTCCTTAAAGTGAGTGGTATAGTGGATGTTGCTAACAGATGTAGTTAGGTATATGTGGCTGAAAGTGTATAAAGTGTCCTAAGCTTATGCAACTGCAGTATGTATAAGTGTGTAGGAAGCGTTAGGAGAAACACATTGAGGTGGTTTGGCCATGTGGAGAGGATGGAGAGTGAGGGACTAACGAGGAGAGTGTATGTGAGTAAGGTGGAGGGGAAGAGGGGGAAGGGGAGGCCAAGGATGAGACGGAGGGATGGAGTGGAGAGGTATATCAAAGAGGGGGGTGCAAGTTGGGAGCAGGGCAGTGAAATGGTGGGGGACAGGGCGACGTGGAGACGATTTGTTTGTGGCCACTCCGTATGGGATTAAGGCAATAGATAAATAGATAAGTGTGTACTGATGTGTGTGTGCTTGAAGATCTCTGTGAAAGTGTGTGTGTGTGTGTGTGTGTGTGTGTGTGTGTGTGTGTGTGTGTGTGTGTGTGTGTGTGTGTGTGTGTGTAACCGGCTTGTAAGCTGAAGTGAAGGAATAAGTGGAGTGGTGGAGTGAACAGAGTGGTATGGAGGAGCGGGAGGGGTCATTGACAGTGTTGTAGTATGGAAAAGTTGGGAGGCATTACATGATGGGAAAAACAGTGGACCATGAAAGGAAAAAGGGTGGATCATGGGAGAATGAATGGTGGAGCGAATGATTTTGAATATGCAACCAGCATGGTTGAGTCGGAGCGGGCATGGATAAACGATTCACGAGTGAGCATGGAAGAGTTAGAAGGAAGCATGAAAGAGTTAGGAAGTAACATGTAAGAGTTTGGAGGGAGCATGGAAGAACTAGGACAGAGCATGTAAATGATAGGAGGAGCATGGAAGAGATAGGACGGAGCATGTAAGCATTGGGGGAGGAAAATTAAAGCGTGTGATGGAGCATGGAGGAGTGTATGTGTGCGGTTGGACATGGAAAATGAAGGAGAAAGCATGAAAAATACAGTACAAAGCAGAGCATGGAAGAGTAAAGGATTAAGTAGGAAGGAGCAGGGAAGATTAAGAAAGGCTGCAAAATAAAATGGATGGTGGAGCAAGAATGGTAATGGAAGGAGCATGCAAGAGTAAGAGGAGGAAACTTGGCGGAGCGTGTAAGGCAGCAAGGAGAGGTAACAGAATGCATGGAAGATTGTACAGCATCAACCAGAAAAAAAGAGCATTGAAGAATAAGGAGGCAGAATATCGCAGACGAAGGAAGGAAAATGACAGATTAAAGAGGCTGCATGAAAAAGGAAAATACACAGACAAGACAAAGAGTGGTGGAATGAGAAAATCAAAGAAGTATTGGATTCTGTGAAGACGTGCAGAAGAATTAGGAAGATGCATAAAAGATCAACGAAGCAGCGCAGAAAATAAAGGGAGTGCGTGCGCGCACACAAGAACCTACTGCCTGATGTTCTATTCTTACGGCGTCTTTCCGGTGGTGATGACCTGCTGAAATCGGAGACAGGGGAGAGAGACGCACCCAAGATTTTATTGCTTGTTTGCGTGAACGGCTGAGTCCTTTTCCTTCTTTCTCAGGAAAAGAACTTCAGGACCAGCAGTGCCCGGGGGTGACGCCTGCATGATCCCACCTCCATTCCTTTCTGCATGACTTCATCCTAACCCCATCTGCATGACTCTACCCCAACCCCCTCTACATAACCCCACCCCAACACCCTCTGCATGACCCTACCCCAACCCCCTCTGCATAACCCCACCCCAACTCCCTCTGCATGACCCCACCCCAACACCCTCTGCATGACCCCACCCCAACCACCTCTACATAACCCCACCCTAACTTCCTCTGCATGACCCCATCCCAAGCCCCTCTGCATAACCCCACTCCAAGCCCCTCTGCAAGACCACACCCCAATCCCCTCTGCATGACCCCACCCCAACTCCTTCTGCATGACCCCACCCCAACCCCTTCTGCATGACCCCACCCCAACCCCTTCTGCATGACCCCACCCCAACCCCTTCTGCATGACCCCACCCCAACCCCTTCTGCATGACTCCACCCCAACCAACCCCCTTCGCATACAACCCCCCACCCCCCACTGTATAACAACACCCTGGCCTCTCTTACATGGGATCAGACTCACCTTCCCTGGATGATTCCATCCCAACCTCTCTACATGACCCGACGCTAAGAATTCCCTCCCTATCCCTATGGCTCCACCCCAGCCTCCTCTGTATGAACTTACATCCAAACTTCTGCAAGACATACTAACAATTTCTGCATGACCCTAGCCTAACCTCCCCGCCTTCCCCAACCATCCATCCCTGCACAGTCCCACCCCAACCTCCTCTACATGACACCACACCCACCCCCAAGAAACCATCTGTGTACAGTGGCCCCAAGAAGTGATGGCAGAGTTTCAGATTGCTTCGGTCACTCTCCACTGCCATACGTTCAATGAAAACAGTGAATATAAGGTAAACATTCAATGCCTTCATCACGTCATATCAGATAAAATATACATCATATCACACTACGAATGATGTAAAATGACTAACGAGAGGCAGTGATATATTTGATTTAGAATTTAACAGTTACATTTCCCGATTTGAATGAATGTGAAATGTATTACTTCGCGCGCGGTGGGCAGTAGGCCTAAAACTCCGTGTTCCTGATTCATTTTTCCCAGGATTTCAAATACTGATGCTCTAGTTTTGAAGACCAGTTAAGGAAAATTCTTGTGACTGCAATACACTGCCTTATTTTCAAATGCTATGGTGATGATACAGCAACAATAAGGATGCCATAACAATGAAATTCTTCTTCGTAACGATGCTCTGCCTGCGGTAGCAGCAAGACCATACTGCCTTTTATTCCGTCTTCCTCCCCCCAGCAATAATTGTAATTAGCAACTTTATTACCAATTGATGCAAAATTATTATTTTTGTAGCTGCAAGGAGGTATGATAGATTATGCCTTTTTCTCTTACACCAGGCAATAAACAGGACTAAAACACGAGTTCATAAATTCTTGCAGTGCAAAAGCACGCACTTTCTACTCCATCTTTTAATCTTAATATGTCCTTTTAAATAAACTGTAATGTCTTGCTGAATAGAAAATGCTGATTTGGAAGTTTTGAATTCAATGATTTGTTTATGAACCTCTGCATTTTATTACTCTTGCTAATCGATTATGCACTGAGGATATCAGACTATGACAAGTCAATATTCTCCAAGGAGCTCCGACTCTAGGAAGATTTCGAGGTTCTTTTTTTTTTATACTTCTCTCACCGACAGCCCTCTGGCTTATATTAAGTAATCCAAAGATTTTTCTTGATGAAAAACTGGCCAAAGGCAGTATAATAACCTCATGTCTTTGAGTAAATGTTATCTCCTTTCGTGCGTGTTGATCGAAACATTTGAAATAGCCTACTGGTTTTCGCCGCCTTCCCGCTTTCTGTCGTCGTTCATGGAGATATTGAAAACGGAAATAAATGACTTTAAATTAGTCCATAGTACTGTAACGGAAATTATTTTATAAATAATAATTACTAATTTTAATTGTTCATTGAAGCTCCCTTTTGTTTAGTTTTACGCTACTAAAAAATTATTGCGTTTCACCATACTGGGTTTGAACTCGCACAAAATATTCCTGACAGTCCGTGAGCGATAGTTGTGAAATTTCAATTAGTTCCGTTTAGGATTTCCTATTATCGTAACTAACGAACTGCTTCCTACAATTTTGAAATATACAGGTATTTTGATATTGATTTATTGTTTTTTGTAACAATTTTACGTATTAGGTTTCACCTCGTAGAGATATAAGGAAGAGTATGTGCACTATCGCTGACCGAAAACTTCTGGATACTCCGCCGTCACTTCTTAGGCCGACTGAACAAGTTATGATCACACACTCTAATATACGTCAAGATCTCCCCCCCCCCCTGCATTATCTCACACTATCACCTGACACCACCTGCCTCTGCATGACACCGCACCTACTCACCGGCATGAGTCTTAACTCCCTACAAGTTACCTTATCCCCGACCCCTGTATTGTATCATACAGTATTATCGCTTGCATGACCCAACCCCAGCCCCTGCATGACCTTATCCCCTTCCCCTCTGTATGACCTCATCTCTACCCTCTGCATGACCTTATATAAGTGCTTTATGAAAGTAACTAACAATTTTGACACGTCCTGAATACTACATGATTAATTTCAATAAATTATAACAGCCTCGCTCAGTTCAATCCTCATACATGAAGGGACAAATATTTTTTTCTGCTGTGGACAACGCCTAACGATTTTCCCCGCCACTATTTATCCTCTTGAGATTTGAGAACTAGGGACTGTTGGTGACTTATTTTTATTATACTGAGGCTCACGGTGGACGATTTTACTCGCCGCAGGTAAACCTCTCGCCCTCCAAGGGTTGATAAATGTGACAAACTGGTTACTCTGAAACAGTTATCATCATACAGGGACTAAATAACAGCAGGGAACATTCTCACATGAAGTGTGATAATGATGAAGGAGCACCCGCTGAAGAATGCTAAGAGTACCGTACGCTACACCAATGATGAATGGCAATAACACAATTAACTGCCTTTTGAATACATTTGTTAACAATTGAAGTGAAAGCATACAACGAAATACCGGCCAATGGTAACCCATTCATATGATGTATTATATTATATTCCTGCTGCCGCCTGGTGATGTTACTTAGTATAGATTGAGTCCTTTATGATTTGGTGTCAGAAACTCTTCTTTAACCCCTTCAAGGCGATGATTTCTTGATTCACTGTTGCTATCACCCAACGTAATTATGTCACAGATGGGAGATCTCTCGCAGCGATAAAGAATATTTCTAAAGTTCGTAATAATCACACCTGTGGTTATTTAAAAAACAGTGAACTGTAGACAAACTGTAGCTAGAACCAAATACCAGTCTACTTCAGTTGATACATTTACCACTATAAGTATTACAAAAAAAACTCTCAGAATAAGCTAAAACAACCAATAATTATATACAACTAAATGCCACTAACAAACACAGTGATCTTAACTACATTACTCTTTATTACTGCCACACAAGTTTAGTCAGTAAAGAAGTGGCCTCTCCATTAAAAATACATAAACTACCTATTCATCTTAACAAAAACAATGGCTACAATTTTACCCGCGAAGTGAGAAACCTCGGGCTCAAGCGTAAGTGTGTGTGTGTACATCCATGTTTGAGAGAGAGAGAGAGAGAGAGAGAGAGAGAGAGAGAGAGAGAGAGAGAGAGACTCACACCACCACCAAAACACCCTCATTTATATAAAATACCACCAAAAGGGAGACGAAACCACTGTTAGACATTTCCCTTTATTTTCATACTCATTCCATGCTATGAACACGCGTAGGTTGGCCGTTATTTAGGTGAACTACACATGATTTTCTTCATCTGACATAGGCTATCAGTGAGTTAAAAACAGTCCCGGGTATACTTTCCAACACTGACCCTATGTTGGTGTTCTATTAGGGCTAACACCATGGAAGTTTCTTTTATAGGGCATTACCTCACCCACAGTAGGCACTAGCTGTTCATTTCTGCGTCCATCATACGATTCTGTGTATGTGATGGGAAACACTGTCCTCTACACAGTTTGAGCCTTTGTTGACAAGAGCCATCTTGATTAATCCTTCCGACGGCAGAATCTCATCTAAGTATTACATTCTGTTTATCAAGAGTCCAGTCCACTCAAAGGAGGAAAACTCCTGCCCTCAAAGGTTAGACTAAACGAAACTCATGCAGACAAAGGGTTAAAAATTCACTCATGCAACCCTTTCAATGTGCTTGGATGTTACTTATGCTAACACCAAACAGCTTCCTTCAGGTGGCAGAACTCTAAGCAGTGAACGGTTTCATTATTAAGTCTGGATGCTCTCCACCACCACCGCCGCCAACACCGCTGCCACCACCCACCAGCACCCACACCACCACCACCACCACCACCAGGCCTGCCCTAAACTTTTGCTGGCCACTACACGGGAATCCATTAATTATTCCTCTGAGTCAAGGACCGTAATTAGGTTCCATTCTTTAACTACCCGCTTAGCAGCGAGGATAAACCATCACCCTGGAAAAAAAAAAAAAAAAAACGCGTAACACCCCTCCCCGTTCTTTCTTTACGTCTTAATCACATAATTACACTTACGTCTGCTAAATATACAAATTATTTCCATGGTCTAAAAAAGTTGTAAGGTGAGTTATGTTCTTGCCCGGTGTTATCCTGCCACATTACCACAGGCCGCCATGCCACTGGACAAAACTGTGAGACTGAGGACAGAACTGGCTGACAGCTGACCCACCTGTGTGACACTGGACAAAACTGTGAGACTGAGGACAGAACTGGCTGACAGCAGACCCACCTATGTGACACTGGACAAAACTGTATAGTACTGGACACGACCAGGTGGCGATGGACAGAACCGGATAGCAACAGACACAACACGACTGCACTGAAGATAACTGGAAACAGTGGATATAACTGCGTGGCAATGGACAAAACTGGATAAAAATGGACACTGCTGGATGGTAAAAGAAGTAACATTATAAATGGACACAGCTGGATGGTACAGGTAAAAAATAATAACAGTGGACACAACTGGTGGTTGATGGACAAAACTGAATAACAATGAACAGAACTAGGTAGCACCAGATCGAACTGAGTACCACTGGACCAAACTCGATGGAACTGGGAGGCACTGGACAGAACTGAGTGGTACTAAACATTAATGAATTACACTGGACATAACTAGATAACAATGGACACAACTGAGTGGTACTAACCACTAACAAATGACACTGGGCACAACTAGATAACAATGGACAGACCTGAGTGGTACTAAACATTAATGACTCGCATTGGACACAACTAGATAACAATGGACAGAACTGAGCGGTACTAAACACTAATGAATCGCATTGAACACCTGATAATAATGGACAGAACTAAGTAACAATGGACAAAGCTGGGCAGGAGTAAACACTAAGCTCACGCCGTGACATGGAGACATAGTGACAGGCAATTGGCTACCCCAAAGACTGAATGCAACAGATGCCAAGTATTGGTTGATGTGGTGAAGCAGCTTATGGTGCGGTACACACACCCAATTAGCTGACTAGGCTATACAGGAGGGGTGGTGCCGGTAAGAGGACAGGACGGAGAAACAGGAAAAAAAAATGGCAGACGAACAGAATGAGGAGAAAACGGCATGCGATGAGAGAGAGAGAGAGAGAGAGAGAGAGAGAGAGAGAGAGAGAAAGAAAGAGAGAGAGAGAGAGAGAGAGAGTCTGAATTAATTATTAAATAATAACTTGGCGCAGCAATGACTTGGTCATATGGCGGCGAAAAAACGGTAAAACCTTCATACTCAAACGAAATCAATATCATTTTCAAGAATAAGTAACAAAGAAATGCTCTCTCTCCTTCCATACCTGTTGTGAAACCTCTGACGCAAGTCCCCCAAACTCGGACACTCGACCAGCAAGTGGCGAACAGTAAGGGGAACCAAACAGCCATCACAATACGACTAAGTCCTGCAACACATTAGAAGCCCATGGGTAAGCCGTGAGTGCCATAGTAAAAACCGGGCAACAGCCACCTCTTATCGCCGAGGCACTGAGGGGAGAACCCTCGGTGAAACCACCCTCTGAGAAATCTTCTTTAATTCATATTTAACAAGTGCAACCCACCCAAACTTCTCGGAAGGTGTCATACCGGAAGCAGAAGTGGGTAGGTGGCAGGGATTCGTCGAGAAGACGTGGCTTTAGCAAATGTATCCGCCCTCTCATTGCCCTCCACACCGCTGAATTAGGAAAAATAATTCAAGAACGACAAGTACCAGGGGATGAGCTGAAATAAAACATTCCGGGGCTAACAGAATACTCTGAGTCACTAAAAACCGTAAAAGGATCTTCTTCGTGTGCTTAAATCAGATTAAAAGCTAAAACATAAGTCAAATCTTCAGTAAAAATAGAGACATCTAGAGGATGACTTCCTCCCCTCACAAAATTTGGAAACACCACCCCAAACCCAACACAGTGGCTGATTTTAAACCATCTGTATATACTGAGACGGTGCCTCTATGACTGGATGGATGTTCCCACGATAGTTAACGAAGAGCCCGGGAAGAGACTGAAGACTTAGTGCCCTCAAAAATCTCTGAAGACCTGCACCTCTGGAAGGAATTATGGAGTGATCCTTGGGAGGCTGACGGGGCAGACAGGCACTGCAGAGGGGAAAAGGTCCCGCCAAATCTGCTTGACCCTGTACCCAAAGGGATGGAGTGCGAAGACGAGAATCATAATGTTGGAAAAATTACTGATCTGACACGAAATGAGTGAAAAGAGAAGGAAAGAAGAGGAACAGGTAGAAAAGCAAAGGAAGGAAAATTATTTGAAAAGGAAATAAACTAAATGACAGAGGGAAGGAAAATAAATTAATAAATGAAGACTGAAACGAACGAGGAAGCAAAGAAATGGGGAAGCAAGTGAATGGGAAGAATTAGGAAATTTAAGAAGCAGAAAATATGAATTGGAAACATGAAAACTGGATAGAAAGGATAGGAATGGGGAACGAAATGAAAAGCAATGGCAAAGCTGGGAAATAAGTGAAAGTGGTAGGAAAGGAAAGGTAGAATATGGCGAGGGGGAACAATACAAAGGGAATGGAAAATGGCCGATGATCATATATACGAAGATTAATAAATATGCAGGCATAAAACATGGCATAAGAATTTCTGCTCTGTTCCACAATTTTCTACGTTCACTTAATTTCACTCCTTTATTTTCAGTAAAAGAAGCTGGCACATAAGCATTTCGCAGGTCTGGAACTGCTTTATAGTTCTCCTACTGGTGTGGCATCACTTTCTTTGTTTCCAAGTCAGACCTCACTCCATCTACTAGGTGGAAAGCAGGAGTTGCAAAGACAACGACGACGATGACAATGAAGACGCCAAACATGCCTCGTGCGACGAAATGCATGCACAACCTACGAAGGTCTGGTACATTCTACTAGCATTAATTTGAATAATCCGTCACAATATGGTTTTCGAACTCATAGTTCTGGGCAAACGCAAAACGTGAGACGAACGATAACGACTACAAAGCCATTACGACTCCTATTCTGGACAGTTATATTGTGATAAATTAGAAGACACACTGACCTGGACGTTAACACAGGTAACGAGCAGACAAAATCAGGTTAGTCGTACCATAAGAAGTTTTGTTGACAACTGCATTAACATACAACAACCCTGGAACACGAGACGTAAATGCGATAATAACGGAACAAAACCCATTGTTTTTTGGCACATCTGGCATCATTGGTGTCTCATTCCACTGGATCAGTAATACCACGTGGACAAATCTCCTCACACGCCATACTCTAGATAGGTAATCTTTATTTTGTTACTATATTAGGTAACGTGGGGTCTGACGGACCCCAAGGAAAAAAAAAAAAAAAAAATACTTCCGTTTGAGATATTTCAAAATGCTTCAATACACAAATAATTCAAACCCTTATCTTTAAATAGGGCCAGAAAAAATAAAATTTAATTGAAAAAATATATTTTTTTTTAAAGTTTATTCAAAAATGGTTAAATTTTAGGTATACAAATTTTAAAATTAAATCTTGCAAATTGATAAATAATATCATGATTCCTTGGGTGGTCTGCAGTAGACCGATGTTGGGACCTTCTGTATACAAAAGGAGAAAGACAGCAAATTGAAATAAAAAAATCACAAGAGGGCTCAACTGAGGTTACATTATAGGTAATCTGGGGTCTAACATACCCCAATGGCTCTATAGAGCAAAATCAGAGCCAGGTACAGCTATGACCCCATCATCCCCATGAAGAGCATCACTAGGCAGGAAGGTAATGACACGGACAGATCTGTAGACCTTATGCTCATATTTTTAAAAATTAAATTTCGGGGACTGGGGTTTCTGAGACCCCACATTACCTATCTAGGGTTAGGTTAGCCACTATTTGGACAGCTTTATCAGGATCCAACTGTAAAAGATTTACTGCTAATTAGGGAAACTAGTATACGGAATCAATGTATTCCTAACTACTGTTGGCGTTGAGCTGGAAGCTGTTAGGTGGGCAGTACCAGATTCCGCCAATAATTTACCATAAATGCGGCAACCGCATCAACCTCGTTATGGATGGTTTCAATAATATGAGTAGCCTATGGTACCTAAATGGAGTAAACTCTTCATAGCTGAATCTCTAACACTGGTGAAGATATACTGTATATTTCTCAAATTCTGTCCATCATAACACAATCTTACAAGAATATTTAACCAATACTTTATACAAGAATGGCGAGAATACAACATTCAAGATACGTGGAAGGGTGGGGAGTGGGGAAATTTGTATGTGATATAGCCGGCAATTGGTGTCTCAGGAGCGTAACAAAAATCGTGTACTCCTCGTAAACTTTGCACCAAACATACCCACCTCCCTCTGGTACTATACTCCACCACATCTCCACCAGCCATGTCTATGTCTTTAGCTCCACCCGCATCGCCAGCGAGTGAAGGATATGCAGACGAGCCTGAAGACACAGACATGACTTGAAGGAGATGTAGAGCAGAACAGTAACAGAGATGGGGATGTTAAGTGCAAAGTTAACAAGGTTAATAAGATTTAAGTACGTACCTGAGGCATCAAAAAATTTAGAGAACTGTTGTCGTCTCTATCCACTCAAACCCCGTATTTTAAATGTTTTATACTTCTTACCGCCCGACGATTACATTCAGCTCCATGAAAACACCAAATGTCTATGGGTTTAGCTTATTTCACTTCACATCTTTTACAGCAGAAGGGTTTTCTTTCCCTTTTTTTCCTGACGTGAACCTACTCTGGCGGTAGCAAGAATACAAAAATGTCTAGGCAGTGATAAGATTAATATAGGCTAAATTGCTTCCTACCCTTTCAACCTGACACAGGTCTTCCCTGAATTTGATAAAATGGTTCGGGGGAAGAAAGAATACTAAACACAAGCGCGTTGGTGGATCGAGTACCTGTGTCGTGCCGGCCAAACCATCAAAGGTACAGTGGTAATGGTGTACGGCTTAGTTACCAATAAATTAATCCAGTGATCATTGATTGTTACTTCAGATCTATTCAAGTGACGTGGTGTGTGTGTGTGTGTGTGTGTGTGTGTGTGTGTGTGTGTGTGTGTGTGTGTGTGTGTGTGTGTGTGTGTGTGTGTGTGTGTGTGTGTGTGTGTGTGTGTGTGTGTGTGTGTGTGTGTGTGTGTGTGTGTGTGTTTCAGAGTAATCACAGCAGCCAAAATGTTAAAAATACGAGTAATCTATCGTTATATCTAGTTTCCTATATTAACTTCAGGCGGGCTAACATACATCCTAAAAGGGGTGAAATATATATATATATATATATATATATATATATATATATATATATATATATATATATATATATATATATATATATATATATATATATATATATATATATGATGTTCAATTCTCTTGGTGTTATAAAATCACTTGGACAAGGACATTCTGGCTCACACTGCAGTATTTTACGTGGCTGAGGGAAATCATTGTCGTCAAAAGGTAACAAGCTCTCATGGATCGCGTGCGATTCTACACTTATTTTATGCAGACCTAAACGACAGAATTTTCTTCAGCAGTTGTCTATCTACCTATCCATCTTTCTCCTGTTTATATCCAGATGCCTAAAACCCGGAAGGGATGGGCACAAACAAACTGACTGACCCTATATCCCCTGTAGTCAGGCTGCCCTTTCTCCAACTCATACCACCCTCATTAATTTACCTCTCCATCCCATCCCTCCATCTCATTTTTGGTCTCCGCATCCCCCTGTCCCCCTCCGCCTCACTCATGCACACTGCCTTAATCCAAGCACAAGGGTAAAAAGTATGATGGAAATGTAGTGTCCAGGATCTATTCTGTTAATGCTAATACCAAGGATTTATTCGGACGTGAGAGACACACATACAACTATACACATAAACAGTGCGCAAACACTCTCTCTCTCTCTCTCTCTCTCTCTCTCTCTCTTTCTTTCTCTCTCTCTCTCTCTCTCTCTTTCTCTTTCTGTGTGTGTGTGTGTGTGTAATTCACCGGGTCGGTCAGGATCACTTGATGGTCGTGATCGTCAGCTTTTACCCTCCCGGAAGGGAGCTGAGAGCTCATATAGGCCGATCTAAGGGCAAGGCTGTGACCTTCACACACGCACACACCCGTCCCCTTGCTCAAGGGGGACAGTAACCACCCACTTCGTCAGTGAAACTTTTCGCAACCTGAGCGAGGCGCGAACTCCCGTCCACCAGTTGGCAAGCGAGAACGTTACCACTGCACCAGCGAGCGGTGTGTGTGTGTGTGTGTGTGTGTGTGTGTGTGTGTGTGTGTGTGTGTGTGCGTGCGCTCGCGCGCGCGCAGAGAGGGGATTTCCAAAAGGCAGAATGAATGAACAGAGAGGCAAGAGAGGATGGAAAGGTAAGAGGAGTTAGAAAAGGAGAACAGAAGAGGGGGCAGAAAATAAAAGGGAAGGGGGAATGGAAGTAGAATGGAAGATTGGAAGTGGTGAAGGCAGGTGAAAGGAGGGTAGGCAGAGAAGGAGTAAAAAGAAGGTAGGAAGCAGAAAATTATATACCCAGGAAAAGGACTGAAATTTTGGAGAAAGGAGGTGAAAAAGTAAGTACGGGTTGTAAAGAGGCAAAGGGAGAGGCGGGCAGGCAGCAGAAGTGCATCCACACGCATGAACGGGTAAGGGAAAGGAACCTGATCCAGCCAACCTACGGGGAAACGCTGGCGGAAGTCAACACCAACTCTCAAAATTTCGTAATTACCGTTTCAGAGTAAAGTTGGTAAAAGGCAGTGGCAGAGTGTAGGGGGTGAGGGGGGGGGGTTGGCTAAGTGTGGTGGTGGTGGTGGTGGTGAGGGGGGGGGAGGGGACCAAATGTAGTTAATAGGTGCCTCAAAGAAATGCTTGTGGCTCTGTGGTTCAGTAGTAGTAGGTCATTTAATATAATTTTAGAGCGTAATTATGTTATGGAAAAATGGTGTCTGACCTTTAGGGACAGGATAACTAAATATAAAGTGGAAAAGTGTAGGAAGAAATATATACTGGAAGTGTGGTGGTGTGTTATGCAACGTTTGTGGTGTGTGTCTGGTTTGCGTTTTTGTGGCAGTTGGTGGTGTGCCATCAGTTGGGATAAATTTTGTGTTTAGGAAAATACCAGTAGTGTGGAATATTTGAAGAAGATTGGTGGTGTGTGTTGCATGTGGAGTTGCCTGTTCTGGGTTGGTGGTGTGTGTTACATGAGGAGTTGCCTGTTCTGGGTTGGTGGTGTGTGTTGCATGTGGAGTTGCCTGTTCTGGGTTGGTGGTGTGTGTTACATGAGGAGTTGCCTATTCTGGGTTGGTGGTGTGTGTTGCATGTAGAGTGGTTCTGGGTTGGTGGTGTGTTGCATGTGGAGTTGCCTGTTCTGGGTTGGTGGTGTGTGTTGCATGTAGAGTGGTTCTGGGTTGGTGGTGTGTTGCATGTGGAGTTGCCTGTTCTGGGTTAGTGGTGTGTGTTGCATGTGGTGCTGCCTGTTCTGGGTTGGTGGTGTGTGTTGCATGTGGAGTTGCCTGTTCTATGCTGGTGGTGTGGCATTACCTGGGATGGTTTTGAAGTAAGTGATGGGAGTGCTGGTATGATGGGTGGTGTGGGATGCTTGAGTTTTAGTAACACAGTAGGTTTGTTTTTATCTGACAACGATCCGTAAGCTTTGTCCGATCAGTTGATGACCAGCTGTAGCCAGACTGGACGGATGACCCGACTAGTACCCAAGGAGACTCATTCCTACCTTACTGTAAACTACGGCTATTAGAATTTGATACAAAGACTTAATAGTCATGTTGTAAGTGACCCAGTCCGTCAAATGAAAACACACCAATTGTATTTGGTCGTATGGAATTACTTCAGACAACCTAGCTATCTATGTTGTTGATAACTGCTTAAGGGTATAATAACTGGAGATTAATGGTGTAGGTTGCATATGGAATGGGCAATTTGATCTTGGGATGCTTGAGTTGGTGTGTGGGATTATTTGGAATGGTTGTAGGAAACAGTTGATGGCTGTTGGTTATGGCTGTGGAAAAATAAGGAAGGAAGTGACTGAAACCTACTGATATACGGTGGGGTTCGTGTGCCAGACAGATGTGTGTGTAGGTGGGTGGCTGTGGAAAAGTGTCTGGATTATTGTTTGATGCTTGGTGGTGTTAGATAAGATCCGTGTACTATGCGGATGTGTGTGCTGGCAGTGTGGGATTGTTGTGGAAATTACTAGTTGAAGTTTGGTGGAATTATTGAGGCAGATAGTGTGGTAGACTGGTAAGCTGAGTGGTGTGGTACTGAATGATGGTGGTTTGGAAGACTGAGTGGCATGTAATGAGCGTTCTGTGATGGCTATGTGCGGCGACGTGGCCTTAACTGTTATACATACTGTACAGTGGCACTGATCGGTAGAATGACAAGTAGATAGAAAACCTCAAATCAATGGTGGGTGTTCTTCATTAGAAAACTAACAGTAAAAATTCTCTACACACATAACTGCGATGAGTGAGAGACAGGTAGTGTAAGTGACAAACAAACGGAAAGACAGAAAGAGACAGGCACACAGATAAATAGGGATAAATGGACATGGATAATGACTGACAGATGGAACAGACAGATGAACAGGGAGGGAGGAAGATGAGTTCATACTTGAACCCTGTGATTCTTTCTATTCCTGTCCTCCTACGGTACTCTACGTTTCTAATCCTAATCCTTCCTTCCTCCCTCTATTCCTTCATTGCCTCCTTTTCCTCCTCCCAACCGGTATTCTCTCCCCTGCCTCCCTTCCCATCCTGTCATTTTCTGCCAATTCTTATCCTCTTTTCTTCCCCACTGCGTACTTTTTCAGTCCCAGCTTTACCTCCCTCTCTCCCTCCTTGCCTGCCCGCTGAAATGTTAACTCTCTCTCCCTTCCTCCTTTCTCTTATTTCTCTGGTTTCCTCTCTCTCTCTCTCTCTCTCTCTCTCTCTTCCTTCGAAACCGCCTCTAACCCAACCCTGTCTTCCTCTCCAACCACTAATACACCCACCCACCCCTGTCCCCTTATACTCGTTCACCATGTCCTCCCCTCCGCTCCTTCCCCCCCCCTTTGACACTTTTCCCTAAAACACCTGTCCCCTGTAATTAACCTGCCGCCCCTGATACTGTTCACTCTAATTTTGTCCCGTCGACAACTAACAAGTTCAGGCATTTACTGTTTGTATATAAAAATGTGCATCATTAAACGCACTGGGCTCCAGCAGCTAAATTTTGCCTGGTCGTGTGAAGCTTTATCAGTGAATTTGCTCGGATACAATTAATTACGACTTTACTGAATATAAAAGAAAATTAAAATCCACATGTTCTGACAACCATGAGACAATTATATTAATTTCAGGAAGAAGCTCTAGTAGTAAAGAGGATAGATAGACGAACCTGAAGATACAGACATGACGTGCAGGAGACGTGATGCAGAACAGTGCCAGAGGTGGGGACGTTTGGTGCAAAGTTAACAAGGTTAATACGTTTTAAGTTCGTCCCTGAAGCATAAGGGGAAAAAAAATAGAGAACTGTTGTCGTCTTTATCCACTCAAAACCCCAGTATCGTAAATGTTTTTATTTCCTACCGCCCGACGATTACATTCACCTGTATGAAAACAAATATCAATACTGTAAGTTAGTTTTCTTTCCTTCATTTTCTGACATGAACATACTCTGGCAGTGCTAAGAATAACACGAAAAAAATCAAGGTAGTGAAAGGGTTAATATAAACTGCTTCCAACCCTTTCAACCTGACAGAGGTCTACCCTGAGTTTGATAAAATGGTTTTGGGGTAGAAAGACTACTAAAGACAAGAGGGACAATATCAGGAACATGAGGAAACGACGAGGAAAGAAGAAAGAACAATAATGCGGGAGGCAGGAGGTAATGGACAGTAAAAGGGGAAACAAAATGATGCAAAAAAGATGATAAGAGAAAATACGAGACAAAGGAGATAAAAGTAAAAGGTGTGTCAACGTGGAAGTGAAGAGATTCCTTTTTCTTGGTTTTACCGCATTTCGCGGAAGATGGCAAGAAAATAAAGATGACAACTAAATAAAGGAGAACGGGCAAGACAGAGGTGGTTACAGAGATTCGAAATGAAGAAGGGAGAGAGGAAGAAGCAAGAAAGGGAGAGATCATCAAATAAATGGAAAGAGCAGGGGGGAAATTGAGGAAGGAAAATGTGGAAGTGACGAAGATAAGTAGAGGCGCGAGGAAGAGGAGGAATGATAAATGGGAAATAGGGAAAAGGAGTGGGTGGAATGAAATGGGAAATGAAGGAGAAAGGAAGGGATATAAAGAAAAAACGTGGAGACAAGACGAAAGGATGATTCAAAAAGCTAATATGTAAATGGGTTGGCCAGGTAAGTTGTCTAGTACATTTTTTGTTTCTGTATTATATTTTGCTAAGCAGTATGAAAAGAAAAAACGCGAAAAACACGAAGGTGGAAAAGGAACACAACAGGGGTTTGGGGAAGTACTATACAAGAGGTAAACAAGAAAAAAATATGGGAACACAGAAGGCAACAGAGTTCAAAGACAGAGGGTAGTGCAGGGACTGAAAGAGTGATTCCTTATCGTGGTTAAATATTATTCCTGTGAGGCAACAAAAAGGTAATAGTAGTGGGACAAAAAAGAAAACCAACATACGTGACGTTGTTAGAAAAAGGGAGGCATACGGCAGAAAAGAAAGAGAGGAAAAGAGTGGGGAAAGGGTAGGAAAAAGGAAAGACATGAGATAAGGGACACTCGAAAAGCTCAAAGGTGGATGAAGGGTCAAGAGGAGTGATTCATTTTTCATGGTTGTGCTATGCTTCCTGGGAGCCAGAGATAGAGATAGGAAAAGGATAACAAGGGAAGATAGAAAACAGAAGAAAATGAGATAAGCAGATGTTACTTCCGTGCTTACAAAGGCGGGGTGGGGTGGGGCGAAATGACATAAAAGGAAGAGGGAAAAACAAAGAAAGCGAGGAGAAAGGAGAAAGAAGGGGAGAGAAGAAAAAGATAACTTGAGATGAAGATACAGAAGAGGAAGGGGGAAAAGAGGTGAGACAGATGCTACGAGGAAAAAAAAAAAAAAAAAAAAAAAAAAAAAAAAAAAGGCAGCTGGAGGCATAAGACGAGATACTCCTCTCTGGTGTTTGTTTTATATATATTTCTTGTGTGGGTTTGGTGCCCTCAGGTGGCCGCCAGGTAGGGCTAACAACGATACCTGATGGGGGGGTCAGACGTGGCAGGGAAAGGGATAGAGGGAAAATACGGAATAGGAAGGAGGGGGAGATGAGAGGGAGAAGAAAAGGTGATGGAATGAGAAGAGGAGGAGGTGGGGGAAAGGGTCAATGAATAGGGGGAAGGGTTAGATGAGAAGAAGAAAAAGTGAAGTTAGGGAAGCATGGGTAGTGTGGGGTAAAGGTGAAGGAATAGAGAGATGGGGAGATGGGGGAAAATGGTGAAGGAATGGAGATAGGAGGAGAAATCGGTGATGGGAAGGGTGAGGAGATAAAGATCATAAGAGAGATGGGTTAGAGAGGGGTGCGGTTTGAAGAGGAAAGGTAGGGAGGACGGAGAAGGGATAAGGATATTTATACCATAGATACTCATGTCTGTATTATTGTCTCTTCACTTAAGAGGCCGTTCCTTAGCAATTTAATACAAACGAATAAAAAAAAAAGAGCAACTGTATTCACCTAATTACCACTAATTAACCCACTGACATGACACTGATGACTGTATTCACTTAATTATCACTAATTAACCCACTGACATGACACTGATGACTGTATTCACCTAATTACCACTAATTAACCCACGCGCTGACTGATAATTACTGAAATCAAAAGCCCACACTTGTACCGTATAACAAACAACTTCAAATGATTTTTATTTGAGGTTTCCACTAGGTTAACGGCTGCTTGAGAAGGACGCCTTCATGTGGTGGCACTGATATAACCGAGCGGCTTCACTGTCCGGTTATACAAACATCTCTCTACTCCCTCCCTATCCCCAGGAACAAGGATGGTGGACTGTACGAGATGGGTGGCTTTAACCTGCAGTCCACTGGGTTCACATTTCACATGAACCTGGGGCTAAACAACAAATACTACTATTACATAAATAACAATAACTACTACTACTACTACTAGCTACTACTTCTGTTACTACTGCTACTACTTTTATTAATACCATAGTACTACTACCACTACTACTACATACCACTTTTGCTACTACTACTATTTCTGCGCGAAGATATCAAAAATACCGCCCACGTATTCACTGCGCGTCATAAAAAGCGACCAATCTTTCCAGTACAGTGACGTCCTCTTTAGTTTATTCTTGATACTTGGTTCAGAGGAAACTTTCTTATTTACTGGTGATATCTGATACAGCCTTCAATGGCCCATTCATCGCAACAAATCTTATAAGAGCTGAATCATAGTGGAGAGAGAGAGAGAGAGAGAGAGAGAGAGAGAGAGGACTCCTTGCCTAGAAGCTGTCTGTCTCGGAGCTCTGGCCGATCTTTCTCTCGATTTGGACTCTGTCTGAATTACTGGTGAAGATTTTCGTCCGTTTTACTCAGTTTTTGCCAATTTAGGGACTTAGTCTCTGGAACTGTCTTTTTTTTTTTTTTTTTTTTTTTTCCCCCCTGGGACTTTGTCTCAGATTGCCTGGGTGTGAGTGGGAGTGTGTGTGTGTGTGTGTTTGTGTGTGTGTGTGTGTGTGTGTGTTTGTGTGTGTGTGTGTGTGTGTTTGTGTGTGTGTGTATTGTTTTTTTTTTTTGCCTGCCGTTAGTGTCCCTCACTGTAGTACGACGCCCAACCCTGAAGGGGTGCCGTTAGGGCACTTCCATGAGGGGGGGCCATTAGGGCCTGGTTAAAGAAGGCAGTGAGGGCGGCTCTGCTAGATTAGGGAAGACCCGCAAGGGGCAGTGACGGGGCCTACGTCGCCCTTTAGAGGGCGGGGAGCATAGGTTGCCCGTCACTGTAGGAACTTAGGCCACTTTTCTAGTTTATCTTTTTTTGGCTGTGTGTGTCCGAGTGTCTGTGCTTGTGTGTGGGCGACGTGTGTTTGTGTGATCTGTGTGTGTGAGTGTGTGTGTTGTGGGGATGAAGGGATCAGGTATCCCTAGGCCCATAGGGCCTAAGTGCCCCCCTCCTTCCATGTCGAGGAACTCCCCACCTAAGTCTGTTGTGGGTGCGAAGCAGGAGCAGCGCCTCTCCTCTGACAGCTCCAACTCATCGATAGCTGGGGATTTCTCCACTGCTCACCCTACTTCTCGCTCCACCGGGGCTGTGGCTCATCGCTGCTCTGCTGCCTCGACTACCTCCTCTGTGCGCTCAGCGAAGGTCGCACGCCTCCACGAGGCAATGGAGGAGGTTACCAAAGCTCTGACTGCTCCCACCACCAACTCGGCCACCTCTGCTTCCTCTCGTGCTGCACGCGGTCCCGCCACCAAGCAAAAGAAAACACGCTCCTCAGCCTCTGCTTCCTCCAGGTCGTCACTCACCTCCATTCAGCCAAGAGTGTCTCAGAGCATTCCTGCTGCTGCGGCTCCTCTCGCCCCTGCTCCTCCTGCCCAAGCCACCACCACTGCATCTCCTGCCCAGTCTCCAGAAGACAATAATTGGGTCACTGTGTTGAGGAAAACACAGCATAAGACACAGGGAAATGGCTCCCTCCAGGCAACACGCCCGGCGGCTCCACAGGAGCCACCAACTGCTCGACGCCCTGCGGTGTCAGTTGTGGCTCCTCCACCACTTCGCTCTTCCTTCCCCACATTTCACGTTCCGGTCCAGCTGGGCTACAGCACCAGCTACGACGTGGTCGCTACCCTGGAGTGTCGCCTGCCAGGGCTTGCAGCAACGAACTGCTTCGGCCGTGACGAGAGCTGTGTGCTCATCCCTGCCTCCGAGGAAGCGTATCTGCGGTTGAAGGCAGCAGCGGAGGACAAGGCTTTTCCGGTGCGTCTCGTGGAGCTGACACAGGGTGGGCAAGTAACCAAGGCTACTGTCGTGGGGTATCCCCGGTGCATGCCGGTGGAGATCCTCCTCCAGCACAGCTTGGTGGAAGAGGCGACGCGGTGCCAGAACCACCGCACACGGGAGGGGACACAGCACGTATGCGTTACACTGAGAGGCCCTCTAGTCCCACAGCTAGACCTGGGGAACTGGGGCATATTTTACCTTCGCCCCTTTACACCAGAGCCGCTGAGGTGTTACCTCTGCCAACGCTATGGACACCATCGCGCCAACTGCAACCGCCCTGTCGTGTGCGGGATTTGCAGGGGTGCCCACGACACAGAGCAGCGTCTTGCATGCTTCAAGGTGAAGGAGCCCGTCACTGCCCGCTGCCCCAACTGCTCTGGGTCCCACCACGCATGGCACCCCAGCTGCCCAGCAAGGATGAAGAGGGTGCAACAGGGACGGGAACGGCAGGTCGAGTGGGTCAAGCACCAGCAGGCCATCAGTGCCACTCCAGCTCCCCCAGGCACTTTTGTCTGGGGGCAACAACGCCGCCCTACTTCACTGAGTCCACCAGCTCTCAAAGAGGCCGACTTCCCGCCTCTGCCCACAGCGCTCATCCAGGGCCAAACTACTGCCAACGTCCACCATCCGGCAGAGCACTCTGCCCAGGCTCCGTCACCCAGCCCCGAGCCTTGTCCCTCAGCAGCTCCCACCCAGTAGACTCCACTCTTCACCATGGAGAAGATCAAGTCACTGGGAACACAGATAGCAGTGGCGGTGGTGCAAATGATTGCACAGATGATGGGGCTGTCACTGAACACAGACCCAGCCGTGACCACAGTCAGCCTCATTTTGGACGAGGCGTTCGAGAAGAAGCATCGACTCCATTCCCCTGCCTCTCCTTGCCCTCGCAGGAAACCTCAATGGGAGCAGTCAGCCACAGCTCAGCTCCACTCCACTCCACCACCAGTCGATCGGGCACCACGTCCTCCAGTGTCCTCCGTGAAGCCCTTACCAGTAATGTCAGTGGACACACTGGTGCCAGTGATCCAGACTCCAATGGAGGATGCTTCGCAGATGGATCCACCTGCCTGTGAGATGCCTCTGCCCATCTCTGTATCCTCCAGTGGAATTGCCTAGGGGCCAGGAGTAAGCTCCCGCTCTTACTGGAGGCAGCAATGAGGGATAAGCCTCATGTCTTCCTGCTGCAGGAGACCCTACTGCCAGAGCGGGCAGCTTTCCATCTCCCTGGCTACACCACCTATTGCCTCCCATACGTGAGTGGTGTCACGAGGGGTTGTGCCGTCCTGGTTCGGGACCACATCGCGTCCACAGATTGCGACCCTCCTCCCTTCTGTGGACCTGGTGTGGAAGTTCAGGGTGTGGTCCTCCACCTAGAGACGTCATCCCTGACAGTATACAACGTATACCGAGGTCACAGGAGCACCCTGGAGGTGGGAGACCTGTTCTCTCAGGTTACCACGGGTAATGTATACATCGGGGGCGACTTCAACGCTCAACACGCCCTTTTCTCCTCGCCGCTTCCATCCAATGAGGCAGGGCGGCACATCTCCATAGTTATGGACGAGATGGAGGGAGTTTCCCTTTTAAATGACACTGCATGGGCCACACATGTCGCTGGGGGTTGCCTCGACTTGTCCTTTACCTCCTCCCCTCTTGCAGGCTCTGCAACCTGGTCGCTCCACTCCCATCTCGGAGCTGATCACTTTGCAGTGCAGGTTTCTCTGCCCATGGCTCCACTTCCGCCCCCCCCACTCCCTCCACCGCGATGGGATATTCGCAGGGCTGACTGGGCTTCTTTTGGCCGCGCTTTGGCGGAGGCCTTGAAGGCATTTCCTCCTGCCCCAGATCTCAAGAGCCGAGCAGATCAAGTAGCCCGTGCTTTCACACAGGCAGCCTCTCTCACCATCCCGCTGCAACAATGATCTGCAAAGTGCTACAGAGATGGCTGGATCTATTGTGCCTGGGTCAGGGAGCTGAATCACCGACTGAATATGGCGCGTAGACAATACCGGCGACGCCGTACATCCCCGCACCGTAGGTATCTGGTCGCAGTTACGCGCCATGTCACATCAGAGAAGCGCCGCCTCAAAGAGGAGGAGTGGATTGGGTGTGTCGTACCCTGGATTCTCGCTCGAAAACTCCGTGAGATGTGGAGGAGAATCCGGTCCATCACTGATCCACGTCCTCCTCATCCGCCTTCTCATCCTGACCCTGCCGCTGAGGCCAGCCGTCTTGCGCAGCACTTCGCTGACCGTTCCGCCTCCCACAATCTCCTGCCGTCTGTCCGGGCCCTACAGGTGCAACTGTCTGCCTCCCATTTCGCTGAGATCCAGGCTGCTTGTGACAGGCCGGACCCTGCTGATGGTCCTATCACCAGTGGGGAACTTCAAAAAAAGCTTCGCCACAGGAGTGACACTGCACCTGGGTTTGACGGGCTCCCCTACTCAATGCTAGCTCATGCTGGAGATTGTGGCAGTGAGCAGCTGCTTGATCTGCTCAACCTCTCGTGATCTGAGGGTCGTTTGCCAAGGTCGTGGAAGACGGCAGTCATCCGCCCAATTCCTAAACCTCACGATCCCACCTCCATGCGCCCGATCTCTCTTCTTAGCTGTGTAGCTAAGACAGCAGAGAGGGTTGTGAGAGATCGCCTTGCCTGGTGCCTGGGACCGCTGCACCCGAGGATTTTTGCCTACCATCCAGGCAGGAGTGCTACGCACTGCCTAGCCTCCTTCCTCGGGGAGCTCAGAGGGGGAAGGGGGATGGCCGTCTTCCTCGACCTCTAAAAAGCCTTTGAACTGGCCAGCCCTGTGGTTATTCTGGCTGCTCTTGCGGCCAGGGGAGTGGGCGGCAGATTGTTGTCATGGGTCAGGGACTTCTTCAAAGAGCGTACCGCAGGGGTCCGCTTTCAAGGGCACCTCTCTCCCTTTCTATCGATACCCCAATGGCACTCCGCAGGGAAATGTCTTGAGCCCTTTACTATTCAATGTGTTGGTGGAAGGGCTATTAAACATTGACTATGGCCCAGGAGTGACGCTACTCAGTTACGCTGATGATCTGGCCCTCATCTTTGCAAGACGAGACTGTTTTACTCGGGCCAACTCAGCTCTTTCTAAGCTCCAAGATAAATGCAATGAGTTGGGCCTCAAAATCAACTTGGAGAAAACTAAGTGTCTCCCCTTTGGACTTCGTCCCCCAGATTTCCCACTGACTCTTGGTGGACACCACCTTGCCTTTGTTACTCTCTACCAGTATCTGGGAGTCTGGTTAGATGGCGGCCTCACCTTTGCGAGACACGTAAAATACCTGCGGGAGCGTGCTTCAACATGCATGGCTGCTCTGAAGTGTCTTTCAAGCCGGAGCATGGGGACATCTTATAGGGTCCTCCGAACTTTCTACGTTCATGCCATTAGGTCATTGGTGGACTATAGTGCCATCTGCCTAACTGGCCTTGCCCCATCGATTATTAGTTCATTGGAGGTCTTACAGAATGATGCACTCCGTATCATGTTGGGCACTCCTCCCTGAACCCGGCTTGTTAACTTACGTATGGAGAGTGGTTTGCCGTCTCTGGCACACTGCACTGCATTAAGAGCAGCAACTATTACTCTCCAGCTCGTGCAACATCGCCCTCAACTGCCCGTGTCCCTTCTGCTAAAGCGGCTCCAGTCCAGGCCCCCAGCCCTTTTACCACAGCGCGACTGGGCCCGCACAACAGCTGCCGTTATTCACGGTCTGGGTGCCGCCCTGCCATCTGCCAAGATAAAAGACCTACCCTGTCCGGGGTTTGCTGCCCCACCACCATGGGACCCCCCTCTATTCACGATCCTCTGTCCCTCGGAGGCGAAGCCACGCTCCTCCATCCCAGCCATGCTGCGTCAGGAAAGTCTTCGTAGGATGGCTACCCTGCACTCCCCTGACACAGCCACTTATTTCTCGGACGGGTCTGTCAGTCCTGATGGCTCTGCTGGGTCGGCGTTTGTGTGTGATCGCTATACAGAGTCCTGGCGACTCTCTTGGGGAGTCTCTGCATTCCAAGCGGAACTTGAGGCCATCCTTGTGGCATTGCGCCATGCCTATATCCACTCTCGCAGACATGTCGTACTCCACACTGACTCCCTATCATCCCTCCAGAGACTCTGCTCACTCTCTCTGACTGACAATGTATTCTTGATCACTGCAATTCACCACGTCGCCTCTCTTCTCTCCAGCTGGGGTGCCACTATCACCCTCCACTGGCTCCCAGGTCATGTGGGAATAGCAGGCAATGAGCTTGCTGATGCTGCAGCTTGCGCCGCTTGCTCCCTACCGGAGGTCACATTTCCGCTTCGGCTCGGCACCTCGCACCTAGTCAGAACATGGGTTAACACCATTGGCAGACCATCATGGGATGACCACCAGCTTTGCATTGCAGAGGGCTCACGCTCAGCCGCATGGTATGCCACTGCCACTTCTTATACCGCGCTTTTGCCACCCCCTGGCCTACCTAATTATCTAGTAGTGCAACTCCGACGACTGCGTTTGGGGTTCCTTTGCTACACACAAATTTCAAATGGAGACCTGGATCCATAACTACACTGCTTTGGAAGATCTGAGGAGCCTCTGCTCCATTATATCCTCCACTGTCCAGCCACTACTCCACTCAGGATGCACCCTGGAATGGGCTTTGTTCATTCAGGGGACGACCTCACTGATGCTGCAAACATTGTTGCTAATACACCACTACACATACTCATCACCACGGTCAGGGATTACCCTTCCCCTCGTTAGTCACAGCCCGCGCAAGCCAAGCGCATCTCTGACGGGCTCTAAGTTTGCCCGTGTCCCAGAATACCCTGGGATATATATTACAAAAGAAAGAGAGAGAGAGAAGTGAAATGGCACCTCCTTTGTCCTATAGTTCATTCATTTTAACAAGACCGATATTTTCGTCCCTTTGCGGTTTATTTCACGTGACTCAATCGAACAATAAAATAATGCTACTGTTCGGCATCATGTCCGCAGCACTTCTTCGTGACCAGCATAATATCCTATGTTAATCTCTTGTAACGGATTACTGTTAAAGATGGACAGAGGGCAACTTTGCATCTACAGTAGGTAAAGTGAATAGGGTATTGCGAAGGAATGTGTTGACCTCAGGCTCCAGTACAAGTATCTTCGTACCTCCTATAGCAGAGTAGTGGTGGGAACTGAAGGCCTAATTATAGCTTCACGTCTCTTGTTTCACATCCCTAGAGATCTGCGGAAAGTTTTAGTCTTTCCACATCATGTGAATGTAGGAAAATGATTTCGACTGCTTTGATGATGATGATGATGATGATGATGACGATGACGACTGTGACTAGGAAAATGGTGACTGTGATGGTGGTGATCAGAAACAGAGTGAATATCGGTACAGCAGGCTCCCGTACATTACTTACTTAAATAAGTACTGTAATATATACATTACCAGTATATCATCGGAGCTTATCCATCTCAAGAATGGCCTTAATTGTTAATTATAGTGTAAGAGTCAGCGTGGACCAAACACGTTAATTAATTACGTGCTGTCCAGGTAATGTGGTAATGATTCACCTGACCTTTATAAACACATCTCAAGTCCACCCCAGGGAAAGCTTTACGATAATTACCTTAAATTACACCACCATTAATTGTAGTGTTTTAGTCCGGTAGAAACCACCATGTTGATTGCTTTACACACACACACACACACACACACACACACACACACACACACACAAACACACACAGATAGACATGAAATCCTAAAATTTTTCTGTAATCCATGAAACCATTTAGAACGTCGGGTTGTAACCATATAACCAACAAACTATAGTAATTAAAGTTGCTCCAACCGGATGTGTACCAAAAATGGCTTATACTGGAGGATGCTTAGGCATTATTTCTCACATACTGCCATTCAGGCCCGAGTGACTGATTACTCTGTCTTGACTGTCTTCACTGAGCAGCCTTGCCCCACATCTCTTTGCTTCTGAAGGGCAATACATGACTGAATAACAAACAGATAGACAGACAGACACATACGCAATGGCACATTAAACACGCACTCACGTATGTAGCTATAGTTATTTATGAAACATTTACCGTTTACAGATACCGTGTTCTCATGTAAGAGGCTGTAAGAGTAAATGAAGCAACATCGACCCAACACGGACCCGGCCCAACACAAGAGTGTCCAGATGGGCGGCGGGCGAGTGCGGATATTAAAGATTCTGAGGCGATGCCCAGGCGCCAACCTCAGCACATCAGTCTTGATAAACGCGCTGACTCCTTCCACTGTATCAATTTCAAGCAGCAATTCCGCCTGGCAGTGACTGAGAGGAAACCATCTCACAGAGTTACACAGACAGCACTACATGGCGTGAAATGTATCTGGCACTGCACCACACCTCCACGGTGAGGCAGCCCGGATGGGGTTATTTAGGTATTACCAGGCCACACTGACACATTACTATGGGTTATACAGCCAGCACCACATGGCATGAAATATATCTGGCACTACACCACACCTCCATGGTGAGGTGGCCCGGTTGAGGTTAGCCTAATTAGGTATTACCAAACCATACTGACACATTACCACGGAAACACCACACATCACTATACTCGTTTTACTCTAACTTGGCTTAAAATTAATCTCTTCCCATCTTTAGTGCTTAGTTCTAACAAAATACAAACACTAAAAAAAATAATAATGAAGTGCTATGGGAAGAATGTAGAGCGTCATGAAGCAGGCTGCAAAAGGACGAAAATCTGGGCCAAGTTAAAGTGAAACGACTATAACAGCTTCATTACCTTCCATGCCACCAGTGTTTCATTACAGATAACTTATAAATCACGTCAGTTTTCACTGCTCCACACAAAATTACGATATAAATTACGTACTGCATACTATCTCCCTCAGGCTGCAGGTATACTCTTTTTGTTCTAGGTAGGTCTAAAACTGCCGCCTCTTCATCTTCAATGCTCAGCCTTAACAAGAGATTAGCACTAGAATATGATGCTAGTCACCTAATTCTGCCACAGAACTGCGTGAAGTAAGCTCCAAAAGGACGAAAATCTGGGTCCACTTAAGGTGCAAGAACTATAGTAACTTCCATTGCACACAAGATCACAGGATGAAACACTTCACATCGCACACACTTAGGCAGATACCAGCTTCCACTCCATAGCATCCCACTCCATACCATCACTGCTCCACACAAAGTTACATTACACACACTTAGGCAGATAACAGCTTCCACTCCATGCCATCCCACTCCATACCATCACTGCTCCACACAAGGTCACACCACACACTCTCAGGCGATAAACATTCCACTCCACACCATCCCTGCTCCACACGTCATGGTACACATCACAGTTTCTGGCAGGTAGAAACTCCTTAGAATTCACAGTGAAATGCTCATCCCATGTTTTCAAGATCGATACAAATATCTCACCGAAAAGTCTAAACAACTGAATGTATGTTTTCAAACGTGTCTCTTCTGGACGACCATTTCGTTAATCCTTTCACTAAGAAGACATTCTTTTCATTTAGCTAATTATATTGCTACAAAACGATTTTGATCCGTTTAGGTGGGCACCCGAGAAGTGGTGTTAATAAAAACATTACCCAATCCATCTGATTCAAAAATGTGTCCTTAGATGAATGCAATCGTCCAGGTTACTCAAAATATTACAAAATAAAAAAACATCAACACTGTAAAATGATCAATATTCGTGTAGGGAAAATTGTCACCGTCACAGTCAAACCCGATGTCACAGATTATTATCTACGACTCTAACAACTCTGATGGCAACTACTGATATACAGACACCCAAGTTAACTGGCCATCCCACCGTGGGTCCATTAACATACGTAATCACAGTTCAATTAGCCAACACCATCATTTCCATAAACCTGTTAGGTATGAGTAATATCCCCACCCTGCCATAAACCACCACATAACCACCTCTGCCAAAGCTTGGATATACACAAACCATCCTTCCCTCCCCCGTTGACCACTTCAGCACAAGGACTTTTTTTTTTTTTTTTTTTTTTTTTTTTTACTGCAACCACACGATTTTATCTTGATTAAGACAGCATGATATTAGTGAAGGTATTAATGAAGGTAATATCTGACCCCCTCAGTTAAAGGAAAGATCTTTAGTGGTTCAAGGGTTAGCTAATGGAGTCTACAACCTCACCAGTTCAAGGAAAGATCTTTAGTGGTTCAAGGGTTAGCTATTGGAGTCTATAACCTCACCAGTTCAAGGAAAGATCTTTAGTGGTTCAAGGGTTAGCTAATGGAGTCTATAACCTCACCAGTTCAAGGAAAGATCTTTAGTGGTTCAAGGGTTAGCTGATGGAGTCTATAACCTCACCAGTTCAAGGAAAGATCTTTAGTGGTTCAAGGGTTAGCTAATGGAGTCTATAACCTCACCAGTTCAAGGAAAGATCTTTAGTGGTTCAAGGGTTAGCTAATGGAGTCTACTGTATAACCTCACCAGTTCAAGGAAAGATCTTTAGTGGTTCAAGGGTTAGCTAATGGAGTCTATAACCTCACCAGTTCAAGGAAAGATCTTTAGTGGTTCAAGGGTTAGCTAATGGAGTCTATAACCTCACCAGTTCGGAAAACCTCACTTAAACAGAATATAATCGTGTGGATAAAGCCAGAATAAATAATAACAGATCCTCGTGGTGAAGGGTTTAACACCACCAGGTAACCACCTCCATGACGGCTTTGATCTACACAACCCCTCCCGTTAAACTGATAATCCGATTATCATTAGTATTTACAGCGGCTCCATAATACAACTAACCACAACATACCATCCCTAAAACTAATAGGGCTAAATGGATACCACTTATCCCGTGTGTGTGTGTGTGTGTGTGTGTGTGTGTGAAGCCCAACAATTACATACTTTCAATCGTGAACCAATCCGGCTTTATATCATCACCCCCCTATCCCGTTAACTCCATCCATCACCAGTCTCTCTCTCTCTCTCTCTCTCTCTCTCTCTCTCTCTCTCTCTCTCAACACAGTAATGCAAATGTCAGCCACATGGTCCACAAACACCCTTACATTACAAAGTTAACTGAGCGGTTATGGCCAAGCTACCTCGTTGTCACCGCCCTTTCCCCTCCCCCCATGTTAAAGCTCCCTCCCCTTTATCCCGCCTCCCACTCAACCCCCACCCACCCACCCCTCACAACACCCCGGCTCAGGGTCACAGTGGAGAGGTTTAAACTGTTTACATTAGAGGGACGGCAGGCTTTATCCTTTTGCTTTATTTCTCTCCGCTTCGTTCTTGACTTCCTTGCTGTGTCACTCGTCTTTCTGGATTTAACTTGCTCTGTTTACCATTCCCTTTAGCACTCCCTTTGCTTGCCCATTTGATCTGCTACTAGCTAGATCTGTACTGCCACTTGCCATACCTGCTTTACCACTCGTAATATTTCCTTTGTCACTCGCTAAACACTTGTGCTTTGCCACTTGCTATATATTTGTGCTTTGCCACTTGCTATATTTAATTGCTTTGTCACTCGCTGTATACTTGTGCTTTGTCACTCGCTAAATTTGCTTTGTCATTCGCTATATATTTGTGCTTCGCCACTCGCTACACTTACGTCGTCACTCACTAGAAATCTGTGCTTTGCCACTTGCTATATTTGCTTTGCCACCCCCTATATTTGCTTTGTCAGTCGCTGTAATTTGATTTGTCACTAGCTGCATTTGCTTTGCCACTCGTCATATTTCCTCTGCCACTCGTCGTATTTCCTCTGCCACTCGTCAATATTTCCTTTGCCACTCTCCATATTTTCTTTGCCACTCTCCATATTACCTTTGCCACTCGTCATATTACCTTTGCCACTCGTCATATTTCCTTTGCCACTCGTCATATTTCCTTTGCCACTCGCCATATTTCCTTTGCCACTTGCCATATCTGTTTTGCCACTCGCCATATTTGCTTTGCCACTTATAATACTTATTGTTCTTCGCTTAAAACACTCAGCCACCCGCTCCATTCTGTAATATTTACTCCTTACATCATTCACTGTCACTCGCCAGTCAATTAGGGACATGTTTTGTTCATTCATTGTCACTTGCTTAACATCGCCATCACTCTGCATTATACACATTCATTTATTCAACGTTACTTCATTCATTCTCACCCCGTCCCTCACTCCACTCACTCTCACTCGATTACTCCATCATGCACATTCTTGCTCAACCACTCATACCCCTCACTTTGACATTCCCTACCATCGCTTCACTCTGTTTCATCTCCACCATTCTCTTCACTCAATTTGCCACTCACTCCACCAGCGTCACTCTCAGTTACGTTACATCCCCAATCACTTCATTAACACACTCACGTCCCACTTCATCAACCATCTCACTCAACACTGAATTAAACTGAATATTGGATTCCTAGCGCCAGGTATCAGAGACCATATGGCACTAATTAAAAGTAGAGAGATAAACCTAGCAATGGAAGAGAAACGGGAGAGGAGACGCAGAGATGGTTATGGAGTAGTAGTGCTTTTGGTGTAGAGGTGGTCTTGGCTTTGAAGTGGTCTTGATGTTAACGTGGCCGTGGCGCTGAAGTGGTACTGGCTATGAAGTAGACGTTAAGGTGGTCGTGGCGTTGAAGTGGTCTTGACGTTGAGGTGTTATTGGCTATGAAGTAGACGTTAAGTTGATCGTGGCGTTGAAGTGGTCTTGACGTTGAGGTAGTCGTGGCGTTGAAGTGGTCATGTCGATGAAACAGATTTGACGTTGAGGTGATCGTGGCATTAAATTGGTCTTGACGTTGAAGTGGTCGTGGTGTTGAAGTGGTTGTGTCGTTGAAGTGGTCATGTCGTTGTAGTGGTCGTGCCGTTGAAATGGCCTTGAACCTCTTGGCGTAGAAGTGGTCTTGTCGCTGATGTGATTTTGACGCAGAGGTCATCTAAGCGTAGATATGGTTTTGTCGGAGAAATGGTCTTGGCTTTGAAATGGTCTTGGCACAGAAATGGTCTTGGCACTGATGTGGCCTTGGCACTGAAGTGGTCTTGGCACTGAAATGGTCATCGCGATAAAAGGATATTGGTATTTGTTTGGGGGTTCAAGCGATTTTGGCGAGGAAGTGGCTTGGCAATTATGCGACCTGGCAATGAAGTGGGTTGACGATGAAGTGGGTTGGCGATGAAGTGGGTTGGCGATGAAGTGGGCTGGCAATGAAGTGGGTTGGCGATGAAGTGGGTTGGCGATGAAGTGGGTTGGCGATGATGTGGGTTGGCGATGAAGTGGGCTGGCGATGAAGTAGGTTGGCGATGAAGTGGGCTGGCGATGAAGTGGGCTGGCGATGAAGCGGTTCGATTGGTCAGCTGACTGAACGGTTTGACCCAAGAAGGGAGGAAGGGTCGACGTCAACGGGATGTCCTTAAACTATTCATGCCATGAAACCAAACGTCTTAGCTGATAGGAGTTGAGGGAAAATAAAGGCCCCCCAAAAACGTATTATCAAGAAGAGAGGTAAGAAAGAAAAGATGAAGAAGACAATAGGGAGAGAAAGATCGGAAACAAAAGGTTCCACCTCATACGACAAACAAGGATACTGGGGAAGAATTCTTCCCTCCCCCACCCCTCCGGGGGTTCCACTCCACATGCCTCATTTACTTAGCTCGCTCTCTTTTCTCCCTCCACTCGCACACTTTCATATCCAACTTTTCTTCTTTCGTCTGTGAAAGGTGTGCCGTTCTGCTCTCTTCCTCCTCCTTTACCATTCTGACGTAATCTGCTCTCTCTCTCTCTCTTTCTCTCCGCACACACACACACACATTCCCACCGCTCCTTCACCCCAACGCTCCCTTTTTCAAATACCCTCCTTCCGACCCCTTTCACCTTGGTCGCCTCTCAAGCCCACTTAATTTTTTCATGGGAGGTGTATTTTTGGAGAGAGAGAGAGAGAGAGAGAGAGAGAGAGAGAGAGAATCATACTTTTAGGGGCGGAAATATAAGAGAGAGGCCCAGTAAGACAACTCCCCTTCCCCCACCTAAAAAGGCCAAAAATAAATGGAAGGCAAAGAAATCCCCCCCCCCCCAAAGGGACATATTAAAGGAAAGAAAAAGTAAAACTGTATCAAACTCTCCAAAACTAAGGAATCAAATAAGAGACGAGCGATATCGTGTGGTGTGGCGTGTCACAAGTTATCGCTCAGGCTGCCAGATTCTGGAGTAAGGAAGTGAGGCACAAAGGTGTCATAATTCACGGCATCTTTGGAAGCAGATTAAACAAAAGTTGCAAAGTTCACAGGGGAAGGGATGAGGAGGGTTCTCTCTCTCTCTCTCTCTCCTTCCTCTGCACCTTCCCTTATGTTCTCTGCTATCTTATTCCACCCTTCTTCACAACTTCAGTTATTTTTCACTAGCCTTTTACATCTCTTTCCACATTCTCTCTCCCTTCACCCCGCCTCTCTTTTCCTACATCAGTCACCCATCTCTCTAACCTTCTCAACTACGCTGTCTCCTCTACCCACTCTTTTCTTTCTCTACCAACCCCTCACTTTCCTTCACACTCCCTCTCCCCATCTCTCTCCTCGTGCTCTTCACTCCTCTTCTCTCCTCCCATCTTATTTTCTCTCTCGCCGAACTCTCATATCTTCCTTCCACGCCTCACGCACCTCTCTTCTTCTTTGCTATCTTAAATTCATCAACTTTCTCCTCTCCTCTTCATTACGGAGTTGGATGATTCACAGCACAGCTAACTTTTTCCTGTCGACTTCGGCTGGAGGGACCGATGGACTGAGGGAGACTTCCTATCCCTCTTTGAACATATGAATATAAACCACAGTCGTCGTCTCTTCTGCAACAAACAACCTACTCCCTCTACTCCTCTCCTTTTCACTCCTCTCTCCCCCTGGCTTTTTCTCCCTCTACTCTCCCCCACACATCCAAACCAATAGTCTTTTCACTCCCTGCCCATTCTTTCAGTCTATTTTATCGTGCCGCTCTCAACGCCCACTCCATTTTCTTTCCCATCCACTCTTCTTACATTTCTTATCCACTCTCCACCTCTATCCCCCAGTTCTCCTCTCTCTCCCTCTCTCCTCCCCACCCACTTCCTTAATCTGCCTACCCACTCTACTCACACTTATCTTCAATTCCTCACCCACTGCCCACCCACTTCACACTCAGTCGTCCCACAAACTCTCCACCCAATCCACCCGCATGCTTTCCTCCTCTCCCCACCCACTCCCCCATCTTCTTTCTTCTTCCCACTCACTTTCTTACTCACTCTCTTCTTCTCCCCGCCCACTCCGTCCTCCCACAATCAACCTAGCCCCCCTCACCCCCATCCAACGGCCGCCTTATGAGCCCCGCCACTGCTGTTAATGAGAAAAGATGGGAAAACTGTCCTCCAATTACTGAAGTCTTTGTTGCGCTCTTTACCCCAAGTCCTGCCTCCAAAACTTTACTGCCTCTCTCTCTCTCTCTCTCTCTCTCTCTCTCTGTTCATTATCACTATATCTTGTATCTAGCTGACTATCTCAGATATGCCACTCGTCACTTCTCACTTCGCCGCAATGGTTCCCTCTGTTATATGTCACCTCTCATCTGTACACATGTCTCCCGCACTTCATCTCTTACCCTGCTGCCTCGCCTCTTCACCTCCCTGCCATGAACTGTTATCATCCGTATTAGGCAATGGATGCACTTTTATGGTATAGCTACGGACCAGAAAGGAAGCAGAATCAGCAAAAGGAAAACACAAAGACACGAGAACTACCAGCAAAGTACCCAGTAAAATGGGCCATACCTCCATTCATTCCTCATTCAAGCCATCGAAATTTTCGGCTCCGCTTCACAGGTCAAATGATCCATTCAATAATATGCTTCATAATGCTTGAGGGGTGGAGTCTGGCAAGTTAAGATAATGAAAAGCCCTTGTTGTGTGCATGTCAATACATACTTCATATATTTATACTTCAATATTATACTGTACTTCCGTAACTTCCACGATTCGCATTTTCACATATTCACTCCTTAATTCCAGTAACCTTCATTTTAGACATCCACGCCTCATCCTACACCTAAACACACCCATACACACCCCTTTCACCATCAAGTGCATTTCCATTCACTGTGACATACCATCTAAGCAAATTCTCACCTACCCTTTGAATAAACCAGCTTCTTACTCTACTTGTTTTACAAATCACAATTCTAATACTGAAACCCACATGTACTCCTTAACACATCCATTTTCATTGCTCTCACTATCTTAGCGTACGTTAATGTGGATACTTTTTTTTTTTTTTTTTTTGCCTATCGACCATTGAGGCCGGAGCCTCTGGTCATTAAGGCAAAAATATGTATATATATTTACAAATATAAATATATATATATATATATATATATATATATATATTGACACATATACACATATATTTACGAACATATATATATACATACATACATACATACACATCCATGAATATGAACATACACACTTTCATGCACACGTATATATATAATAATTTTTATTTTATTATTTTTTTGTAGTTTTATTTTATTATTTTTATTTATTTTTTATATTTTTAACCTTATATTACTTATAATCAAAAATACCTAATCTAAAGACCCTAAAACTAACTACCTAACAGACAAATCACTAACCTATACTAAATCCTAAGAGACAAATAACTAGACCTACACTAATATTCAAAAAGCCTTGACCAAGAGAAAGTGGATACTAATACATCTAATGGCCTATATAAAGTACTCTTGCAGACACTATGCTCAGTCCCTTGCCCTGTACCATGGCTTTCATAACACCACCCACTCTATTCTTAAGCCACTCTACTCCCAAAATTATTTTAACATTAACTTCCCGTTTTGTATCACTGCACCCAGGTATTTAAAATTTTACATCAATTCAAGTCTTTATTCACTAATGCATCGCACCGTAAGTCACCTTCTATGACGCAATCTTCACTATAATGTCACATACACTTTCAGACCTCGTCACTCAGCCACAAAACTCTGAATCAGTCTGCAAAATCCCGTTCACTGTTGGCAACGCAACAACATGTGCATAAATCAGATATAAAATATTCCATCTTTCACCATCCATGATCAATCCCGTCTTCAAAACTCCTGCTTTTCTTTCCCTTGTAACTCCATCCATCACACACCCTAGTGTCATTCTACGAGTAATTTTGACACTGAACTGCTCAGTCAAACCTCCTTCCACTCCAACACATACTTCACTACCATTAAAAAAAAAATAGCAGTCGGGAATTAACGCTCCACATCATACATGCAGTGTATAGCATGTTTCCTTATACATTACTGTTAACTCTGGCATACTACTTTTCTCGGAACTAACTGCTGCTTTTTTGGTAACACAATCTGTCTCAACAACTTGTGTTACTGGTAAGTACTATGATGAACGGCAACTTCGGTTATCAAATTCCAAACTGCTTTATGTCTCGTCTATACAACTTAGCATGTGTGCAACAAAAATCCAACTGCAAGCGTCAATCAGGAAATTAGAGACAGACAGACAGACAGACAGACAGATAGATAGATATACTCGTATATTTTACCACTAAACACACCACAGTCCTGATGTACTTGGCTTTCCTACTCACCTGACCAGCAGGTTCCCATGTCACTCCCTCCAGGCGTGGACCCGTTCCTGCCGGGATACAAAAACAACAGTTATGCTCAATTACCCTCCAAAATTAAAAATAATAAAATTAATATCTATTTCCTTCATATTTGGTGACCTTTAAATTTTTGGACCACGGTAGGAATCCTCCGTTCATGAACAACGGTGACTTATTCTTACACAATAATCAAAGAAATATACAGTAAAGTCCTTTTCACGTAGCAGCGGCCTTACATCTTAGCAGTAACACTGACTAACCTATACCAAAATGGTTCCCTTCCTATAAGAAGCAAACACTATGTTGACCCAAAACATACATATAAGCAACAACAAAACGTTTCAAATCAACAGAGGCAGTAGAGTTGCCTGGCTGGGTGTGGGACTATAAATCTATAAAAACAATTAACAAGTAACAAAGCCTCTCTCTCACGAAGGCTGTGTGGGAGCCAAACCTTTGAAAACAGAAGCAGGAGAGAGAGCGGCAGTTTCAGAGAACGAAATAAAAACTGGACGAACTGACAAAGATTACACAGGCAAGAAAAAATCGACCCCGTCCTCCCCTTCCCACCCACCTCTACTAGCTATCTTTTTCCCTTTTTGAGAGAGAGAGAGAGAGAGAGAGAGAGAGAGAGCTGCTTGGAATGAAAGCCATTGTGAGTTAAAACCTTACAGGGGCCATGATAACCCAGTCGATCATCATCAAAGTTACAGAAGGTAGGCACAGGAATGACTGTGACGGAGGACTGAGAAAAAACTGAGGAAAAGAGGAAAAGAAAAAGAGAAGGACGGTGGAGAAAAGAGGACACGGAAAACAGCGGCAAGGGGGGGAAGAAGGGTAAGAGAGGAGGGTAAACGAGAGGGGGTGAGGGAAAGAGGGGAAGAGGGAAGGGGTAAAGGGGAGGGGGTGAGGGAAGGAGAGGAAGAGGGCTAAGAGGGGAGAGTAAAGGAGACGGGGTGAGGGAAAGAGAGGAAGAGAGGTAAGAGGGGAGGGTAAAGGAGACGGGGTAAGGGAAGGAGAGGAAGAGGGGTAAGAGGGGAGGGTAAAGGAGACGGGGTGAGGGAAAGAGAGGAAGAGGGGTAAGAGGGGAGGGTAAAGGAGACGGGGTGAGGGAAGGAGAGGAAGAGGGGTAAGAGGGGAGGGTAAAGGAGACGGGGTGAGGGAAGGAGAGGAAGAGGGGTAAGAGGGGAGGGTAAAGGAGACGGGGTGAGGGAAGGAGAGGAAGAGGGGTAAGAGGGGAGGGTAAAGGAGACGGGGTGAGGGAAAGAGAGGAAGAGGGGTAAGAGGGGAGGGTAAAGGAGACGGGGTGAGGGAAGGAGAGGAAGAGGGGTAAGAGGGGAGGGTAAAGGAGACGGGGTGAGGGAAGGAGAGGAAGAGGGACATGAGGAGAAAAGAGGAAAGGAAGACAAAATGAGGGAAGGAGGGGAAGAGGAACAGAGAGGAAACGAGGTAAGGAGAAAAGAGGGAAACAGGGTAGAATGGGTAAGATGGGAGGAGTGAAAATGGGAAAGGGGTGAATGGAAAGTGGTGATAAAGGAGTTAGGGACAGTAAAGGATGGGAAAATGGAGAATAAGGAAAGTGAGATGGAAAACACTTAACAAAGAAAGGGAGTAGGAGACTCGGTGGCTACAAAAAGGGAGAAGGAAACTCGGTGGCTGCAAAAAGGGAGAAGGAAACTCGGTGGCCGAAAAAGGGAGAGGGGGAAAGGTGGAACACTACATCAAGGTAACTGAGGGTAGACTGACGGAAGACGGGGAAAAGAGGGGAAGTTGGGAGAAGCAAGAAAAGGAAGAACGAACGAGTGGAAATGATGGGTAAAAAGTGCAGTGGAAGACAACATAAGTGAATAATGGGTACTGAGATGACTGAAGAAGAACGACAGAGGAAAACTGAGGGAAAATATGAAGGAGGGCCAAAGGGGGAGGAAGGCAAGAATAGAAGATGTGGGAAACTGAGGGGAATGAGAAGAAAAACTGGAATACCGGTACTTGTATCACTGAGGGTACAGAAGAAATGAGGTGAAGAAAATAGGAGAAAGGAGGTAAAGAAGGAGACAACGGTGAGGGAAATAAGAGTGTACAGGGAGGAATGAGAGGAAAAGGGAGGCACTGCTCTCGAAACTAGAGAAATACAGGATAACCGCACAGGCATAAGGAACCAACAAAGATGGGGAAAAGTAAACAAAGAGTGGAGAAAATTAACTACTTCAGTCCGAAAACGTATTTTCTATTTTATTCTTGCTGCGTCCACATAATTCTACTCTGCTTAGGAGACATTTCCAACTGGAGAGGTTAGTAACTTCATTGCTAGAAATATATCCTAAGTTCAGTAAAATTGTCTCGATGTAGCACAAATAAGATAAGGTACATCATCGGATGGTTAAAACGAAAGCAGAAAACATTAAGAATTACAATGCACTGGATGAATACGGGACATGCAAGTATGCAGCGGACGGCATGCACACACCTGACATGGGTAGGCAGACCTACTATCCAGGTTCATTACTGGACCTAAATGGCAACTGATCCGTAAGGCCGAGAAACACCACTGTCACTGGGGAAGTAAACAGCCCCCACCCAATGCTTCACGCACGGCAACAGGTTTGGAAGGCTTAGGAAGTGTGGAGTGAAAGGTGAATGTGGATATTTGTGTGTCAGAGTGGCTGTGTTTTTGAGTGAGGGAACCGGTGTATCTCGTGAATGGGAGATACAGAGGAGAGGACTAAAGGGATTAAATGTGACAGATACAGTAGACGGTAACAGAAGTATTCTTTACACTGAGTAAACAAAGGTGTTGGCCGGCCCATGATTTTTTACGGTCAATTTCAAAACTCTTATGAGGATAAGTAGTTACTGGACTGCATCCCACTTCACAAAATGCAGCCAGCAACGAAACACTAAAGTAAAAGTTTTGTTCTTGAAAATGTGTTTCAATTCCGATGTCAAAACTGGATATTTGTGTTCCTCCTTTACGACTTCAGGTTTAATATATACTACGTGAACATGACTTTACGTTGATGCAGGGCAGACTGCAAAGATTATATTCTACGCAGATGGTTGAGAGGTTAAACTATCTATTTATCTATCTATTTACTGCCAGACGCCTTGATTCTATAAGGGGTGGCCACAAACAAATTGCCTCCACGTCGCCTTGTCCTCTGCCATTTGGCTGCTCTCCCTCCACCTCACACACCCCACCCTCATTTATATCTCCACTTCATCTATCCATCTCATCCTTGTCTACCACTCCTCCTCCTCTGTTCCTCCCCCTCACACACATACACTCTACTAGTCAGTCTCTCAAACATAAACAGCTGCTGTATTGATGATCAGAAATAGGCACTGCAGTGTTAGTGAAGCCTGTACCTAACCCCTTCAGTACGACAAATCTCTAAGACGAATAAAATCGCCCAAACCGAGCAAGAGTAACCGAAAACATTTCCGAAGTGAAAGGGATAAAGGCTGAATGGCTGGTCAGGAGGAGGCAGGTTTGGCAGATATGAGGAGACATAAAAGGGAAGTAAGTACCATAAACCAGAATCAGTAAGACAGAGGATGACCGAATAACAATATACGTGATACATTAAAACAAGAGAGAAAGCCAAACACACTGATTAACGATAAACATAACTGAGATGTAGGGAAGAGAATCGAGTCAGGGAGAGTATGAATAACAGACGAAAAACCAAGACAAATAAAGCAAATGGAAATTGGATCTGAGATGGGGAAGTTGTTTTGAGCACTGGAGGAGAACGGCAGATGTTATGAGAAGGGTGGTTGAAAGGAAAGAATAAAAAGTGAAATTGATATGACCTGAGAGAAAAGGAGAGGTAAGGGATAGAGAGGTGATGCAAGGAGGGGTGAGGGACGGAGAGGTGAGGGATGGAGAGGTGGACGGAGAGGTGAGAGAGGAAGAGGAGAGGGATGGAGATGTGAAAGATGGCGAGGTGAGGGATGGAGAAATAAGGGATGGAGAAATAAGGGACGGAGAGGTGAGAGAAGGAAAGGTGAGGGAAAGTGTACAAAGGAGAGCAAACAGCAACTGATCTACTGGTTCTTTTGTGGCTGTTTGTTATAGGACCTGTTGTAATTAACATAACACAAAGAATGAAGAGAAGTGAGGGAAGGAGAATGATAAGTAGGAGAATGAGAGAGTAGTGAGAGAAGGAGAAACAGGCGAAAGAATGGGAAACAAGGAAAAGAGATGTGGGACGCAAAGATGAGAAGAGAAGTGAGGGAGGAGAGGCAAGGATAGGAGCACAAAACACACAGCAACAGACCTAATGGTCTTTCAAGGCTGCTTGTTACAGAGAAGACTAACACGATGATATCTAATTCTACAAGTTGAAGGTAAGGACAGGAAAGCAAGAAGGAAGGAAGAGGCCAGAGAGATAATGAGACCGAAAGAGAAAGGAAGAAAGGAGGTATTAAGATACAATAAGGGGAGAGAGGGAGAGGGACAAGGGAAGAGATAACGGAAGGAAGGGTGGAGGATAAAGGAAGGTGAGGAAGGGGGATGAGGTGATTTAACAGAGGGAGTGAGGAAGTGGGTCAGAGTGGGAGTGGGGGGGGGCGGGTCAGAGTGGGGGTGAGGGAACGGGTGAGAGTGAAGGTGAGGGAGCGGGTAAGAGTAGGGGTGAGGGGGGCGGGTGTGACAGGGGTTAGGGTGAGAGGGTGAGAGGTAAGGATACGGGATAAGACTGGGGTGGGGGGAAGGACTCTTATGCTCCTCACGAACTGGGTATCGACACTCGATATTTACCTTCAACTGACCCCGTTTCTCTTACCATACCTTCCCTCTTACTAACGAACAGCAGAACATTTATGAGTTAATTTATATAATTATTTTTTTATTCAGCTGCGTTTGTGAAAATCAGGACTGTATGTATAAATAGGCCTACTGTATGTGTTTCCGGATCAAGATTTCTCATATCTTTCTTATTAACTGTTTCAATAGCTGCTTGTAATGTCCTTATCTGCTTACCTATCGTTATCTATTTCTTAACCACTGCCGCATCATGTGAGGAGTAACTTCTGCTAAATTATCTCCAGTATCTTCCTTTCTCTTAGTAATGGACCCTCTTACGGTACTCCCTCACACACTCCTACTGTACCATATCTCTCCACTAGGTTGATGGCCTTCCTCTCCTTCTCCTTCCATAGGACTCAAATGAGGAGTGACAGCATGTCTGGCGGTGACCTAAGGTATGGTTATGTGAGGGGGGTGACATTGGGGCAGTGTGTGTGCCTTAAAATGGTGTGGAGACAAGGGGTGTGGTAGGAGTGAGAAAGTCCGTGAAGCAGGGTGAGGGAGGAGTGAAGTAGTGGAGGTGATATGTGTGAAAGTAAGATTAAAGAGTAGGGGTGACAAGAAGAGTGAAAGTGGGCTGAAGGAGTAGTGGAGGTGACACGAGGTGTGAACGTGAGGTAAGGGAGGAATGCAGGTGACATGGTGAGGAAATGAGGCGAAGGATTTGTCGGGCAAAGTGGAATCGAGTGGGAGTTGGACAGCGTGTGTGGGGTGACATGAAGTGTGGGGTGAAGTGATGGGGTGAGAGGGTCCGTAGAGTGGAGTGGTGGAGAATGAAGCGAGTGTGTGGCATGGTGTCGTTTGTGTGGTGTAGTGTGGTATGATATAGTATGGTATGGCTTAATATGGTGTGGTGTGGTGTGGTGTGGTGTGGTATGTTAGGTAGGGTAGAGTAGAGTAGAGTAGAGTAGGGTAGGGTAGGGTAGGGTAGGATATGGTTTCGTATGGTATGGTATGGTGTGGTAGGTAGCCACACATCCCACACAACGGCTTCCACGACGACAGTCGCTCCAAAATACGACTGTGACCCCGACCACCTGGCCAACACCACACCTGCATTCCCACACACACCACCAATATCAGTGTTAGCCACAGTACTGACACCCATATGGTTATGACCACCTGGCCAACACCACACCTGCATTCCCACACACACCACCAATATCAGTGTTAGCCACAGTACTGACACCCATATGGTTATGACCACCTGGCCAACACCACACCTGCATTCCCACACACTCCACCAATATCAGTGTTAGCCACAGTACTGACACCCATATGGTTATGACCACCTGGCCAACACCACACCTGCATTCCCACACACACCACCAATATCAGTGTTAGCCTGAGTACTGACACCCATATGGTTATGACCACCTGGCCAACACCACACCTGCATTCCCACACGCACCACCAATATCAGTGTTAGCCACAGTACTGACACCCATATGGTTATGACCACCTGGCCAACACCACACCTGCATTCCCACACACACCACCAATATCAGTGTTAGCCAGAGGACTGACACCCTTATGGTTAGATCTGTAACCTGGAGGTCGGATTATCATTTCATCATCATCATCAATCTGACCATTTCCCCCATCCACATTGGGTGTAGTAGGATTCAATGACTTGAAGTGTTAAAGTGGTGGAACTATCGACAATAGGCCCAGCGATATTGGCTACATATTCACAAATCACTGAAACCCCTATTCCTATTCATATTGCAAATAACGAATATCACAGTTATGGAGGGTATTGAATAAGTGGAGAGAGACGCCTTCACACGCTGGCACCGATATAACCAGTGACTCCACTGGCCGGTTACACAAATGTCCCGTTCCCCTCTTTTGCCCGGAAGGAGGAGGATGGAGTGCAGGAGAAGAGGTCACTTTAAGCCTGCAGTCCACTGGGTTCACATTCATATAATTTAATGTCACAATAACAATAACGTGAAGCAGGACTATGATTAATTAGCTACACAATAAGGAAATGATATACAAACTGTTTTACCTGTTTTAACCCTTTCGATTTACCTAACACATAACGCATTTATTACGGAGCAATCTGTATGAAATCCTAAACCACTTAGGTTTTATATAACATCCTTCTAAAGCGAGCCATAAACGCACAGGCGAGCCCATCCAGTTGCCTGAAGAGGCCGGCCCGTTCAAGCAAACCTGGGCGTGTGTGGGTAGGGAACAGGCGCATGCGCAGGCGGCCTCAACATTCGTCCTGGGATTTGTCGCGGACAGATTTTCGTGGTCAGGCTCCGGTCTGGTTCAGACAAACTGAGCGTGTGTGGGGTGCCGCAGGCTGTCAGGCGTCAGTCTTGTGTCAGTTGTGCGGGAATGAAGACGTTCAACAGTGTCAGTTGGGACAATTTACTCCTTCTCATCAACCAATCTTTTGCCCATTTGGTTCGTTTTCTCCTCCTCTTTCTATCATTTGCAATATAGGCCGCGGCAACAGACCCAAAAGCATACAGCTACAGGTCATCTGTGGGCAGCGGAGCGTCCATGGCCACCCTCACGCCACGGCGTTTCACTTGCAATTGAGCTGGGACGTGAGGCCGACTGAATCGTGTGTGGGCACAGCATTGTTCGTTGAGGCCGGCCTCTTCGGGCCACCGGACGGGATCGCCTGTGCGTGTATGGCCTGCTTTAAAGACGCAAGAGGTATTCGTTGAAATCACTTTCTGGCAATTTCACATACCCTCCAAACTTTCATCAGTGAGATCGTTACGAAAATTAACAGAGCCGTTGCTTAACATCCATACGTTGCTATAAAAGATATATTGTCCAGTAATCAGAATACATGCCGGTGGTTACTTTTCCCATTTCTTTTCACGACGGTCATAAAATTGACAGTCACAATGCTATTACCAAGGAACATCCAACAGTCAGCAGTGTCGCCACTCCCAGAAATTACTAGGTCACTGTTTTATAACCCACATTATTCACTCAGCAGAAGAAAGTAGCTCAGTGGATTTTACTTATGTTCCTCAATACAATGACGGGTCATAAATTTTATTTTTGTTACCGGTACACATTTTTCTTCTGCCTGGGAGATATTTTTCGAACTGAAGAAGGTTAAATATGGCCTCCATTCCCACAATGAAATGGCTAATCCTCACGGCATCCCAACAAGCCCAGAACCACCTGACATGATGAGCCAGACACTTTCACTGCCATCTCTCCACCTCCAAATTTCACTGCGACCTTAATCAATCGTATTCCTGTCAGCGTAAGAACCATTCCAGCACCTCTTCCTCAAAGATACATTTTGTATTTTACACCTCGCTGTCTTCCTGTACGTTATTTCTATTTTCATACATCAACAAATTCATTAATAAGAGTATTATAACATAACAGATACAGAAATAAACTCTCAGGTCAGAAGTGATAATAACGAATACAAGGTCTTTCATCAATACCAGTAACTTCCCCTTCTGACATGCATACTTGCATAATATACGAGCACAGTTCATGACACAATTCTATCACTAGCTATATATAGTTCACTCTAGTTCCGTTACCATACTTTACGAAACTGTGTGGGGTAGCATTATTACTCCTTGGTGCATTTTAAGTGGGAATGGAGGTCCGGATATATATATATATATATATATATATATATATATATATATATATATATATATATAGATAGATAGATAGATAGATAGAGATAGACTGAAAGATATAGATAGATAGATAGATAGATTTAGATAGATACATAGATAGACAGACATATATAGATAGATAGATAGATTGAGATATACTGTACAGTATATACATATATATAGGCTATCTATATATATCTATCTATCTAATCTATCTATCTATCTATATATATCCGACTCTAATATACCAGATTCTGGCCTAGATTTCTCAAAATACATTCGAGAATCCTAAAGTCAAATGCGTTTTGTCAATAATATTTTCTCTAACTCCAACGGTACCTTTCATAATACTCGCCCATAGGTCTAACAAGTCAGTTAATTTGTAGAACAAAGGAGAGGAAGTTGTGTTATCTTAAACCACAACACTAACGCCACACACATACCGTCTTCCGTACAATTCCATAGCCTCTTGAACCCGAGGACGACATTTATAACTTTTTACTATTTCCCAACATCCTATTTTTATTTTTATTTATTTATTTATTTTTTTTATTTTTGCTGATGGAGTTACATACAGCCGTCATTAACCCCTTGACGATTACTGTGTTCTCCTAATCTGATGAAATCTGTTGACACCAGCAAAAATAAAACATCAATGAAGTATGGGCTGACGGAATTAACAATCAAGGATATTATCACTTAAGCGTTCCGTCCAAGTTAGAGAGAGAGAGAGAGAGATCGGTCTGGAGGTGCCGTATTATCTAATAATTTAAAATGTGGCATTTTGTGGGGACAGTCTCTTCCTGGACACTACATTATAACGATACGCTTGCAAGGTAAGGTATAAAATTACTGTACATCATTTATGACAGTAAGGAGATAGGTAATAAACTGTATTTAAATAAATCTACAGTTCTGTGCGAAGTCTGACGTAACCTCACTGTATCTAAATGTGTGGGCGGGGATGGTGGTGGGGCAACTAAGGGGTTAAAACATAATAGGTCAAGATGGACGTTGTAAGATGGCCTGTGTGGGCGTGGCGATGGCTGAATTCAAAGTTTCTAGCAGCACAAGAACAAGCACAATAACAACAGTAAACACTTGGCTATTACTGTATACGTGGTGTGTCAACACAGGTAACAAGCAGAACAACAACAGTAAACACTTGGCCATTACTGTATACGTGGTGTGTCAACACAGGTAACAAGACGTTGGGTTACCGCCACAGGATTACCGGCATATTAAGCTCAGTAAAGACCTGTGGTGCCTGTAGTGCAGGGCTGCAAACATTATCAACCCGTTCAGTGCCACGAAGTCTTTGGCTTCAATCTCACTTGGTTAGTAAACAGGTTAACTTCGAAACAGATTAAGCAACACACTGATCAAACCCAACACAATATATCACGGCCCGATACTTCATTTAAACATCGTAACACTATTTCTGATTTTAGTGATATAATTCCTCACGAGTTCCCAAGTGACAATAAGCTCTGAGGTATCGTCCTCGCCATCTTAATTATCTCCTAAAACTTTCAACAGCAAAATTGTAATTAGCCAAACTTTCCTTCATGTTTTTCTTATCTTCTGGGGCACTTCCTCCCCTATCAAAGTTGGTGGCCGTTTTCTACTCGGCCACATAACCTGCTCCTCGTCAGTATATTTTGGTGCTGGGTGGGTGTGAGGGAAGGTACCAGGGTCTTACGCCTTGCTTACCCTCACACACTCACCACACTTTATTTTACTCATCTTATTATAGCTACACTCTTAATTTACTGGTCTTGTTATAATAGTATGTAGATCTGAATTAAGACTCGCCATGTTCACTTGGTCATCGTATGGCCCCACACAGGTCATGGCAACACCTCGGTTAATACCATAACACCAGATCTAAATATGATATCCCTGGTGTATCACAGTACAGACGGTGGGTATTAGTGCACAAGTGCCAAGTGACGTGTAAGGGCTGCACAGGATCCGCCCTTTGTTTGTGTATCGTAGGTGATGTACTGGACCTCGCGAACGGGCTTCCTAACTTGATTCAAGAACTAGCGCATAAAGTCATGTATTAAGTTGTGTTACAGAAAGACAGGCCCAGGACGAGGAAAGACAGAAGGAATGAAAACAGTAATGGGGTGAACGAGGACAGAATGGACGATAATGGATCTGGGAGGGAGAAGTTTGAGAATTCGATGGAGGGGAAAAGGTAAGAGATCGAGGGAAAATGGATATTTGATTTTCCCTGTCCACAGATCACACTTACCCCTCCCCACCTCTTTCGCTATCACCAGCACCATCACTATCACCACTGCCATCACCATCTCCATTTCTCTCTCTCATACACAATTTCAGTCCTTCTTTCAGATTGTCCACTATTAAGTTCACTTTTCTGCTTTTTTCCCACTCATTCTTTCTTTTTCTCCTTCTCACAATTACATTTTCATCTCTTTCTCCTTTCCATCACACACTTTCATCTCTCTCTCAGTTTTCTCCCCCTTTTCAAACTCACTGATTCCTTTCTTCCCTTTTTTTCTTATTCGGACATACACATTCATTCACCTTTAAAACTCAATCCTTTCCTTCCTACCATCCTTCAAACTTACCCACCAACCCTTTCCTGAAACATTTTCCTCTCGTTTTCTAAGTAACGTCTTTGCTCCCCTTCCCGAAATTACTGAACTTTTTTCCATCCTCCCAACTTCTTGTCCCCCCTGCATCTTTTTGGCCGCAAGATCAGTTTCACCACTCTAATCACACACTGGGAGTCTCTCACAACTGACCATTTAGCTGCCAAATACCTACCAGGTACTATGCACTGTATTTCAGCTAATGTCAGACGGTTTTACAGTGATTAAAAGAACTCTATAGAGCACTAAAAAGGGTAAGACACTATCAAGATTAATGTTTTAGTAAACATAAAAAACTTCATGTTGTATTTCCAGCTAACGACGGACGACTGTTTTTTAAGCTAATAAAAAATCCCCTCAGCCAACGGGTTAATATATTTTCATACATTATCATCGTATCCCTTACCGTACGTGTTTTCTCGAAAAAAAAAAAAAAAATTCTAGTTTTAACTCTCACAATTAATACATTTCAAGTTGTCCTAGTTAGCTTTCAATGCTTCCTCGTCCATCTCCAACTTTTCCTTTCCTTTTCGTCGTCCCTCAAACAAGGACATTCTTATCTTTTCCTCCCCCATCCCCCCCACACAAATCCCTTTGGTTTTTGATACCTCCCTTCTATATCCACTATCTCTTTTCTTCTCGATTACTTCTCTCCCTTTCAACAATCTCTCCAACTTCTCTCTCTTCTCCACTGCAAGGCCATAAACTTCTATTCCCCTGTCTCTTCCACATTTCCTTAATTCTCTTTTCCTCTCACAATTAATACACGTTCGCCTTTATTCCCAACTCAGCTATACTTTCCCTTATTCCTTCTTGCCAACTTCTTCCATTTCGTCTTTACCCTGGCAAGGACACAAGCTTTTATCGCTCTACTCCTTTACAAGGCAACTGCCTTTAACTCTTCCTCTCACAGTTATAACCATTCAACTTTCGTCCAATTATGAGTTTAAGTTATTCGCTTTCCTCAGTCTTTTCAACGGCAAAGGACGTAACTCTCTTTCTCTCTCTCTCTCGCAGGGCAGAGATACACAGACAAGCAATCACTAGACCACTGTATTAACCCTTCACAAAACCTATTCCATTGTAGTACACTCCACTCTCCGTTCCACGCTTCGTTACTACATCACGCCACAGCACGGCACACCACGTCACGGCACACCGCACCAAGCCACGCCACGCCACGCCACGCCAAGCCACACCACACCACGCCACGCCACACCACACCACACCAGAACCATGCCACGTCACACAACACCACGCCACGTCACAACATACCATACCGCACAACATCACATCACGCAACACTATACCACACCACACCATGCATAACCACACGATAGCGCATCATGCAAAATCACACCACACCACACCACACCACACCACACCACACCACGATACACCATGCTACAACACACCATATCACACCATGTCACGCCACGTTACGCCACACCACACCAGGCCTTGTCACGTCAGACCACACCACGCCACACCATACCACGCCACGCCACGTCATGCCACAACACATCATTCCACACCGCACCAAGTCACGCCACGCCACGCCTAAACACACCATAACATACCACACCGCGCCACGCCAATCCACACGACACCGCCACAGCCATTATTCAATATTGCGATAATTATGTCAGATGGATCCATTTTCTTGGGAAGTGTATACGATCTGGTTGCGCTGAGGGAGGTGAAATTTCAGTATGATGCAGCAGCCGATATCCTGTCCCCCTCAGTTGCTGCCACCACTACCAACACCCTCAATTCTGACATCACCGTTCCCTCTGTCTTGCGAACACTGCCATCACCGCCGTCAGTCCTGCCACCAATGACACCACCGCCTTTACATCTACCATCACCACCCTGTCTTTTCTTCCTCTAAATCTCACCATGTCTTCTCCATTCAGACTCAGCTATCTGAAGTGACAGAGCAAACCCTTCTCTGTATCCTCCTACTTTCTCTGTACTCACATCAATGTCAAAGGTGGTTGTTGTGCACCTGTACGCAACAACATAATTATCTTGCTCTCGTGTTCCTAAACTTGAATCCTCTGAATTCTCTTCTCTCCGGGTTCGGGTATCCTGTCATTCTCTGAATAAATATTCCTTAACCAGGATGGGTTCAGCACCTGCTCTAACCCATCCAGGTCCAGCACCAACCCAACACCACAGCGTCCAGAGGGTGGCGGGTGAGTGAGAATATTAAGGATTCTGTGGTGGTGCCCACGTGCCAGCCTCAGCACATCAGTCATGGTAAACGCGATGACTCCTTACACTATGTCAGTTTCAAACAGAAATTCTGACTCGCAGTCACAGGAAACCATTTCACTGGAGATACATGACCAGCAACAAATGACACGGTATATCTGGCACTGCACGACACCCCCACTGTGCAGCAGCCTGGCTGGGGTTGACCAGGGTATTACAAGGCCATATTAAGGCATCCGCGGGGTGATACCACACATGACTCCATTAGCCTACCTCAACAACTTCATTATATTCCATATCACCACTGCTACACAAAAGGTCACTTTATATATCACTCCACATCTCACACTCTCACGCAGTTAACAGAGTCCATTCCATATCATTACACAAGGTCACCTTATAATTATGTCACGTCACACTCTTGGGCAAGTAGTAACTCCGAGTGACTGACCAGTGAACCTCTGTCTCATGCTTCTAAGATTGTGACTCACCTATTTCACCAAAATAACCTAATTTTCCGTATCGATGTGGCCTCCATTACGTCATCAACTCCTTCATGAAAATGACCTTTTTTTTATGCTATTGCTACCAGACAATTCTGATCAGCTTAAGAGAGCCTCCTAGTAGGAAAAGCGTTTAATGATGACATTGCCTAAAATCTCTTAATTTAAAAATCTATCCTATGATAAATGTAGTTGTCCAGTTCAGTTAGAATAAAAAACAGACGTCAACGCTGTACAGGAATAAATATCTGTGTAAGGACTTATTTTGTTCTGTGTCTGACTACTAACACCGTCATAAACATACGTACGATTTCACGTATTATCTACGAATCTAGCACTTCTGATGAAAGCAATTAATAGACACCCACGTTAACTGGCCATCCCACCGTGGGCCCATTAGCACAAGTAATCACAGTTCAATTAGCCAACACCATCATTTCCATAAACCTGTTATGTATGAGTAATATCCCCACCCTGCCATAAACCACCACATAACCACCTCTGTCACAGCTTGGATATACACAAACCATTTTTCCCTCCCTCGTGAACCACTTCAGTCCGAGGACTTCTTTTTGGAGTTTCTTTCCTTGCAGCAACAACACGATTTTATCCTACTTAAGACAGCATAATATTTGTGACGGTATTAATGAAGGTAATATCTAACTCCCCCAGTTCAAGGAATGATCTTTAGTGGTTCAAGGGTTAGCTAATGGAGTCTATAACCTCACCAGTTCAAGGAAAGATCTTTAGTGGTTCAAGGGTTAGCTAATGGAGTCTATAACCTCACCAGTTCAAGGAAAGATCTTTAGTGGTTCAAGGGTTAGCTAATGGAGTCTATAACCTCACCAGTTCAAGGAAAGATCTTTAGTGGTTCAAGGGTTAGCTAATGGAGTCTATAACCTCACCAGTTCAAGGAAAGATCTTTAGTGGTTCAAGGGTTAGCTAATGGAGTCTATAACCTCACCAGTTCAAGGAAAGATCTTTAGTGGTTCAAGGGTTAGCTAATGGAGTCTACTGTATAACCTCACCAGTTCAAGGAAAGATCTTTAGTGGTTCAAGGGTTAGCTAATGGAGTCTATAACCTCACCAGTTCAAGGAAAGATCTTTAGTGGTTCAAGGGTTAGCTAATGGAGTCTATAACCTCACCAGTTCGGAAAACCTCACTTAAACAGAATATAATCGTGTGGATAAAGCCAGAATAAATAATAACAGATCCTCGTGGTGAAGGGTTTAACACCACCAGGTAACCACCTCCATGACGGCTTTGATCTACACAACCCCTCCCGTTAAACTGATAATCCGATTATCATTAGTATTTACAGCGGCTCCATAATACAACTAACCACAACATACCATCCCTAAAACTAATAGGGCTAAATGGATACCACTTATCCCGTGTGTGTGTGTGTGTGTGTGTGTGTGTGTGTAGACAGATTTATAGATAGATATAATTTGTTAGACACAGATAGATATAATTAGATATACACATAGTTGAACTAATGCTGATATACAGGTACCGGTAGACAGACAGATGGACAGACAGATATAGATATACAGATACAGAAATACATAGACACGTCCTCTGGGAGCGCAAGGTTTATGCCTCTGCATGTTACGTGTGAAGCACCACAACTGTACACTTCCAATCGTGAACCAATCTGGCGTTCCCTCATCACCCTCCACCCTAGCAACCTATCCACTACCACAGTTTCTCTCTCTCTCTCTCTCTCTCATCAGATGTCAACACAGCTATGCTAATGTCAGCCACATGGTCCACAAATAACCTTATATTACCAAGTTAACTACACGATTATGGCCAAGCTAGCTCACTGTCACCGCCCTTATCCCCCCGTCCCCAGCTTCCCTCGCCCCCTCCACCTCCCTGTCTACCCCTACCCCCACCCCTCACAACACCCCGGCTCAGCGACACAGCGGAGGGGTTTAAACTGTGCCCATTAAAGGGACGCCAGGCTTTACCCTTTTGCTTTATTTATTTCCGTTATTTCTGTGTCTAGATACTTCCTTGCTTTAACTCGATTTATTTAAGATTCCCTTTGGTATTCCCTTTGCTTGGTCATCTGCTCTGTTACGCGTCACATATGCACTGCCATTTGCTGTATTTGCTGTCACTCGCAATATATGGTTTGCCACTCCCTGTATTTGCTTTGCCACTGGCTTATTTACTTTGCCACTTGCTAAATTTGTTTTACCACTAGTAATATTTGCTTTGTCACGCGCTATATATTCATGATTTATTTCTATATATGGTCCGTATGTAGCTTATTTTCGTTACCTCTCGTTATATTTGCTTTGTCATTCGCCATATTTACTTTGCCACAAGCGATATATGCTTTGCCGCTGGCTATATTTGCTCTACCACTCGCTTATTTACTCTGCCGTTCGGCATATCTGCTATGCCACTCAAAATACCTACTATTCTTCAATCACTGTGCCACCCCATACCTAATATCTATTCTTTACTTCATTCGTTGTTATTCGTCATTCAGTTAGGCACTAGTTTTGTTTATTCATTCAACCATTTGCTTTAATTCACCACCACTCTGCATTATGCACTGACATTCAAACGTCATTTCATTCAATAACTCGCCCCATCTCTCACTGCACTCCCTCTCACTCTATCACTTACTACATTCATATTCTTTGCCCACCATTCAACAATACCATTCACTTTCACAATCACTCGCATCACACACACTCAACTCTTATTCCATTCTCTTCACTCAATTCACCATTCATTCCCCCTGCATCACACCCAATTTTATTACATCCCCAACCACTTCACTCACACACACACTTCCCACTTCGCCAACCACCTCACTTCACTTGCTTCACTTATTTCAGCTAACCCAGTTTTCTCCCTCCACTCGCTCCCGTTCACTTCCAACTTTTCTCCTTCCGTCTCTCAGTGGTGTGTGGTTCTGCTCTCTTCTTCCTCCTCCTTTACCATGCTCACTTTATACCCCTTCACTGTGAGAACGCTCTCTCTCTCTCTCTCTCTCTCTCTACACACACACACACACACATACTTTCAAAGTCACACCACGCCTTCGTCCTCACAACCCCTTTCTTGACTGCCCTCCTTCCAGCCCCTCTTGCACCCCGCCCGCCTCTCAAGCCCACCTAATTTATTTTTTAAGGGCAGTTTTGGAGAGAGAAAGAGAGGGGGGGGGGGGTTGTGATGGAAAGGAGGAAAGAAAGGAGACAGACGAAAAATGAAGAGAAGTGGACAAAAAATCGTTACATAAATACACACAGCACACAATCACCCATCCACACACTCATCGCTACTAATGAGGTGCTCTGCCTTCCCACTTCAAATTCACAGCACTCCCTCTCCACCTATCTACCAACCCCTACAGAAAGCCAAAAACCTGACCCAACACACACTAGAAAGTGTAAATACAAAATAAAAAAATTACGCTGGATGGCATGATACAATTGGGATGTACCGAAAAATACTGCGAAGTACTGTTAACAGGATAGGGAATTGTGCAGCGGTTGGTAATCGAAGCAGTCAATTTTTACTAAATTCACCTTATCAGCAGAAATGGTTAGAGTGGGTGACAGGAGTATAGTGGCTGGCTGGGATGATGGACTCCTGGGTCACGAAAGGGCAAGACACCCTGTGAAAATGGATTTTGTAGGTAGGTTAGTGAGGTGTAAATCAAAGAGTTGTTTGTTGAGCAGAATGGAGTGGACTGGATGGGCTGGGATGGTGGAACTGACATGCCAGGGGAAGATGCCCTGTGAAGATACCCTGTGCATTTTGTAGGTGACGCGGTAAAATGCCAGTCAAAGGTTTGTGTGGTGGGCAGACAGCAGTGGATGGGGTGTGTTGGATGGGTTAATATGGTGGTAGGTGATGGGGCTGGGTATGATTACTAGAACCTATAATGATGGGAGCATTATGAAAGTGGCATTAGTTGTGTAAACACAGCTACTCTACGAGAAGCTCGATGTGAAGAGAGGGTAGATGAAGTGAGGGGTGGGAAGAATGGAGTGAGTAGGACAGACTGGAACTGTGTCATGACGGAATAAGTATACCCTGTGAAGATGGGTGTTTGATATGGAGTGCCATAGGCGGTGGGAGGGTGTAACTAATACATTCATCTTTAATGTGAGGAGCAGAAAAAGAGGGGTGGGTGGAAAGGAGTGGGATGGGCTGGGAAGGTGGTGGATATTGAGCCAAGGCGGGGCAATGCACCCGGTCAAGATGTGCGTTGTAGACTGAACAACACGGGGTGAATTTCAAGTTTTCTCCAACAACAAAGGAAATATACATATACAGATAGATAGATACATACATACATACATACATAGGCTACATAGAGAGAGAGAGAGAGAGAGAGAGAGAGAGAGAGAGAGAGAGAGAGACTACAGTGGTAAAGTATGCGTTTTCGTACACTGAAGAACGAGGGTTCGCGCCCCGCCAAGACAATAAAATTTGGGAGAGTTCTTCAGACCACGTACTGCATTGGCGGACACAAGGGGTGCTGTGGTTGAACCAGTGTCGCATATTGTAAAGTATGTTTGCACCCAGTCGGCTTGCGCGGGCCGATTACAGTTGGTTCACAGACTACACACACATCCAAAGCCACTCCAGCATAACAATTACACTTACAAGCACTTCTCACCCTACATACAATCTCTCCCAGACAGCCTAAGCCACTTGGTAGAGATACATTGGCTGTATCGTCCCCGCTTCGGTCGGGATAGGCCGGTCCTGCAGTGGACACTCAAGCGGCTGTCAAGATTTTATATATATATATATATATATATATATGCACACACACAAACACACACACACACACACACACACAAGGCATGAGAAACCCGAAGGAATTTAAAAAAAACACACACACACAAATCAGCCTGATTCATCCTCTACGATTATTCAAGGTGACATGGAAACTCTAATACTGGCGTGGGCTATGTGATGAAGCGACATTATCAGACATATACTAAACCCCGAGATCTCGAACGGGAAGGCAAACACCAGAACACTTGTGGTACATCACTGCTTAAATATAGGAAACATAGACATATATAGATGTACAGAGAGAGAGAGAGAGAGAGAGAGAGAGAGAGAGAGAGAATCTGACCTATCTTACACGTTGCTGATTCATTGCTGCACAGAAGAATGGAGCCTGACCTTTTCCTATCTTAAAAGGTGTTTTGAAACTGGCCTACCTAAAATAGATATTTACCTGCTGCACCTTCGAGCACTCAGTGTTAAAACTATGGCCTTTTATATCCGCTTCTTGGAGATATTGAAACGGTCTCTCTCTCTCTCTCGTTTCATGTTTTCTCAAACTGGTAAGAAGGAGAACAGGCTAAGAAAGGAGGCAGAATGGCAGGAAAAAAAAATGAAATAATGAGAGGAAGGGAGAGAGGGATTAAAAATAAGTTTTAAAACATGTAGCAGGAGCAGTGTTAGGAGACTGTGGGAATGAGAATATAGAGAGATGGAGTGGAGAAAGAATGGAATGGATGGAAACGAGGACGTGAGGGAAGGGAGGGAGCTGGGAAGGAGGGAGAGAGGGAAAGTTAAGGAAAGAGAAGCAGAGAGATGGAAGAGAGAAAGTCCTGAGGGAGGCAATGTAGGAAAACAGAATAAAGTGAAGGGAGAAAGACGACGGGAGAGAGGAGGGAAGGAGGAAAAACTTGACAGAATGAGATTATACGGGAGAAAAATTGGAGGGAGGATGGGAGAGAGGGAAGGTGTTTGGGAGGAGATCAGAAAAACAGAGGTTGTGAGAGAAGGGAAAACGAGAGGAAGGGAGGGAAGGAGAGGAAGGGGGAGGTAAAGTGAAGGAAGTAAGGATGAGAATAACAAAACAATTGTAACGAGAGAGAGAGAGAGAGAGAGAGAGAGAGAGAGAGAGAGAGAGAGAGAGAGAGAGAGAGAGAGAGAGAGAGAGAGTCAAAATCCCCCTGGGTGAACTCTCCTCTACGTGCAGTTTGTCGGCCTCTCAGTAAAATTGAAACCACTCCCAGAAGGCCATCACCCACACCAGCCGGAGGAAGGAAAAGAAAGAAGGAAAGAAAAAGCAGTGTAAAGGAGAAGGAAGAGGAAGGAGTGAGGCAGAGATACTGAGATCAAACAGATGTTACTCTTGTTAGTACCAGTACGTGGTTAGCCCTAATATTAATTGTGTCTAATTGTCAAGTATAATTAGAGAATATGAACGGCCGCACACGCGCGCACACACACACACACACACACACACACACACACACACACAGGAGTCACAGCATCATGGGATAAAAACCAATCTCCCAGGCTGATCCCGCTAATGGATGGGGTGACACTACCACTAGAACGGATCATCAAGCACACCAGATTTTTCACTTCAGTATCTAAAAACTGAAAAATGAAATAATAATGAAATACACGAGGAAGACTTGAATGATGGCGAATGATGGGGAAAAGCAACAATTTGAGCATTCGTGTGTGTGTGTGTGTGTGTGTGTGTGTGTGTGTGTGTGTGTGTGTGTGTGTGTGTAGTACTTGAAGGAATCGTATCCACATTTAAAACTATCATTAATTACCTATAAAATGTCTGTTGGATTCGTAGCCAATTATTATTATTATTATTATTATCATCATCATCATCATCATCATCATCATCATCATCATCATCATCATCATCATCATCATCATCATCATCATCATCATCATCATCACAAAGGTGGATGGGATACAACAAACAGGAAAAAAGAGCACAAAAGAACTATCAACAAAGTTCCCTGTGCAATAATCCATGTACCTATTCACTCATCACTGAAGCATTGGCAGCTCCCTGCTTCACCTCACAGGCCAGACTATGGACACAAAATAAGGTGGTTCATATTGCCTTTGGGACAGACACCATTCCTTCACTGCTAACCTATGTAATGAATGCAAACCTTGTCGTACGCAGCTGCATACATGCATTCATTTCTTTCTATCCATTTATCTTTCTATATTACTGTGTGATGCCGTATCGTATGAGGTGTGGCCTCGACTAAAGGACCTTGTCATTTCTGTTCCTACTCAGTAACGACCGCTTTTCTCACGATAGGTCCCATACAAAACCATACTTTCGCGCACTTATCACCTCACTTTGTTCTAGGTCGCCCGCTCCTTCTTTCACTTCACTGTCAATTCTTTTGTTTCCTTTCCATGCACGTGTTGAGAAGCTTGGGAGCAAGGACACATCCCTGTTTTATTCCTGTACTTACTGGGAAGATGTCGGATGATCCTCATCCACACTTGACAGCATTCTCAGTGTTTGAATACAGGCCAGCGATCAGTCGGATTATCCCTGCGGGGATCCCACAGAGTCGCGGGACCACCCACAGTGCCTCCCAAGTTACTGAGTCAAACACTTTCTTAAGATCCACACAGGCTGCAAGCAGACCATCTCAATACTTAATGCGGTGTTTCACGCGAACTCGAAGAGCAAGGATGTGGTCAACTGTAGACTTCTTGGGTGTGATTCCGGTCTGGGACAAATGCGTCATGTGGGTGAAAGAGTTAATCCTCAGTATGTTGCATGTGAAGCCCCACAGTCACGAACTTCCAATCCTGAACCAATCTGTCCTTCACTCATCTCCTCCCACCCCATCAACTCTCTCTCTCTCTCTCTCTCTTAGACACGATTGTCATACTCTGCAACAAACAGCTCAAAAATTCCCTGTAATATCTTAAGTCCTTCGAGTTTGTTTTCCATAATTTCAAACTCCCTGGTATTGTTTGCCACTCTGCATTCCACTCCTCTCTTTTCTCTCCCTCACCTCTCCCATATTCCCTCCGTCTAACGTATTTCTCCCCGCCTCCCTCCTGTCTCTCCTTCTTCTCCATTTCTCTCCCATCTTCCCCTGCCCTCATCTCTCTCCCACCTCTCCCCTACTCCCTTTCCTTCTCCTACTCTCCCCTCTCCCACCTCTCTCCCCCATCAGATGTCAAGACAACTATGCAAATCCCAGCCACATGACCCATAAACAGCCTTACATTACCAAGTTAACTGAGCGGTTATGGCCAGGCTAGCTCACTGTCACCGCCGTAACCCCCCCCCCTCTCTCCCAGGTTAAAGCTTCCTCCATCTATCTCACCCTCAGCTCCCACCCCCAACCCTCACAACAACCCGGCTCAGCGTCAGAGTGGACGGGTTTAAAACTTTAAACTGTGCACATGAAAGGGACGGCAGGCTTTATCCTCCATTCTGCTTCATTCAACTCCGCTTCTTTCTTTGTGTACAGGGTTCCTTGCTGTGTCACTTGTCTTACTCGCTTTAGCCCGCTCTATTTCCCATTCTCTTTACCACTCCTATTGCTTTCTTATTTGCTTTACTGTTTGCTACATGTGCTATGCCACTTGCTATACCTGCTTTGCCACTCGTAAGACTCGCAATATTTACTTTGCCTTTCGCTGTATTTTTTTTTTTTTTTTTCACTCTTCACATTTGCTTCGTCACTCGCTTACTTACTTTGCCACTAGTCATATTTTCTTTCCCACCGACTGTATTTGCTTTGCCACTCCATATTTGTTTCGCCACTCGCTGTATTTGCTGTGCACTTGCTACAGCTGCTTTGCCACTTGCTATATTTGCTGTCATTCGCTATATATTTATGTTTTGGCACTGTAATATCGGCTCTGTTATTTGTTATGTGTGCATTGCCACTCGCTGTATTTGGTTCGTTGCTCGCTTATTTCCTTTGCCACTCGTCATATTTTCTTTGTCACTCTCATTAACTACTCGTCTTCCCTTACATTACTCTGCCACTCGTTCCATACCGTAATACGCATTCTTTTCTCCATTCTCTGTCACTCGTCATTCACTTAGGCACTTGTTTGGTTCATTCATTCTATCACTTGCTTTAATCCACCACGCATTCTGTATTATACACTGTCATTATTATTGAACGTCATTATATTCATTCACTCACTCCACTCCCTAGTTCATCACCAGCTTCATACATATTTTTGTCCCACTATTCACTCATACATCTCACTTTCACTTTCCCCAGCACTCTCTTCACTCACTCACCCTCAGTTCCTACTCCACCATTCTCTTAACACAGTTCGCCATTCACTCCACCTTCGTCACTCTCAATTCTGTTACATCCCCAACCACTTTATTCACACACACACACACACACACACACACACACACTTCCTACTTCACCAACCACCTCACTTCACTTGCTTCACTTATTCTAGGTCACTCAGTTTTCTCCCTCCACTCGCTCTCTTTCACTTCCAACTTTTCTCCTTCCGTCTCAGTGGTGTGTGGTTCTGCTCTCTTCTTCCTTCTCTTTTACCATGCTCACTTTATACCTCTTCACTCTGAAGACGCCTCTCTCTCTCTCTCTCTCTCGAAGTGTCACCACTCAACCCTCACCCTCCCCTTTTTAACTGCCCTCCTTCCAGCAACTCTTTCACCCAGCCCGTCTCTCAAGCCCACTTAATTTTTCCTCGGAATGAACAGTTTTGGAGAGAGAGAGAGAGAGAGAGAGAGAGAGAGAGAGAGAGAGAGAGAGAGAGAGAACGTTAAAAAAAAATCTCCCAGTTGGATTACAGCTAATGGATGGGGTGACAGGCGCATATGATGGATCAACACTAAACATATCATGTTCTTCACTTAAAAAAAAAAAAAAAAAAATGGACAATGGCTACCAGGTCAAAAGTAATAAAAAATGAGGGGAAGACTTTAATGATGAGCGAATGGACGGGTAAAAGTATAATGTTAGCACTCTGTTGCTAGATCTCCAGGTTCTGTACTTTCCGCTTCCTGTTTCTGAATCCCTCCCATCCCATGTACTCGTATTACTGGGAAAAGGATTACAGGATGGTCATGATGATGACTGTGATGTGTGATGATGACGATGATGATGACGATGATGATGATAAATTACCCTGATAAAAGTTTCAATGAGGAGCAAGCCGGCAACGAAAGCCTCAGGGTACTTGGGTTATGCCCTTTGTATGGTGTGGTGTGAGAGGATGATTTTTGTGTCATGTGGTGTGAGAGTATGGTTCGGAATGGTATGGTGTGGTGTGGTGTGATGTGATGTGGTGTGGTGTGATGTGGTGTGGTGTGTTGCATGATGTGGCGTGTTGCGTGGTGTGGTGTGGTGTGCTGTGCTCTGCTTTGGTGTATGATGGTGATTTTTCTGTGCAATGATGTGAGAGGATGATGTGTGGTTTGTTGTGGTGTGTGAGGGTGATTTTTGCGTACAATGTCGTGAGAGGATGGTGTGTTGTGGTGTAAGGTGTGCTGTGGTGTGTGAGGGTGATTTATTATGCCGTGGAGAGAGACGATGTTGTGGTATGGTGTGCTGTGGTGTGTAAGGATGATTTTTTGTGCCGTGGAGAGAGACGATGATGTGGTATAGTGTGTTGTGGTGTGTAAGGGTGATTTTTGTGTGGTGTGATGTGGTGTGACAGAATGGTATGGTATGGTGTGTTGAATGATGTGGTGAAGCTTTGCACCTCGGGTCCTAAAATCGTTAGTAAGAGACAGAGGGACAGTGCCGCTCCTAGAGGTACTCCTGCGTTTGTAAAACAAATTAGGGAAAGTGTTGTATTATGAGTGAATGAGAGCCATGGCCCCAGCTGCCAGCAGCGACGGAGCAACTGGCCAGGACGCGCTGACAGACGGAGCAGCTGGCGGCTCGTAAGCTGGAGGGAGGGGAGGGTTGGGAACAGAATTTGATTCGAGGAAGAGAATGGGGGAGAGGGAAGTGTGAGGAAGAGGTGGACAGAACTCGGACGGACACACACACACACACACACACACACACACACACACACACACACACACGACCAAAATCATTAGGGTACTTACCCATTAACTGGGCGATAAATACAGCAATCACAGAACACGGCTAGAATAAAAGCATAAAACAATACCAACATTAAGTCAGGATAACAACAGCTACCATTACCATCACAACATCAACACTCCTCTACCAATCACAACAATACTAAAAACGAGTCTGATTAACAATAATTACCACACCATATAACAATAACATCCATAACGACAATCACACAAACAACTCCAACAGTCACCGTAGAAACTGTCACCCAAACCACCACCGTGACAACAGAAACAGCCACAGCTGCAAAAATTACAAAAACACTATTGTATCTACAATAACAGTTACCACTACAACAATCATACCACCACCAACAGCTGCAATATCAACATGACACATCCCTGTTTGAATCCAACTTTCAAACAGAAAAATTCACTCAGTTCAGTGTCCACACGCACTGCAGCCTTAGCACCCTCATCGGGGGAGGCGGTGGCTCAATCGGTAGAGAGGTGGCCTGCAGTCCTAACGGACCCAGGTTCAAATCCCGGTGTGGCAGGGAACAGTTTAAGGATTTAAATTTCATAGAAATCAGACTATACTGATCTACCAGAAGACCCGCCGACATGTCGTAAAATACCCCCGCTAATACCAATACACCAGTCCTGTATGAGACAGCCCTAGCATGTATTCAGTATGGACGGTGGGTGTTAGGGCAAAAGTGGTGACATGTAGAGGTGTAAGGTACGTAGGAGGACTACTGGGCCTTGAAAGCAGGCTGTGAAGCCTATGCCCAGAGTCGGTCACATAAACACACACACACACACACACACACACACACACACACACACACACACACACACGTTAAAAAAAAGGAGGGGGGGGGAGCTTTTCATACTAAAAAAAAATCATTTTAATTTTATTACCACTAGATGATGTCAATCAGCAGGTGCGGGAGACTGACAAGCCCTGTGCTGGAGGTCTGACTCAAATCTTAATCACGTTAGGCTACACGGCGACATGATAACCAAGTTACCAGCTTCCACCCTGACACAGGCTCATTTCAATTGGGATTACCTCAATTACCTCGGAATCTTATTGATGATCGGAAAAAATGGAAGGACAGTAAGGGTGAAAAGGGAAATGAGAGACAGACTAAGAGATGTGCTAGAAGAGAAGTAGCGAGGCATATTGAGTGAAAGAAGGGGCCGAAAGGAAGGGATGGGAGGGAAAAGGAAGCTAGGAGGGAAAGGGACGGGTAGAGAGGGAAGGGCTGTAGTGAGGATGTGAACAGAGGGAAACAATGTGTCAAATGGAAAAAAGGGATAGAGAAGGGAGAGAGGGGGACAGAGGGGGTATGGATGAAGCGGACAGTTTCACAGATAACAGTTCGCCGAACCTCAAAAAAGGCGCCATCTTGTCTCCCTGATTCTTTGGGCGAGCGTCGTGCATTCGTTATTTCCAATGCTTCATTACTACAGCTGTCATTGATAATTATCCATATTTTCCTACTTAGTATTATTTCCTTGGTAAAACTGATGCCATACTTACTAATGTTTTAGTAAATATCAAATGTTGTAGCTCTCTAATGTCTTGTCAAATGATCATACGTATGCTCTGGTTGTAAAGCACACCTTTCTGCCTATGATTATTGGTGTAAGTGACGAGATATTAAAACAACAATGGCCTCACTTGCTATTCATCCTGTTTGTGTACCATTAGCACCCACAGCACACAACATGTCACCATAACACAGTAAGCACCCGCATCACATAACATAAGCACCGACAGCACACAACATGTCACCACAACACAGTAAGCACCCGCATCACATACCATAAGCACCCACAGCACACGTCACCACAACACAGTAAGCACCCGCATCACATAACATAAGCACCCACAGCACACAACATGTCACCACAACACAGTAAGCACCCGCATCACATACCATAAGCACCCACTGCACACGTCACCACAACACAGTAAGCACCCGCATCACATACCATAAGCACCCACAGCACACAACATGTCACCACAACACAGTAAGCACCCGCATCACATACCACAAGCACCCACAGCACATAACATGTCACCACAACACAGTAAGCACCCGCATCACATACCATAGGCACCCACAGCACACAACATGTCACCACAACACTGTAAGCACCCGCATCACATTACATCACATCACAGTATCACCAGCAAATATTCATACATTTCATCATGGCATCACAGGTGTACATACTAGGTATCATAACACCATAAATATACAGCTACATCATCAAACAAATTATCGTAACACCTAGGCTACCACAAACACATTATTTCAAAACCACTTACATCTAAACATGTCCCTTTAACAAAAGTAGCTAATAACAATATTATAACACAGTAATATTAAGTACTCACAACCTGTATTACTATATCACAAGCACTCTAAAAAAACGGTAATATAAAGGCTGCTACTCTTATTATTAAGCACTAGCCTACACGTGTACAGATCCATCCTAACCTGCTGCTGATTCCCAGTCTTTGCGTCTGACTTTAATTTTCCATTCATACCTTCTTTTGGAATTAGATGGAAATCTGTACATTATCTTTCCTATTCCTGGGCGGTTAGAACATCTCCAGACTGCACCGCAACCCACTCCACAGTTTAATGTAGACTGAAAAATAAAGAGAAAATGTGTGATGAAATTTACATGCTCGTGGGCTGTACTGGCTGCTGCTTGACTAAGTCCGTGAATCATGATTTAGGGAGGAAATATGGGGTTTATATCTTTCGTGACACGGCTCGACCTGGACCCAAGTTACTTTCTGTTTTATGGCGCTAGAAAGGGAGGACTGGGGAGTGGGGGAAATGAAGAAGAGAAGGTAGAGCGGGGAGGGTGGGGAAGTATGAAGGATTAGAAGAAGAGAAAGTAAAGCGGAGACGGAGGAAGAGAGGGGAGAGAGTAACACAGAAAGAAGGATGGGGTAGAGAGATAAGAAAGGGATACAGAACTAAAAAGGTCAAAGGGGAAAAGGCGGGAGGGATGGCCAAACTAGAAAAGGTAAGGGAAGCGTATTACGAGGAGGGAGCGGTACAGAAGAGGGATGTAGTGGGGTAATGGAGATTGAGAGTACGAGAGCGGAAGAAGGGATTCGAAAAGGAAAAGGGAAGGGGCAATGAGGGAGAAAGAAAGTAAAGGAGAAAAATGAGGAAGAAAGAAGGATTCTGGGGGAAGAAAATAAGCGGACGCAATAAAATCAACGAAATTTCCCACGTGTCTCCTCCCTTCATCTCTCACACATGCTTTTCACCACCACAAACGCACACTCCGCCAAACACGAAAACTATCCTCCCTGTATTTGTCCTTTCCAGGATAAATGAAAACTGGCGAAAGGTAACAAACGTCGTGTCTGGACTATTGGGAGTTTCGAATCGTTCAGTTATTCCGTAATGTCTTCAATATAAAATGGAAAGATTTAGTTATTTTGTTTAACCTTTTCAGCTCGAAGACTTCTTTTTATTGTACAAGTGATGAGTGCACATCATTTTTAGATGCAAGAGTGTCTCTTGGAGCGGCCCATTCAGTCAGTCACGCACTGAGATTTTTCGGACGTATATTGTTCACTGCTGTAGACTTCAACGACGCCCAATATGACCGCCTTCATGGTCTCTAATCTGTCTAGTACTTCTGTACTTTTTTGTTATCAAAATTTAGGGTTGTCATCTAGTACTGCAAATAATACCACTGGTTCAAAAGTTTCATGATGTCAATAAGATCGTCTGGCAACAGCAAGAATCATATATAATATACGTCTTGGTAGTGAAGAGATACAACAATTAATTTAATAATCATAAATAACAATATTAGTATAATCAGGCTACCTGACGAAGGTTTAACTCGGTCCAAAAGGTAATATCTTCAGTATAAACTACCTTAATACGTGGGTATCATTTTTCCTTTTGAACAAAGCCACAGCATGGAAATAAAAACCTGCGAGTGGGACGGTGTAGGCAGGTCCCTAATTTCGGATGTCCATTTGCGTGACCCAGGCGTGGTAAGCTTCAATGCCTTGCTGCTGAATGTGCTGTGTAACGTAACATGCAGACCAACCACAGCTGATCCTCACAACTGATCCATAAAAGGCAGTCAGAAAATATGGCCTTCTCTTTACTAATACACCAGCAACACAAATGGACAAAGTAATTCAAGTATACCTGGTGACTTTATGGCTTGACAGTTCCTCTACAGGGTTGACACACACACACACACACACACACACACACACACACAATACACACACACACACACACACACACACACACACCATGTCTCGCGACAGCATTCACGCAAACATACACACACACACACACACACACACACACACACACCATGTCTCGCGACAGCATTCACGCAAACATACACACACACACACACACACACACACACACACACACACACACACACACACAGCCTGTATACCTATATAAACGCAAGGGAACGGAAATACCTGAACAGGCTTAAACAAGCAACACACACAGGAAACAGTATCCAATTAGTAAATGTATTCATGCAATATAATGTATTTTATCGTGAAGATAATTTTGTGGCTCCTTTTTAATTACATTGAGTGACAAGCCAAATGGTTTCCTGTAAGCCAAGAAACCATTTACAACGCTGGGTGGTAACCATATAACCAAACCAGACCTGCTCCCTACGTATCAACAAGTGGGTTGGTGGAGGGTTAGTGCCCCTCCCCGTAAAACAAATAACTCAAAGTCAAATGGCCACCCCTTACGGGATAATGACGTCTGGCAAGAGATAGATAGATAGACATCCCGAAATAGTGTGTATTCTCTCTCTCTCTCTCTCTCTCTCTCTCTCTCTCTCTCTCTCTCTCTCTCTCTCTTCAATCGAAAGAAAAAGAGAGAGGGGGACTTTGGAGATAACACTGAGCTGCTGACGTCGGTGTCGCGAAAAAACTGGAGACATATTGACTTCCGTTAGTGAGTTTTGAGAGAGAGAGAGAGAGAGAGAGAGAGCAAAGAATGTGAGAGAATGAGAATATTATTTTTCACGAGAAAACAGGAAAATGTAGGACAGACTGCGACTACAGGTGACGAACTAATTCTCTACCAGTGTACCTGCTGCACCAGCCTTCCTTGTACTGACGGGTGTTCAACAACAGCGTGTTCTGGTAAATCATTCACCCTCCCTCCTCTCCATACCCCCCCTCCCCCTCCTGTCTCACTCATCTCCAGTGCTCGACAACAGGTGACCACTTTGAGCCTTCGTTTTTATCACACTAATGACAGACAATTTTGCTTACTATAAATAAACCCTCGGAGTGAAGGGGTTAAGAACAAACTCCAATGCGCCCCCTTTAGCCAGTTAAACTATGTTCAGTTATTTCTTGGTAACTCCAAATAATTATGCAGTATTCAGCCCTGGGGAAACATCTGATGAAAACAGTAACCCCTCTAATTGGAGATGTTTCCCATAAGCTGAATAAAATTGTTTGGTTGCAAAAAAGATTTTCGAAAAACATTATAGAAATGAAGCTGAAGAATAGTACTTGTAACCATTACAGTCAAAGAGGTTTTGCGTTAACTGAATAAAAATTGTTTTGCTGTAACAACGATAGGATACAAGAGACGCCACCGTACTCCGCAGGTTAAAAGCTGAAATTCTCATACAAACTTTCAGAAATGAGACTAATGTGTATATCAAACTCCAAATTAAAGTTGCTTGCCTCAGTCCCCGAGCTCAGGTCCTCATCAAGATTCCGAAGCATTTTGGAACTAAACTTATTTGTTATTGCTCTTTTTAAATCTGAGACTGGGTCGGTTATATGCAGAGTCGCTTGCCATTAATGAAATATAACAGGACTTTATCCTTCTTGGAGTCGTGTCTAACTAGAGTGCAGAATGATGATGATTCTTTTTCTACAACAACAGTACCTCGGAAAGAGTACATGAAAAGAATTAGGAAAATACAGACCGAATTAGAGCAACTTAATTAAGAGAAGTACAGTAATTTATGTGAAGGATGTGAGACATTACATTACATCGGATAGAGGGAGAGTAACTAACAGCAACAGAAGCACAGGACAGCACTGAAACAAAGGCACCGAGAAAGGACGAAGCATATAATGACGACCCAGCATCAGCATACTAACAGAAACACAACGAAAGATGCTCAACAGAATCATATACAAACACAAGCATGACACCAGAAGCACATTACTTGATACTCACACCAAGAGATGCACCAAAACAACGAAACAAGGAAACAGAAGAATATTATGAGAAGCACTTCACATTAAAGTCAATTAAGCACAGCAGCAGGGGCGCGGCAACAAAACATGCACACAGGATCACAGCAACAGCACACACACACAGACAGCACATAGACTCAAGCACTGGGACAAGTGGGTCATTTAGTATGTTCTACCGTGGTTGGGAGGACACGTGAGGTTATAGGAGACCATAAGCTTGCTCTCTAACATACGGCCATGCACATTACATTGTATGCAACGGCATTACACTGTACAGTATTAGCTCAAATTGCAGCATACTGGACCATGCTGCAGCCCTGTGTTGGAGTGGTGTGTGCAGAAATTCACAGCACATCCTCCAGGCCAAAATTACCTTGCTACCACAGCATTACCTGGGGTCATACCACACACTATCACACACCACACCACACTGACATGCTTTAACAATGACCACCACATTATATCACACCACCAAACTTCACCACAGCACGCCATCATCCGAATATATGTACAGTATATAAATTAGAATATTGGTCTGTCTGTTTGTTCTCTATGGAATGCATATAACACTGTCTAAACACTTCTAACAGGTGTAACTTTTTACGACGAGTTTTGATGTGTACATTGCAGTTGCTAAAGTGTTGTTTCTGACAGCATGTTTGATTTGTGACTAGATATAGTGCTTTAAAAAAATGACACAAATTTTATACAATATGGAATTTATGCATGCAATTTATGGTAAGGGATATCACTTTTCACGCCTCTACTCACCACAACCTTTGCATCCATGAAAATACTTCATCCATTACTGACTATATTCTTCATCCCTTTACTACGAGGCTCTTTTCAGGCTAAATAAAACTGGCTGGCTATAGCCGGAATAAACCAATGGACATTTAAAGCATTTAGCATGACTGTTTCCCGCCACTTCACTAAGAGCCATCCCTAAGCCTAATATACCGTCAAGCTTTTGGTGGTGGCAAAAATATAATGCAAAAAGGCGACATCCTTGAGAAGGTCAGGTGAGATTATACAGTTGGTCGCTACTCGTGGTCTGCTTCTAACTCGTCAACCATTACTTTTACAGAATAACAACCACGGTAACCATTCTCACCTTAACGTCTCCCATTTACGGTTTTGGTGACGATTAGTGGTCTGATGGTTCTATGATCATAACCACCACTATTACAAATCCACAAACACGGTAACGACTTCCTCTATTACATAGCTCATCAACTATCAGTTTTACAGATCCACAAACACAGCCACCATTTCTACCTATATATCCCTCAATTACGTAACCTGTACCTCATCAACCATTCCTCATACAGCACCCCCCAAACAGAAACCTTTTCCACCTATACTGTATATCCCGCAATTACGGCTATGGTCACTACTATACCTCTTTTACTTTAATTTGGCCTAAAACTGCCACCTCTCCAACTTGAATGCTGAATTGTAACGAAAATTTAACCCAAGAATATGATGCTAGTCATGTAAAGGCGCTACGGAAAGGATGCAGAACTGTAGCATTGTTCTTTTCAGTTACAGAGCTAATTAAATTAAGCTGCAAAAGGACCAAAATCTGGGCCAAATTAAGGTGCAACAAGTATACTGGTCTGCTTCTTATACAAAGCCAAGGACTAATTTTGCAGCCAGAAAAACCCTTATGCTAACATCTCTCACCCAAATGAGGTCATATTGGGCAAAGGGGAGACAGGGAGGAGGAGAGGAGCATGGGGAGGAGTGAAGGAAACGAGAGGGGAGGGAGGGAGAGGGAAGCATAAGAGAAGGAGAAAAGGAGGAGGAGAAGTAATGACCAGAGGAGACGGCAAGCAAGAACGAGGGGGTAGAGCGAAGATCAGAATAAAATAAAAAGAGGATTAGGAGGAGGGAGGCGGGAAAGGGCAAAGAGCATACGAGGAGGAGGGAGGGACGGGAGGGAAGGTGGAAGTAAGGACTCTGAAGGAAGTAAGAGAGGGCGAGAGGAAGTAAGAACTGAAGGACGAAAGGAAGGATGGAAGGAAAGAAGGAAGGAAGGAAGGATGATGGAAGGCAAGGAGACCAAGAACGAGGGTGATAGTAACTAAAAGGAGTAGAGAAGAATAGGAGGGGGAAAGGGTAGGAAATAATGGGGAAGAGTAGAAGCCGGGATGGGAGAGGGGAGTGCAGGAAACGAAGAAGTAAGAGTAACATACAGGATAAGGAAATCTGATATGAAAACAGCACTGGAAGAGGAGCAGGTGGAATGAATGAGGGAAAAGGAGAGGAGAGGAAGGCAAAGAAAGAAGGGAGGGAGGAGGAAGGAGACAAAGAAGGAAGGAAGAGAGGAGGAAGGAGACAGAGAAGGAAGGAAGAGAGAAGGAAGGAAAAGAGGAGGAAGGAGATAAAGAAGGAAGAAAGAGGAGGAAGGAGGTAAAGAAGGGCAAAGGGAGGAGGAAGGAGAAAATGAAGAAGGAAAGCAGGGAGGTAGAGCAATAAAGAGGGAGAGGAAAGTTAAGATTGCTGGAGCACTGAGGAAGGGGGACGACGGGTGAAGGAGGGGAAGGGGTGGTGGGGGAGGAAAAGTTAAAAACCACAGGGGTGATTTGAGAGAGATATATATATATATATATATATATATATATATATATATATATATTATATAGATAGATAGATATAGATACACACTCGTATATGGACACACTCCACCATCAACCTAGAAACAATAATGTTAACATTTTCCTCTTGGTGTGGGGAAACAACAATATGCAAATGGAACGACTAGAAACACACACACACACACACACACACACACACACACACACACACACACACACACACACACACAGTTTCACCATACTCGTAACTATCACTTTCACTCGCATGTACGCTATTGTTTCTCTAGCATCATCTAATGCTACCACAAATATGCGTCACAGTACTTTTGGCTTTAAAAGTGAACGCGCGTGCTTGTAGGCAAATCATGGGGCCATTTACCACAGCAATTATCACTTACATGAACCTGAACCTCCTACTGAGCACAAAATATTTCCTTTTAAAGCTTCTGAGTATGCAATTGCACTTGGCCATATCTCTAATTAATTAATGGACCAACTGCTTATACATTATTATAACAACAAATTTAAATGTTTACTCAGATAATGAATTTTCCTACTAAATGTGGTTGATTCACTTACAAATGGGCAAAGTAAGTGGGAGGGAAACACAGGAAAACCAATAAATTCTTATTTTCTCTAATGTTTCAGACTGCATACATTACTGAAGTTCCTGTGCTTGCCTCTTTACTGGATTTCCCCACAACGCAGCAAAGTGTTGTATGGAAAATAATTTGCTATGGAAAAGGTATCAGAGCTCTCTCTCTCTCTCTCTCTCTCTCTCTCTCTCTCTCTCTCCTACCTCCTTACCTTCCCTCTTGCAGACCTCCCTGTCTCCCTCTCAAGATCCTGTTCGTGCCACTCTCACCTTGCCTCTTGACTCCCACACAGACTGCTGCCTCCCCACCTGTCTGCCACGCCATCTGTCTGCCACGCGGTCCGTCTTCTTCCTCACTTGTCTGCCTCTTTGCCTTTTCCTACCCGTTACCTCCTTTCCTACCCACAAGTGAATCACCTCCCCTGCCTACCTACCTGTCTATGTCTGTCTTCCTCTCAGCCCCTTGCAAAGCTGCATGTTACTTCCATCTCTGTTTGTTTGTCTGTCTGTCTTTTGCTTACCACCTGTCTGAGCACCTTCCCCCCTGCCAGAGTCCTTAGGCATCTTATTCCTGCCTGCCACTTTGCCTTCTTAATCCCTTCCTTTGTGTGTGTGTCTGTCAGTCTGCCTGCCTGCATCATGTCCTCGTAACCTTGGCCCTGATGGTACTCCTGGGTGGGCGGGTCGTAGCTCCCCCCTTCCCCCCATCTCTCACCCCTTACCTCGCCCGGGGGAGCCACCTCAAGGGGGGTATCGACCGAGGCCTTTGTCACCTGTCACTCTCACACTCACCATTTCACGCACTCACCAGCACACACTCAACTACACACCACCTCACACACTCAACCACACACCACCTCACACACACACACACTCAACCACACACCACCTCACACACACACACACACACAATCCCGTACTCATCATCACACCACTCCCAACCCATAACACACCCTCACGCACTTTCTGAATTTAGAACCTGTTTTCCATACTCACGCACTTCGTCATTCGCCTCAAACCCCTCACGCTTCACCATCCACCACCACGCACTCTCATCTTCCATTTGGTTCAAGTTTATCATCATCACACAGTCATTCAACCCACACTTCATTCACCCAACACTCCATCATTCACCACGCACTACTCAACAAACGCATTTTCAAATCCGCACTTTATTCACCGTCTTACGCACTCGCATCTTGAATTCTGCTCGTAAGTCCTCATCCTCACGCACCTCATCATTAATCTGGCACTCAATCATTCATCACGCACTTCACCACCGCCGCGCTATCTCATCTTGAACTCAGGCCAAATTTACCCGCTCAAGCACCGGCATTCATGATACATCTCTCTCTCTCTCTCTCTCTCTCTCCTGTAACCAACTGATTCGATGTAGGAAGGCCGTCTTGTACTGAAGCCTGTTTAACTACGTAAAGACACCTCGTACTGAGGAGATAAGAAAAGTCTATTTCTAAACCATTCCGTCTCTCTCAAGATGAATGAAGCCATCACAACACTGAAACAATAAAACATACGGTAAATGTATGGTTTAAAGCTGTGTTATGTAATGCATTACATGCGACAGGTGACAGACTGAATGTGGCTGAATGAGGTTGTTTTCTCCTGTATTTGGCGCTACCCCACTGGAGGAGATAACAGCAAGCACACGTGTGTGTGTGTGTGTGTGTGTGTGTGTGTGTGTGTGTGTGTGTGTGTGTGTGTGTGTGTGTGTTTTCAGAGAAATCCCAGCAGCATAAAAGTTATTATTTTTTTGTTAATTCTGGTTTCCTTTGTTAAGTTCAGTCGGCCTTACATATAGTCTAAGAGGGGTTAGAAAATATCTTGTTCAATTCTCCTAGTGCACTGAAATCACTTGGAGGAGGACATTCAGGCTCACACTCCAGTATATTGCGTGGCTCAGGAAAATCATAGTTGACAAAAGGTAAATGGCAGGATGAAAATAATATAACATGAAGACAAAGTTTTTATAAAACTTTGTTTAAAACAAAATGGTATATAAAAAAAAAAAAAAAAAAAAAAAGCCATGTCAAATAAGCTGAAAATCAGCCACAACTTAGACAGAAATAACCCACTGTAAATAAGGACAAAATATATATCTACTAATACCAAAATACAGAATACAACTCACTGAGTACGGTAGCATTAAATGGCCAGGCAAAAATAACCCATCAAAAATAATTAAAATTCTTGTAAGGGGACGGGTGGAGAGTGAGAAAAGAAATGGAAGAACAAAGAACAATGCACAGAGGAAGAAAATACAGGATTTCTATGCAAAGGCTTGAGATTGTGAAAGAGGGATGAGGAGAGAAGAACAGAGGAGGAAAAAAAAAACAACATAAAGTCAGGAGTCAATACACACAACATTGTTTCTTTCTTCTCCCATTTCTCAATCACCTTCATTTTTATTTCTCTCTTTTTTTCCTCTGGTATCTTTTCTCTCCTCCCTCACTCCCCCTGTTCCTCTTCCTCTTTCCTAACTCCATTCCAACAAAATTTCCAACCTTTCCTTCCTGTCTCCCTCCATCATTCACTCTCCTCCATCCCTACTTCTCTTTACTCACTCTATTTCTTCCCTCATTCGCATTCTTCCCTCCCTCCTTCATTCCTTTCCTTTCCTACCTCTCTCCTTCCATTATTTACTCCATTTCCGCTATCCCTAGTTCACTACTTTAATTTCCCTCGGCTTCCTTCCTTCCCTCCTCACCCTTTCTTTCCTTACCCTCTTACACTATCTTCCTTTCCCCCTTTCCTTCCTGGTAAATTGTGATACAGTAATAACATTTAAATCGCCTGCATAAATATTCAGCTTCTGATCACCAGCTATTGCAAACATGTTCTCTCCTGAATGTTACAGTTAAGGATTATAATTCTTTGCAATGCATAGCATGGAGGACACAAACAAAAAATTATTTACATTTGCAGTCAGGAATATCGCTCCGCCATTAAGTCGGAAAATTACGAAACTCTAACACAGTATTCTTAAGTTTTTTGTGTTCCGACGATAACATCACTGCATTTCAAAGTCACTGCTCACTGTCTCGTTGTTTATCGTAAGGAAGTGAACTGCTATTACTGTCTGCAATAGTACATAATGTTGATACGATGTTAATTCCCTTGACATGTTAAGATGCCGTAGAAATTTTTCTCCATTTATCCTGTCCTATAAACTTCCACTACAGCTTGTCTATGGTGCATGGGAGCTCCTCTTACTTTTTCCTGCCCGCTAAAACTGGGGGAACTGGTGGGTGATGGAAGCCTTACTGGTTTGGCATCCTTGTTTCAAACTAACAGAATGTACCTTAGTTTTAACCTACCCTATAGAAATACAGCCTCGACATCACACATAATGTGCTGCTGTTTGCTTTCCTTTGTACTCCCTCCATTTCCTCCCCCTTTCCTACCCTCATTCCGTCGCTTTCTTCCAACCCTCAAATTTTTCCTCCCTTTGCTTCCTCAGTTCCTTCTCCTACTCCTCCCTTCCCTCATTTCCCACAACTTTTCCTTCCTTTCGTCCCCCACTCCATTTCTTCGACACCTTTCCCTCCTTCCCCAGCCCATTCTCCTCTTCCACACTTTCACTCCTCCTTTCTTCTTCTTCCCCTCCTTTCTCTTTCTCCCTCCCCTGTACTCCCTCCTTTCCTCTGTTCTCATCTCTTTTCATTCTTCTTCTCCTTCAACCTCTCCCTTTCCTTTACTTACTCCTTTCTTTCTTCCTTTTCCTTAATTCTTTCCTTCTTCCCCTTTCCTTTGCTTCCTCCCTCCCATATTGTGTTCCTACCTTTCCCTCTTCACCACTTTATTCCTCCCTCCTCCAACCCACTCCACTTCCCCCCCTCTCCTTCCAAACCTCCCACCCTCACTCCTGTAATTTTCTAACCCTTCCTTCCCTTTCCTCTCCTCCTCCGTTCCCGCCTTTTACTTCCTCCTCTCCTTTCTTCTTCTTTCCCTTTCCAATCCAGTCTTACTTTTCACTCCTCCTCCAATCCCCATCTTCATCCCAAGTTACCGAAACAACCAAACCATAGTGTAATACAAGCAATATAAGAAAAAAACACAAAAATAAGTACAATAAAACAAGAATACATCGCAAGTAATCTTTGCAAGTGTTCATCTTCCGTAATGTTGCAATTTTCCTTTCTTCCTAAGAGGAAAGAAAAGTGTTTGTGTGGGGGGTAGGGAGAGAGGGGAGAGAAATAAATGAGGAGGAGGGAAAGGGAGAAAGAGGGGGGGGGGGACAAGACGGGGTAGTATGGAGGAAAAAGGAAAGCGTGGATGGTGGGAGGGTAAGGGTGAAAGAGGGGGAGGGAGGGAGAAGTGGGTAACGGATGAAAAGGAAAGGAGGAGTGGAAGGGGATGGGTAATGTGAAGTAGAGGTGAGAAACTGATGAAGAGGAAGGAGGGTTGGTAGGGGAAGGAAGAGGAGGCAGAGGAAAGCACTGGGTGAGAGGGAGGGGGATGAGAGAACAGAGGGGGGGCACGTGGGGAGGGGGCTAAGGCAAAGGTTTAGTGCCTAACTCTATTCTTTCGGGGGGGGGGGAGAACGAGATTTCAGTGAGGGGAAAAAAGTGTGTGTGTGTGTGAGAGAGAGAGAGATTAAGTGGGCATTTGGTATTAGAAAATGGTTGTGTGCGTTCGTGTAAGTTTGTGATTACGTGTGTGCAAGTCTTTCGGCGGTTGAGTGTGTGTGTTTGCGTGCGTGACTGGGTGTGCATCCCCAGGTTACTGCTCTGGGAAGGTGATTCTTTCTGGGTGGTGTTGGAATTGGCCAGGTGGTATATCCCAGCCACCAACTACACAGAGACATTAATCATGGGGGTGTCGTAACGTGGACACTGTGGGCTACGTCTTTCTCTCTCTCTCTCTCTCTCTCACACACACACACACACATAGATTAAATCCTCCCACCGCCTCTTCCTCTCTCACACACACACATAGATTAAATCCTCCCACCGCCTCGTCCTCTCCTTGTGCCTTCCGCTCCCTCTCCCCTCACTCACCCTTCCCTCCAGTCATCTGTGCTGTATATGGTGTCCTTACGCTGTTACCTTAATGCACTGGTTTCCAACTTGTGGGGCGCGCCCCCTTAGGGGGACACGAAGGGCTGCCTGGGGGGACACGAAGGCTTGATAAAGAGGGTAATTATATTTGAAAACTATGAATTATGATCGAATTCACTAATTTCTAAATATGGAGAAAATATTTCAGATATGAATAAGAGATCTAGTTATCTGAATATATAAACGATTTCAAAGATTAAGAATCTATGATATTTATTGACATATGCCAACTATGCCAGTAAAATACAGTATTCAGTGAGGGGGGGGGGGGCGAGAAGTAGGAAAGGTTGGAAACACTGCCTTAATGTATTATATTTCAACGGGTGGCATAGGCAGCGGCTGTGTGTATTTCAGGCAGGGTGTGGCGGGTCGATATCTGTACTACACACTGGACACCCTCAGTTCCAGAAGGTAGCCTGGTGGTCTCACATTCCTCCTGACATAGATTCGATCCTGCCACGGGGTGGACGTTCAAGAAAGTGGAGTAGTATGTCTGTTCATGAGTTCTTAAATCTTAATACCCTGTACAATTCCCCTACTGTACTTGACATATACACAGCCGCCCAATAGAACAAAGTGTCAGTTATATTGCACTATTACTATCCATCCATACAAAATCTCAGCAGAACTGGATCTTATTGGTGGAAGAGTGATACAAATAATTACCTTCTCCATGCTGGCGAAGTACAAATGGGGAACAGGTGGAGTGTGTAAACTGTAGGAAGAATGGCATATGTTAAGTTAATGTTATAAAGGCTATGTTTGTGCGTCAGGGATACGCTCTACACCATCAATACCTTCCACACTTATACCCATGCGTGAGGCATTGGTTCGGGTCGGGCTACTTCTACAATAAGAGCATAGGTCCTTAGCATCAGTAAGCTTTCAAAGGACCCATAAAACTCATCCTGAACAGTTATGGTCAATCTGGCCGTCAATATCAGTGGAGTGGAAGCCAACGCTATACGTCCCGTACAGCCTCACACAACACCCACAGGAGGCCCGCTGTGTTCATAAGGGGTCCTGCGTTCCGAAGGCTCCTACTGCCGTGTTAGGAAGGGTTCCACTGCGTTCATTAGGCAGTTGCTGTATTTAATCCCAATGTGACTTCAACTGCACTCACAAGGCTTCCATTGTGCTCACAAGGTTTCCCCAGCGCTCACAAGGCTTCCACTGTGCTCACAGGGCTTCCCATGTGTTCACAAGGCTTCCATCGTGCTCACAAGGCTTTCATTGTGCTCACATGGATTCCACCATGCTCACAAGGCTTTCGCTGTGCTCAATGGCTTCCAACGTGCTCACAAGGCTTCCATTGTGCTCACAAGGCTTTTACTGTCCTCTTAAGGCTTCCACTGTGCTCCCAAGGCTTACACGTTTTTCACAAGTCTTCCACTATGTGTTCAGGAGGCTTCCACTGTGCTCAGAAACTTTCACTGTGCTCATATAGGTTTCAGTTTTCATCATGACTTGCTGTATTAACAAGGCTCCCATTGCGCTAACAAAGACTCCACACAAACTCCCACTGTGCTCACAAGACTCCCAGTGCGCTCACACAGACTCTCAGTATGATCACAACGACTCCCACTGCGCTCAAGTATTCTACTTTACTCAGGACTGACGGTACTCACTAAACTCCCACCGCACTCACTAGGCCATGCACTCACAAGGATGCCACTGTACTCACAAGAGTTCCAGTGCGGTAAGAATTCGCCCACTGCTCTGGCAATATGCTCAGAATCCTCAGAAGATCCAAACTTCACTCCAAACATAAGGCTTTGGCTGCATTCATCAGGGTCTTACTACACTCAAAGTTTCACACTGTGCTCACACGCCATTGTGCTCACTGGACTCCCAACTATGCTCACAACCACACTATTTCAAAGATTCACTGCACTTGCAAGACTCACTGCGTTTACAAAACTCCTAGTATGTTCACAAGACTCTCAAAGTGCTCACAATATTTCAGCTGTGCTCACAACTACCTCTGCAACGCTCATACAAGTCTCACTGTACCCACAAGAAATCCACTGAGTCCATAAGGTTTCCACTGCGCTCACAAAGCTTTTAATTTCCTCCCAAAATCACTACTTTGCTCACAAGAACCTCAATGCGCTCACAAAATTCCAACTTCATTCATAAGGGTTTCACAAGAGTCTCATAGATATAACTGAATTCATAAGGGTCTTAGCTTAAAGATTCGCACAACGCTGACAAGATCGCTCTGTGTTAACAAGGCCCCTAAAAACCTCTTTGAGCTCAAAAGACCCCTCTGCGCTCGCAAGACCCCTCTGTACTCACAAGACCCCTCTGTGCTCAAAGACCTCACAGTCTTACAACAATTCTACGCTCACTGCGGTCCCTCTATGCTCAACAGGAACTACTACAAGTTTCCCTGGCTGAGGTTCTCAAACACCTTTTTTATGCAGTTCCGTTCATAATTTGGATATATTATTTTAGGAAGAATAAAAGACATGGCAACACAGTACACGCTTCTTTCCTTATCCTTCCCCCAAACCAAAATAGAGTATAGTTATTTCAACTTTACCTGACCCAGATTATCGTCCTGTGGCAGGTTACTTTCAAGCAGCGGAGTTGCAGAAATTGACAATGCTACGGCCCTGCATCCAATCCATAGCACTTCTTTGTGACTAGTATCATGTCGCAGTGTTATTAGCACAACTCTTTATTCAAGATGAAGAACTGGTAATCTGAGGGCAAAGCAGGGTAAAATGAGGTGGTACAGAAAAGAAATACTGATAGAAAGAACAGGACACTGTAAGCTATGAAGGCGGCGGCAGGAAACAGAGAAACTGTTTTGCTACAACACATTTACTAATCTTCCTCAAAGGCCACGGACATGTCATAAAACACCCAGCTAATGCCACCACACCAATCCTAAATGCGACGGCAACAGCAAATACTCAGGACAGATGATGGTATTAGCGCCGAAAGTGATGACGGGGGAAGATGTGTGGCGCCGTTTGTTGTGTGTAGGAGGACCGCTGGGCCTCAGGGAACAGACCCATTCAGTCTATGCATAAAGTCTGATATTCATTATAATACACACACACACACACACACACACACACACACACACACACACACACACACACACAAAACCACTGCGCATTTACTGCCGTGCATGCCCAACTGAGTTGTCATACAGGTCAGTCTTAACAAGGAACAAATTGGTGATATGATGGTATTAACTGCACGAAATAAGAAAATTATGTTAAATCGGTCCCGCATGTGTTCAGACTCTCTCTCTCTCTCTCAACATTCTAATCCCTCAAGCTCCACCACGGCCAATTCAGCCAGACTTAGTGCTTGATCTGGCCTGAACTGTGGCCAGAATACCCGGCACTGCAGGTGCCAGCCAGTGTAAGGCACCATTACCCCCAGTTTACGCCACGACGAGAACAAACATCATCATCAGATTTACCTTAGTTGACTCCATGATTATCATTCCTTTCATTACGACGACGTGTTTGTTTTATTCCAGCTATAACTGGTCAGTGTCATGCCAGCTTACCACAAAGTTTTCAAAGAGTTTGATATAGCCTTCTACTCCTTCAGTATTAGGGGCTTTCTTAAAGTAAATAAAATGTTCTGACACTAGCGAGAAAAATTACAAGACACCATGCAAGAGAAGGGGATCATTGTTTTTATACAAGATGGAAAAAATAACCATAAACTGAACATCCCTAAACTGTTCTTCCTAGAAAAAGAAAAAAAAGACGTAAAGAGAACCAAATTCAAGATCCATTAATGCCGAGATGCCTGAACACATGGAATAAGACTATACGGTAGGTCGTAAACAGATGGAAAGACGAGTGAGTTTTAGAGATGACCAGTTAGGTACAGTTCTGGACATAAATACTCATCCACCCCATTACCATAACTAACGAGAGGTAAGTGATGAACTTTGGAACCCAGTGATGCGATCTTCTGAGAGAGAGAAAAAAAAAACTATCAGGTCACTGTGTACGAGCTTCGTAACTGCTAGACTAATATCTGAAAACCATAAAACTACCGACAACCGCACACAAATGGCTGGAAATTATTGATACACTACCGGTACTACATTAGGGCTGCACAAAACAGGGGTAAGTGTTTGTGGGTAGACGGTATTGCGTACCTGCCGAAATTAGTAGGGGACGCAAGCAAACAGTATGAAAGTGATGAATAATGCCTATACGTTACACTAAAGTCCTTTGATTCGTTTCGTTTCGTTTATAAAGACTCCATCGTGTCTGAATATGTAGGCTTTGGTCACCTAGTGGTGGCTTCCCACGCTGCTTGATCTCTAGCAGCCTCCCTATTCAGTCTCTTAACCCCGAGGCCACAGCCTATGACCTCGTCCTAGGTCTTTTGTCGGTCTGCCTCTCGCAACCCTGCCCCAACCGTCCACACGTCTCACTTTCCGCACCTAATTGTCTTCCTCCATCCTCTCCACATGCCCAGAACATCTCAATTTATCCATCCTCATCACAGCACCAATAAGCTCTAGTGCCATACTTCCTCTGAACTCTTCAGTCGTAAACCTAGCTCCCCCAGGCCTCTCATTCAAGGACGCATTACACATCCACCTATTCACTGTCATTTCTGCATGTTTGAGGCTACGAATATCGTCTTCTGTCAATGCCCAGGTCTCACAACCACACAGCGTTACCAGTATGCTCCTGACACAGGCAGAATATTGATTCTTGCATGTAGTCTTCCCTTAAAACACAACACATGAGTCGAATTGCATCCAGGTCTTCAATTACCATGCTGGAGGAACTGAACTAAGATAAAACATAGTATGTTCATCAGTCTGACCGGCTCTGGAATCAACCTCGGTGTGTTCCAATCGCGAGTCCGATACGCTACCACTGCACCACAAGAAAAATACACGAGGTGATTGAAGTGACAATGGAATAAATAACGGTTCTGCCACTGCATCATCGGGCCCCTTCAGAGGGAGGTGACTGAAGTGACAATGGTATAAATAACGGTGTTGCCACTGCATCACCGGGCCCCTTCAGAGGGAGGTGATTGAAGTGACAATGGTATAAATAACGGTGTTGTCACTGCATCACTGGGCCCCTTCAGAGGGAGGTGATTGACGCGACAATGGTATAAATAACGGTGTTGTCACTGCATCACCAGGCCCCCCAATGAGAGTGGAGGTGACTGAAGTGATATGGAGTCTATAAATAACGGTGGTGGGAAAGAGAACACCGATAACAAGGTGGACAGCAGCAGTACAGTATAGGCAATCGTGGCAACATGCACCCATATGATAGACTATTCAGAAAAGAATGACTCGGTTTATTTTTATATATTTTTTGTTCCTCCAGTGTCGGATATTCGTGGGTGTAGAGTACAAGACAGTCGCTTTCACAAAACACAATAGCGAACACAAAGCAAGATTTCCAACCACAGCAATATCTATCAGTTTATACAACCTCTCAGTAAAGGATGATAGTTATTTTAGTACTCGTCCTTTCTGCCACCTGATGTTCGTCTGTGAATGGCAAGGGTCGTCTGCAACAGAAGGCACAATGGTGGCCACACAGGCAGCACGATGGCAATACTCCTCCACTACGTAGGCAGATGATGTGAATAAATAAACAATAACAAATGGATTTACGCCCACCTGCACGTTAAAGTGATGGGCAGTGACCGACAGGACAATTCACACTGCTTTTTCGCTAATGCACACTAACTTGCACAGCGATGTGCAAAACGATATTACACAATGGGCGGCAGTTCACTGGGCTTAAAAGGCTCAGTGAAACCTACTGGTTGCTTTTTTCTGCACAGGGTGTTATTTCTTTTGTGGTATACATTCCCTTCATCTATAATAACAAACTAATATTGTATATTACATGCAAGTATACACATCAAAGGAGGTGGCAGAATGACTTCTACGCCCGTAACATGGGTAGGAAGGAAAACACGACGTCATATTTTGTGTTCATTCTTGCTACAGCCAACGATGTTTATTCAATATTTGCGAGCCTCCTGATAATGAACGGGTTAATAAAAGCTGCATCTGAGTCCACGTTTCGAATATCCTCCCTAGAGCTGAATAAAACTGTCGGGAAATAGCCACAATACAATACAAGATGTCGTGATGCTTTTGACAGTATCCCCCAGTGTACAGAGGGATACTTTGGTTTTGTTGGCATGCTGCTGCCTCTGTCGAATCCACCAGAATCACTAGCCCTGCCAGATCCACCACTGGCCATCAGAACTTGTGTGCACCCAATACCTCATTTAATGGGCCACCTTTGTGCTAACCTGCGAATACAATACACCTGTGGTAAAAAGAAAGCATTTATATACATTTGCAGAGTTTTATTCTATCACCCTCCCCTCCACCACACCCTTCACAACACCACAGATTACTGACGCTGTATGGCAGTAACCAAGGCACCTTTGGCTGGTCAAATATACACACACAACAGGCCTATCGTGCACACAACCCTTTGATTTTCAAGGTTCTAGGTCCCCACCCAAGCTTCTCCTCTTCCCCCCAGACCTCCAATACATAACAGTTTATGGTGCTGTATCTCTGTAGCCACCACACCCATGCTATTTTTTGTTGTTGTTGTTCTTAATATGCCTATGGCAAAATGAATCTTAACAACTTTCACGGTTTTAGGTCCCTAACCCTTTAGATCATCAATGTATTAAACTTTGTGGATACCCTACCTATAAAACCTGGATACCTATTGTTGTGTAACCTTACATTTAATACAAAATGCTCGTACTGTACAATAAAAATGTTAAGAGGCGCATATTTCGAAAGAAAATGGTGGATTGCAGAAGAAAAAAGCTTAAAGTCAATTCCAGCTACTACGGTAACACCTCAAGGCCAGAGATAAATAACAGTTAGTCAGTTAACTGATCAGTCAATCAGAATCCCTACCCTCTCTCTCTCTCTCTCTCTCTCTCTCTCTCTCTCTCTATGGGACACACAGAGGGATGACTGTGACAAAAAGGGAACTGTCACAAGCCCGTCAGCTGATCCTCGCTAACGACCCGTGGGATACTGACTAAAATGGTGGCGAGAAAACGTGTCCGAGCATGTACACACATACAGACGAACCCCCCTCCTATCTCTCTCTCTCTCTCTCTCTCTCCTTTTACTCTCCAGTAGCTGAGCAGAGAAAGAGAAGAATGTGAAAGATACAACGGGAAAAATGACCGTAACATCATCATCACCTTTCCATTCCTCTTCTCTCACTTCTTTTTCTTCTCCCCAGAGACATGACAAACAGAACATGATGCACAAACAAATACACCTCATTTCTTTGTGTGTGTGTGTGTGTGTGTGTGTGTGTGTGTGTGTGTGTGTGTGTGTGTGTGTGTGTGTGTGTGTGTGTGTGTGTGTGTGTGTGTGTGTGTGTGTGTGTGTGTGTGTGTGTGTGTGTGTGTGTGTGTGTGTGTGTGGTAAGACTGAAAATAAAAAAAATAGACTAAAGTATTTCACTAACAACTCACCTCTCTCTCTCTCTCTCTCTCTCTCTCTTTCTCTCGGGATGGAACTGCACAACTAATTCTCTCCCTCTCTCTCTCTTTCTCGTCTTTAAGCAGCTGCAGACTCATGGGATCAGGCGAGTCAAGACTCCGCCGGGGAAAATTTTCGAACTCATAAATTCTTAATGAACTTGGCGTCGCGAATGACAGGCGCCGAGACCGTACGCGAAGGAGAAAAATATAATTCAACTTAGAGATGTTGGAAGAAATGGCTTTGAAATGATGGCGGTAAATTCTTCTCTTGATTCTCTGCCAAGACACACTGTGAGGCACTATATTCTTTTTCACTTCAACTTGGCCTAAAATTGCAGTCTCTCCATCTTTAGTGCTGAGTTGTAATGGAAGATTAACATCAGAACATAATGAGAGTCTCGAGGGAGTGCTATGAAAATAATGTACAGCCGGAGAACTGCCATTTTCTGTCACTGAGTTACGTTCAATAAGCTGCAATAGGACGAAAATCTGTGCCAAGCTAAGGTGAATGAACTACAGCGGCGAGTCACTCCATCCTCAGCCAAGCTAGGGAATGGGCAGGTTAGAGTGAGGACTTTGGATAGTTATTTTGAACCTGATGAACCTTGTGGTAATGACTGTGTTTTCACCTCTGTACTCACCTGGGCAGCTGACAGTACCATCAGCAGCTAAGTGTCCAGCTACAACAGGAAGCTGACAACCTTGGAATCTATGAAGCTAAGGAGACTGTGACCATCTCCTGAAGCTTGGTAAAGACTGAAGGAGTAATTTGGATACTAAATGCCATAACATTAAACTGGACACATCACGTAACTTTTATACCCTGGCGATGTGGAACAATTCCTCATCTCACATCTGCCACTCATACATATACCGTATTACTGTCTTACAGCTGACAGGGCGCGTCCAGTGCTAATTTTTTAGAGGCCTAAGTCAAGCTCCCAGTTGTTGTGGCTGGTACTTAAAAACCTGGTTCCTGGTACTGAAATTAACCCATGCGTAACTGACTACCACCTTCAGTGGCTTCACGGTCACTACGCCAAAACAACTGCTAAAAGGATGAGCCGTTCTTTGATTCCTCGTCGCCACGGTCTTCCATAAGGCAAGCAATTGTGTTTCCGAGGTAAGTATCCCCAAGGCACGGTATAACAGCACCCACATTAGATAAAGGATAGCACAGTAAAGAAGATACAAAGGATTATCATGGAGGGGAAATAAATATTCCTCTGATCTGGTCACCCTCGCCAGGTTGCTAATGTTATGTGTTGGTGGGGTGAGAGGGAAGGGAGGGCGCCACCAGCCCTTGCGGATATAAATGCATCAGAGAGGTGTGACGCTGGCTTTATTTTCTGTTTCGTCTTGGGATCGTACCTGTTTTATTCCATTTTACTTCACATTTATTACTCCAGCCAGAAGGTTATGTTTTGGCTCGGTTTGTTTGCCTGTGTTATTAGCAACATATGGATTTTTTTTTTTTTTTTGACAGATTTTCACCAAGTCTGGAATACTGACTGGAAGTTATTAGAGGAATAAGTTGTGGAAAGGGAGGTGGTGCTGCCTTGGTGGAAGTTTCCGCTCTCTGGCTGCCCTTGTCTGCATTTCTCTCTCCAAAGATCATGGAAGTGGGACCTAAACCCATCTTTGTACAAAGCTCTTTTTATTCATTTTCATCGAGTACTTTTGAATAACGGCAGTCATTCAATTCTTTTATTATCATCTTTAATCATATTAAGTTTCATTCACCATCATCAGCCTTATTCATCACTAATCAGCCTCAGACATTTCATTATGAATTCCTTTTTTCATCACCAGTTACCTTATATATTATTTCGGTCTATTAATAACCTCAACCATTGAATCAATGTAAATCACGTTAAATACTCATCACCTTCAGCCAAATATCAATCATTGTACAACTTCTATCAGCCACAGCCTAAATTACGGCAACCTAACCCACTCAAACAGACTATTTACTCAACATGTAACTGCGTTTCACACAACTGCCTTGTCTGTCAATTGTACAGCTGGCATCACTCAACCCAATATCTAGCCTAACTCAGCCCAATATCTGACCTAACTCAACCCAATATCTAGCCTAACTCAACCCAATATCTAACCTAATTCAACCCAATATCTGACCTAACTCAACCCAATATCTAACCTAACTCAATCCAATATCTAGCCACACTCAACCCAATATCTAGCCTAACTCAACCCAATATCTAGCCTAACTCAACCCAATATCTAGCCTAACTCAACCCAATATCTAGCCTAACTCAACCCAATATCTAACCTAATTCAACCCAATATCTGACCTAACTCAACCCAATATCTAACCTAACTCAATCCAATATCTAGCCACACTCGACCCAATATCTAGCCTAACTCAACCCAATATCTAGCCACACTCAACCCAATATCTAGCCACACTCAACCCAATATCTAGCCTAACTCAACCCAATATCTGACCTAACTCAACCCAATATCTAGCCACACTCAACCCAATATCTAGCCACACTCAACCCAATATCTAGCCTAACTCAACCCAATATTTAGCCACACTCAACCCAATATCTAGCCTAACTCAACCCAATATCTGACCTAACTCAACCCAATATCTAGCCTAACTCAACCCAATATTTAGCCTAACTCAACCCAATATCTAGCCTAACTCAACCCAATATCTAGCCTAACTCAACCCAATATCTGACCTAACTCAACCCAATATATAGCCTAATTCAACCTAAAAACTAGCCCAACTCAACCCAGTATCTAGCCTAACTCAACCCAATATCTAACGCAACTCAACCCAGTATCTAGCCTAACTCAATGCATTATCTGACCCAACTCAACCCAATATCTGACCAACTCAACCCAGTATCTGACCAACTCAACCAAATATCTGACCTAACTCAACCCAACATCTAACCTAATTCAATCCAATATCTGACCCAACTCAACCCAGTATCTAGCCTATCTTAACCAAATATCTAACTTGACTCAACCCAATATCTAACCTAACTCAACCCAATATATCTAGCCTAACTCAACCCAATATATCTAGCCTAACTCAACCCAATATATCTAGCCTAACTCAACCCAATATATCTAGCCTAACTCAACCCAATATATCTAGCCTAACTCAACCCAATATATCTAGCCTAACTCAACCCAATATATCTAGCCTAACTCAACCCAATATATCTAGCCTAACTCAACCCAATATATCTAACCTAACTCAACCCAATATATCTAGCCTAACAACCCAATATATCTAGCCTAACTCAACCCAATATATCTAGCCTAACTCAACCCAATATATCTAGCCTAACTCAACCCAATATATCTAGCCTAACACAACCCAATATATCTAGCCTAACTCAACCCAATATATCTAGCCTAACTCAACCCAATATATCTAGCCTAACTCAACCCAACATATCTAGCCTAACTCAACCCAACATATCTAGCCTAACTCAACCCAATATCTAGCCTAACTCAACCCAATATATCTAGCCTAACTCAACCCAATATCTAGCCTAACTCAACTCAATATATCTAGCCTAACTCAACTCAATATATCTAGCCTAACTCAACCCAATATATTTAGCCTAACTCAACCCAATATATCTAGCCCAACTCAACCCAATATATCTAGCCTAACTCAACCCAATATCTAACCTAACACAACCCAGTATCAAGCCTAACTCAACCCAGTATCTAACCTAATTCAAACCCAGTATCTAACTTAACTCATCCCAATATCTAACCTAACTCAACCCAGTATCTAACCTACGTGAGCTTCACACATCAATCTCGTCTTCAGTGCACCTGTCAACCTGCAGTGAAAATCCAGTCCGGGCTGGTTCCGATAATCTGTTTCAGTAACATACCAAGACAGACTCATTCCAGGTGAATTATTTACAGTAATTTCTTTAAAAAAGTTAGGGAAGTATTCCAAATGTCACAGTTTTTCTTCCATACAACTGGTACTGTAAGCAGAGGAAACAACAAAACATCATTTCAAGTATTAATTAAGCTTCAACATGTGACTAATTTTTGTATTACTAAGGATCTGGTACCATTAAACAACGTCACTCTGTTTACAATTACAATTATACTCTACAGTCCATTCCAGTCAACCCACAATCACAGTCTTCTCCACAATCAAGTCAAATCTATACCCATCCAAGGCCAGTCTTTCTTTTACAAACTCGCCTCCCCACAACCTTACTCTGTCAACAGCCACAGTCACTTCCTACAATCCACTTGAAATTATCACGAACCAACGCCAGTCAGAGCAGAATCAGTCACATTGTAAAATCCACTCCAGTCTCTTCATAATGAACCACAGATTCCACAATACTCATCAGTCTATCCCCAATCACGGTCACACTCCATCACCCACTGCCATCCATCCACACCCCCAAACCGGTCATTCCATAATCAGTCACACTTCACAGCACACTCTAATTCTCGCCATCCATCGCTAGTCATTCTATATGAAGCCCATCAACAATATCATTATCTAGAGTCACAATCACATACGACAGTCCCTTAGAATCATCCACAGTCACACTCCACCACCCACATCCATCCATCTACCACCATCCACCTTCATCAGTCTATCCATCACACACTTGCCAGTTACAATCACACACGTCAATCCCCAAGTCATCCGCACATTCCATCCATCCATCTATCCCCATCTACCATCAGTCTATCCACCCCACACTCGCCTGCATGTAGCAGTGATATATGAGTCAGACTATGCCTGTAAAATATGCAACGACGGGAAACTCTGCGCTCATCGCACACATTTACACGATTTTGTATTCACTTCAGGACCAACGCCATCCCTCCTACCACATCACCCAGTTCCCTAACCTTCTCAGACAGCTTTTTGCATTTCTGCCTTATTTCACGGTCTCCTCACTACTTTCCCTCTCTCCCTTCCTCCCTACTACCGACCTTCCTACCGCTTTCCTCCACAATTCCCAGCTTTTCGTCTCCCTCTTCCCACCTCTTCACTCTCCCTTCCTCTTTACCTACCTAACTTCCCACCGCATTCCTTCACAATTCTAATATTTTCGCCTTCCTTCTTCCCCTCTTTCTAATTCTCCAACTTCTTCCTTTTCCTCCTTCCCGAGTTTTCCTCCACACACGCACTGCATTGGACTCTCATGTCTTAGTCCCTCTTGACTATCTCACCCACTTTTTTTCCATACCTACACCGTTCCTCCTTCCTATTCGCTTCCTTCTCCTTATCTTTCTTTCTCTTACTGCACAATGTTAAGTTCCACTTTCTATGTCTACTTTCTTATCGCAACCCTCTCTCCCA
>NC_137037.1:8897775-8902775 GCF_032717465.1 Coenobita brevimanus | reverse complement strand
TGAAGCCTAGTTCCTGGTGATGTTACACCTGCCTGCTCTCCTTCCACCCCATCGGCTTCTGCTGATAACCCACCCACATCCTCCCCCTCCACCGGCACCAGGAGGGAAGAGGAGATGAGAAGGAAGATCAATGAGGGGAGAGGGAGGAAAAAGTCTTACAGAGAGAGAGAGAGAGAGAGAGAGAGAGAGAGAGACCGGGGAGGGGGGGAAGAGTTTATGAAAGGCGGGCTGGAAGAGGAAATGAGCTGAGAAACAGAAGACAAGTTAGCAATGACGCAGGCAGGGCAGTAGACAAGAAGTGAAAGAGAAAAGGGAAAATAATGATGAAGAAAAATAAAGAATAGATTGTATTATGTTAGAAAATCAAAAGGCAAGTGAATGAAGCAACAGGATGACTGAGAAGAATGTAAACAAATACGTGGAAGAAAGAGGTGAGAGGAGATGGAACAGAGAAAAATGTGGGACGGATGACGGGAAGGAAGGGAGTGGTTTGGAAGGCAAATAGGCGTCTGGGAAGAGGGAACAGAAGGAAGAGAGGCATGTTGCAAGAGGGGGAAGAAAAAGGCTGGTATGTGGGAAGGAGAGAGAGAAAAAGGAAGGTATGTGGTAACTGGAGGGAGGGAGGGAGGGAGGAAGAAACATGTGGAGAGGAGGGAAGGGGAGAAAAGTAGGTAGAAAGGGATGGGAGGGAAACAAGTAACAACGGGAAGTCGGGAGGCAATGAAAGGAGGGAGGGAAATATTCGAAAAGGAGCGAGAGGGGAGAATGTAGGAAGAGTAGGGAAGGAGGCATGAAGGAATGTGGGGAAGGATGGAGGCGTGGAGGGTATGTGGGAGTGAATTAAGGCACAGCTGGGTCAGGGAGGGAAAAAAATTACATGAAATTTAATGAGGCAAAACTGAGGTGGGATGAAGGCGTTAAAAGATGGAGGAAGAATGTAATGAGGAAGGTGAGATGGTGTGAAGAGCGATAAAGTAGACGACGAGAGGATGGAGGACGTAGGTGAAGGGAGGATGGATGATGGACTGAAACTGAGAGGGAAAAGGGGAGCAAGAAAGTGTGGAAGGAACAAGAATGTGTGTGAAGGAAAAGACACAGTCCTCACTGCAAAGATGCAAAACATATATAGGGACAAGAAAGGTGTATAAAAACGGACTGAGAGAGAGAGAGAGAGAGAGAGAGAGAGAGAGAGAGAGACTAAAAACAAGCTAAAACGCAGTGCTTTACCCTCAGCACAACCTTGCCACACACAGCAGCTCTCTCGAGACAGACGGTCTGTGAAATTCCGCTGATGGTGGACCAAAGAATATGGCAACCAGAAAACAGGCATGGTACCGAAAGACGATGAAGTATGGAGTGTAGTGATGGAAAACAATTTTGAGAGGAATCAACGTACAGAAATTTGTAAAGAAATGAAGAACGATAGGAATGCATGGAAGTGGAAAGGGAAATAAAAGAAAACAGGATAATTTGGTATAAGAAAAGACAAGGAATCAAGAGAGACAGCGTAGGAAAACACACATGGGATGAAGCCACACTGAGTCTCTCTTGAGATAAACAAAATCATCTGGATGCAGCAAGGTCCAAATATAAAAACATAATCTCGGGTAAAGAGAAGTAATTGCAACCCCAGGCTCATATGAAACGTAAATCCGGTGGACGGCAGGCTTAAGCTGATCTCGTCCTGTAGCTCACCATCCTCCTTTTGGGGGCTAAGGAAGCACTTGAGGGACGTTTGCAAGGGTGCCGGAAGTGGGGGTGGGGGGTCAAAGAGGCAGCTGTCCGCTCTAAATTTTAGTGGAGGGCAAACGGGGATTATTGATCCCCAACTCTCCAATATCTCGTCGTGAACTCATTACAAATATACAGTACAGCATTAAAACATTAAGTCTCCTATGCCTCTTACACCTGTACCTTCGGTTTTGTTGTATTCTTATATCCCTAAGATTATTTCCAGATTTATAAGTTCGTGACAGATAGAATATATATATATATATATATATATATATATATATATATATATATATATATATATATATATATATATATATGTGTGTGTGTGTGTGTGTGTGTGTGTGTGTGTACCTCTAATACCACAACACACACACACACACACACACACACACATGCACTGCTCGCCGTAAACGCACTATGGCCATCACACATACACATAGGATGGCGCATAGTTCTCCTCGCTATTGTTGTTGTTACTATATCCTCCGGCTCATCTGACCGCCTACCCCGTGGAATGCAGGCTGAGGCTGCCCTTCTTCAGCCATTCACCATCCTTCTTCCAGAGGATAGCGAGGCAACTGTGGGACGTTTGTCTAACCGGTCATGGGAGCAGCTTGAATATATCGATACTACCACATGAAGGCGTACCACTCCTGCACCAAATTACCTTAACTACGATATGTATTCAACATCATCATCATCAATCATCATCATCATCGCCATCATCATAATCATCACCATCATCATCTTCATAATCATCCATCATAATCATCATCATTATCATCATCACCAATCAATCAAACATCATCATCATCAATCATTATCATTATAATCAATCATCATAATCATTATCATCATCATTATCAACCATCATCATCATCATCAATCATCATCGTCGTCGTCTTCATCCCTTTCCTATGATGCGGTCTCCAGACAACTTATTTTCGGTAATACTTATCGTAGTGGCGGGACTACATAATGCATTCAGGAACCCCCCCGGTGCTGTAGAGGGATGCCTTCCTGTGGTGGCACTGATATAATCATGCGGCTCCACTGCCTGGTTGTACAAACGTCCCTCACCTCCCTACCTATTCGCCGAAAAGAGGATGGTGGATTGCACAGGAAGGGCAATTTCAGTCTGCTGTTCACTGGGTCCACACATCACATGAACACTGGGCTGGAACAACAACAACAAATGCAGCAGCAGCAACTACTACCATTACTACTACTAATCTCTACAATACAACGAGAATGTCCCATGCCTATTCCTTCCACAGGCCTCCGACATGGCCTCTTGCTTGGCTGTCGCTCCTCTCTTCTTACCACACGACCATACCATCTCAACCCTGCCACTCTCATCTTTACACTGATACACGTCACATCTGCTCTTCGCCTCTCATATTCAAGCCTCTCTGAACGTTACGCCGAACATCCACCTAAGCACCATCACTTGGGTCCGTTCAAGATTCTCTTCCTTCTTCCTCAGTGCCCAGGTCTCCAATTCATACTGTACATCAACACTGGCCATATCACGGTTTCACAGATTAATATTTTCAACCTCTGTGGCACTGTTTTGTGGCACACCACTCCAGATACCTCCCGCCACTTCTTCCATCTAGCCTTGACCCTCTCACAAACTTCCTCCTCACAACCACCTTTTTCTGTTACCATCCATCACAGGTGTTTACATTTTACCGCCTGTTTCATTTCTTGGCCACTTACATCTCTAACCTGTCATCCATCATCGCACTGAACGGGTTCAATCAACACGGACAAGAAATTAAGAACGGTACTGATAATAATACTGTTTCAGTAACATATCTTATTGGGAAAATAAGATAATATTCAAGTAAAATCATGGGAAACAAAACTTTATCAAATGAAATACCGAGAACTCGGGCCACGAGCTGTCGACGCAAAGCGTCGCTCGGTATGCCTCCGCCAGGCCTTGCACACGGGCTCGCCATACAACCTCCATGACCTTGCTGACCTAATTAGTTCATCATCTCCTCATACTGCATCACTGACAAAGTCTAGTGGAAATCCGTTGATGGGTTCACGAGGTATCGCGCCCACAACAGTGTTACGGACGCACGGACGGACAGACCAATCACCAAATGCCTCTTCCACCATAGGTGAGCGGAGGCATACTAACAATTGGGATCTGAAAAATTATGTGAAAGGACACACTAATTTTTGAATAAAGCAACACAAGTATGGACTGGATACACAAGTATGGACTGGATAATGTTAGTATTTACATACGGATATCGGACGCTACACACCAGGTATATTATACTATGTTAGACACCATTATTAAATTACCATACTATACGAGTAAGCTAATAGTATACCTGTATATAAATAAAGAAACGAACATGTTGTATGGGTACCTATTTAGAAGTTAACCGTGTATAATAATATATAATATATTGTATATGGGTAAGGGCGCCCAGCATTCACTCACTCGATGTAAGGATACATTCAAATGACTACACTGAGCGACAGGGCAAATGGTTTGTTTTACTCCAGGAATGAATTTACTATGGTATGTTTGCCGGCAACCTCATAACTAAACAGACTATCTATCTATCTACAGGTATCTATTGCCAGACGCCTCAATCCAGTAAGGGGTGGCCACAAACAAACTGTCTCCATGTCGCCTTGTCCAACGCTATTTCTCTGCACTGCTCCCAGCTCACAAACCCCTTTCTCATATACCTCTCCACTCCATCCCTCCATCTCATCCTTGGTCTCCCCCTCCCTCTCCCCCCCACCACTTCACTCGCATATACTCTCCTACTTAGTCTTTCCCTCTCCATCCTCTCATCATGGCCAAACCACCTCACTGCATTTCTCCTAACGCTTTCTATTGCAAACAGATGCCTGTGCAAAATAAAATTCAATAGAAATGTGTAGTCATCTGAGTAATGGGTATGGGTGGGATGGGCGAAGACGAGTGGGTGAAAAAGGCTGGGATGGTGATGGGTGGGTGGCCATGACCCTGTAGGCATACCAGTATATCCGGTGATTATCGTCGTTGCAGATGGACAAACAATGTAGTCGAGGCAGTGAATGTTATGATATTGTTCACATATGGACAGAAACGGTTAGAGTGGGTGGAGAAGAGTGGGTGGAGAAGAGTATGCAGGAAGAACAGGGATGGTGGTGGGTGATGGGGCAGGAGGAGGGAGGTAAAGTGTAAACTGCTAAGGTGGTGTTACTGTATGTAGGCTACTAAGGTGCAAGTCATACGTGATGTTACT
>NC_137037.1:8852775-8895275 GCF_032717465.1 Coenobita brevimanus | reverse complement strand
CCAACAACTACCATAATTAATCCAATCTACCCAACCATCAGTTTAACAAAGCAGTACTGGCTCCAATCCCAAAATTTTGCATACACCTGAATACATACTGACGTTTTCCGTTTGTGTAGTATTTACAAGTGATTTCACATTCATATCTCGTGATATAGGTAACCCTGGTGTGTATGTTTCTCGTCATCTGTATTTGAATGATAATTGTTCTTCACCTGCAAAATCAGTTTCTTGGAGGTTAAGTGAGCTGAACCGCCTCCATGTTTGCTTACTCCTATCAGGTTGCTGACTCTCCACAAAGAGTCTCCCCACTGTATGCAATTCACCTCTCATATATGGCCAAGTTCATCTCTGCTTCTTTGAGTACGGTGGATTCAGGTTTCTCATCTACTCAACTCGCCTTCCACTCACTATCTTCAGTCTCTCGCTGCCGCGGTACTGAATCTCTGTTTTCTATTGCTACTATTGTCGTCAATACTCTTTGAAAATCTCTGCTTCCCTTCATTCCCCATTACAGTGGACACGCAACTCTTACTCCTGTTCTGATGAACTCTCTAATGCAAGAGTTGACCGATGTTCTCGCTTTTGCATGTACACAACTGGTCAACACAAGAATGGTTTTCCTCAGTCTGCATATCCCACTGCTTATGATCTCCAGCCTTTTAAATGTGTCCAGCATCTCCAAATACTCGGATCTTAATTATTCTTCTTCAGTATTCTCTGGAAGAGAAGAATTTTCAGGTTCTTAGTATAATTATGGCCTTTTATATTAAAAAACAGTATCTGCCTAAGCAAGTTATCTGTATACCATTCAGTCCATCAGTAGAAGCGTAGGGACCAGAGAAGTTATTTAATCCAAACATTTGAAGGTAAGTGCTCAGTGGCATATCCCTCACTGGTATTATGTGAGCACTCAAACCCAACCATTACTAGGATGTAAACACTTATGGGCCACGTCCGGTTGAGACATATTTACCCATTAGACCACCAGGCCTCTGCCTGGTTCTGTGAATACCACTCAGAACTGTTAATGGTTTTCTGGGCAACAAGGAGTCATTTGGCTTGTCATTCAATAAGAGGATGTTAACGTATCACACTGAAGAAAAAAATACGTATTCAAATAAGAGGTAGTGTAATAAAAGAAAATGTACAGGTACGTTCCATTGTATGAAAAAAAAAAAAAAAAAAAAAAAAAAAGTATAATCTTACTGTAGGAAGAAACAGGGAGGCCAGACACACAAAATGATAATTATGTCTAGAATTAATGGCGCTGAATAATATTGCCTGCAGGAAGCAATAATATAACAAAAGTAGTCATTACAATGAGGGACTGCGTAAGACAGAGAAGGGAACTACTGATGGTTGTAATAAAGTGGGTGATACACTACCCTGCCTTGGCTAATATCATCCTAATGTGAGTCATTACTACTGGCATATTACTGGCATCATCATGGGTATAGTTTGGCCCGTGAGCATCTGTGTAAACACAGATAGAGAGAGGGCGGGGGGGTGGGGGGAATGTAGAGTAGAGCAGGTTCAGTCATCACACGTCTGTGGATGGCCGTAAGTCACAGCCATTGAACCAAAACACCGGGTCTTTTCTGAGTCCCTCCCCGCCCCCTCCCAAGGATGCCGTTGGAGTATTGGTCAGCAAACCTGGCTCACTACCGGAAGAACCCGAGTTTAATTCAACGGCCGGTCCGGCTGTTGGGCACAGTTTGTTTCCCTCCAGTCTACGTTCACCGAGCAGAACTAGGAGCCTTGATGATATTATATGGTGTTCCATGTAATATTCCAGGCAAAGACCGAAACTTAACAAAACATACCTGTCGCCCTAAGACACTCGTGTAGACTTATATAACCTTCCTCCTCCTCCTCCTCCTCCTCCTCTTCTTCTTTTTCGTCTTTTTCCGTCTGTCCCTACTGAATCCCCCAACATTTATTGGTTGCCTTCCTCCCCTACCGGCCCCTCCCCCACCCCTGCCGTGACCGTGCCTGTAATCAAGTCACCGTGATTCATGATTGCTGACCTGGCCCAGGACCACCTGAACCCATCTGAGTAGCCAATGTGCTGCCTTCATGACACCTTCACACACCTGACTTAATAAGATAAGAGAGAGAGAGAGAGAGAGAGAGAGAGAGAGAGAGTCGAACAAAAGTTACTGGGTGATGGAAGGAAGACCAGCCTTCGAAAGAAACCATCTGCTAAATAAAAATAAAGAAATAAAATCCATCCTATCAAATATTACCGTAAACTAAAGCACACCATCCAGCCGAACCGAACCCGCCGAACCAAACGAACTGTGTGATGGAAGGAGGGACGAGAAGGGAAATTGGTGCAACCGTGCAACACCTGGCCTGCAGGTGTCAACAATCAATTAACCCTGACGGCCTCACAAACGAGGGGGTAACTGGATGCGCCGCCCATCAAACAGAAATGTTGACTATGGCGGCTGAGTCAGGAAGAGCAGGAAAGATGACCACTATACCCAGTTTACTCTAACTTGGCATAAAACTGCCATCGCTTCACGCTGAATGCTGAGATGTAAGATCTGGCACTAAAACATGCTGCTAGTCATGAAGAAGTGCTGGGGAAAGGATGAAGAGACACAGTATTGTCTTATTCTGCCACTGAGTTACTGTACATGAGATACTTTGCAACAGGACGAAAATCCTGGCCAAGATGAAGTAAAGTGAGTATAAACAAGACTCTCAGGGCCACTGAGGCAATTAACCCTTTGGATCTTATGACGCCTTTTTACTTGACACCACCACAGGATTTGTATCTATCTTATGCCGGGTTAAATACAGCCTTAATTAACCCCTTCATTACCACACACCCTTCATACACTGACTAAAATCGTCCAGTGCAGCAAGAATAAAATACAAAATACGTCACTGTACTGAGAGGGTTAACACTGACAACGTGAAGGTGTGGACAACGCTGTAAAATAATAAATCAATGCAATAAGTAAACTAAAAAGGAAATGTGAAAAAAAAAAAATAAATAAAGGAGGAAATATTTGAAGCAGATAATTGCAAAGGATGTCCGACCATTGTGTCTGGTTGTTATGTACACTGTAATGTGTGATACAGGCTGATAACAAACACTTACAGGTGTTGTGTACACTGTAACGTGTGATACAGGCTGATAACAAACACTTACAGGTGTTGTATACACTGTAACGTGTGATACAAGCTGATAACAAACACTTACAGGTGTTGTGTACACTGTAACGTGTGATACAGGCTGATAACAAACACTTACAGGTGTTGTATACACTGTAACGTGTGATACAGGCTGATAACAAACACTTACAGGTGTTGTGTACACTGTAACGTGTGATACAGGCTGATAACAAACACTTACAGGTGTTGTGTACACTGTAACGTGTGATACAGGCTGATAACAAACACTTACAGGTGTTGTGTACACTGTAACGTGTGATACAGGCTGATAACAAACACTTACAGGTGTTGTGTACACTGTAACGTGTGATACAGGCTGATAACAAACACTTACAGGTGTTGTGTACACTGTAACGTGTGATACAGGCTGATAACAAACACTTACAGGTGTTGTGTACACTGTAACGTGTGATACAGGCTGATAACAAACACTTACAGGTGTTGTGTACACTGTAACGTGTGATACAGGCTGATAGCAAACACTTACAGGTGTTGTGTACACTGTAACGTGTGATACAGGCTGATAACAAACACTTACAGGTGTTGTGTACACTGTAACGTGTGATACAGGCTGATAACAAACACTTACAGTTGTTGTGTACACTGTAACGTGTGATACAGGCTGATAACAAACACTTACAGGTGTTGTGTACACTGTAACGTGTGATACAGGCTGATAGCAAACACTTACAGGTGTTGTGTACACTGTAACGTGTGATACAGGCTGATAACAAACACTTACAGGTGTTGTGTACATTGTAACGTGTGATACAGGCTGATAACAAACACTTACAGGTGTTGTGTACACTGTAACGTGTGATACAGGCTGATAACAAACACTTACAGGTGTTGTGTACACTGTAACGTGTGATACAGGCTGATAACAAACACTTACAGGTGTTGTGTACACTGTAATGTATGATACAAGCTGATAACAAACAAACACAGATGTTCCGTAATTGTCCGTCAAGAACTGGGGGCTTCCTTACACCTTCCCACACTCGGTTAATAATAAACACGTTTACTCTCAAGCTTTTTTATTCACCATCTTCCACTCATCTTTAACTCCGTCAGATTGAGGACGTCTTTTATATTTTACTCATAATGTCTTTCGATGTCCCTTGGGCTTTGAAAACATTTTCAGAACGGGAAGGCACATATATAGCTTTCAATATTCCTTTCAGATGTTTTTCCTACACTGAATATAATCGACTGGAACAAACTCAGTGAAATACAGACGACTTCCTCGTAACCAAAGGGTCAAGTCACACTCTTGCACCCCTTACTCCTACACTTTTAGCTCTGACTTTTGATCATCTTATTTTAGCCCACACTCTTTGGTGGCTCTAGCAATATTCTTTCAAGGAAAATTAGGTGACATCCGAAATATCCTGGAAAATGCCAATATTTGACCCTTGGCGATCTCAGAGGATATTTACCCGAATAAGATCATACTCCTTTCAGATGTGTTCCCTGGCAAGAAACATATGATATAAAAGTTTCAGCTTTCTAGCTTAAGTGGTTTTTGAGACAGTGTCATCAATTTGGTTTTCTATGTTCTGGATAATATCCACCATATTCCGGACAATATCCGGAGATCCGGTTAAACGATTTCCATCCAATTTTGCCAGATGACGGCCAGCCGGGAGACTCAGCTGACAAAGTTTGATGGCTTTAGGCTAAATAGCCTCTGAGTAATGGCCATTTACCTTTTAACAAGAAAGAATAATAAAAAACGAATACGTACAAAAACAATTACTCTTCCCCCAGGGATGTGGGAAGTTTTAATAAGACATCGCCGTAAGAAAGGGGTTAAAGGGGTGTGTAGTGCCAGTATACTGTACTTCTTCCACCTTAACCTGCCCCAGATTTTCGTCTTTTGTAGATTGCTTCACTACCTCACTGGGAGAATAAGACAATGCACTAGCTTCACATCCTTTCCTTGGTACTTCTTCATGGCTATCACCGAATTCCATTGATAACATATTGCAAAACTCAGCACTCATGAAGAAAAGATGACAATTGTAGGCCAATTCAGAGTAAAAGGGGTACAGAATATCTGTAGATTTTTATTCCTTAAAGTGAGCGGTAAAGTGGATGTTGCTAACAGATATAGTTAGGTATATGTGGCTGAAAGTGTATAAAGTGTCCTAAGCTTATGCAACTGCAGTATGTACAAGTGTGTAGGACGCGTTAGGAGAAACACATTGAGGTGGTTTGGCCATGTGGAGAGGATGGAGAGTGAGAGACTAACGAGGAGAGTGTATGTGAGTAAGGTGGAGGGGAAGAGGGGAAGGGGAGGCCAAGGATGAGACGGAGGGATGGAGTGGAGAGGTATATCAAAGAGGGGGGGTGCGAGTTGGGAGCAGGGCAGTGAAATGGTAGGGGACAGGGCGACGTGGAGATGATTTGTTTGTGGCCACTCCGTATGGGATTAAGGCAATAGATAGATAGATAAGTGTGTACTGATGTGTGTGTGCTTGAAGATCTCTGTGAAAGTGTGTGTGTGTGTGTGTGTGTGTGTGTGTGTAACCGGCTTGTAAGCTGAAGTGAAGGAATAAGTGGAGTGGTGGAGTGAACAGAGTGGTATGGAGAAGCAGGAGGGGTGAGTGACAGTGTTGCAGTATGGAAAAGTTGGGAGGCATTACATGATGGGAAAAAAAGTGGACCATGAAAGGAAAAAGGGTGGATCATGGGAGAATGAATGGTGGAGCGAATGATTTTGAATATGCAACCAGCATGGTAGAGTCGGAGCGGGCATGGATAAAAGATTCAGGAGTGAGCATGGAAGAGTTAGACGGGAGCATGAAAGAGTTAGGAAGGAACATGTAAGAGTTTGGAGGGAGCATGGAAGAACTAGGACGGAGCATGTAAATGATAGGAGGAGCATGGAAGAAACAGGAAGGAGCATGTCAGCATTGGGGGAGGAAAATTAAAGCGTGTGATGGAGCATGGAGGAGTGTATGTGTGCGGATGGACATGGAAAATGAAGGAGAAAGCATGAAACATACAGTACAAAGCAGAGCATGGAAGAGTAAAGGATTAAGTATGAAGGAGCAGGGAAGGAGCAGGGAAGATTAAGAAGGGCTGCAAAATAAAATGGATGGTGGAGCAAGAATGGTAATGGAAGGAGCATGCAAGAGTAAAAGGAGGAAACTTGGCGGAGCGTGTAAGGCAGTAAGGAAAGGTAACGGAATGCATGGAAGATTGTACAGCATCAACCAGAAAAAAAGAGCATTGAAGAATAAGGAGGCAGAATATCGCAGACGAAGGAAGGAAAATGACAGATTAAAGAGGCTGCATGAAAAAGGAAAATACACAGACAAGACAAAGAGTGGTGGAATGAGAAAATCAAAGAAGTATTGGATTCTGTGAAGACGTGCAGAAGAATTAGGAAGATGCATAAAAGATCAACGAAGCAGCGCAGAAAATAAAGGGAGTGCGTGCGCGCACACAAGAACCTACTGCCTGATGTTCTATTCTTACGGCGTCTTTCCGGTGGTGATGACCTGCTGAAATCGGAGGCAGGGGAGAGAGACGCACCCAAGATTTTATTGCTTGTTTGCGTGAACGGCTGAGTCCTTTTCCTTCTTTCTCAGGAAAAGAACTTCAGGACCAGCAGTGCCCGGGGGTGACGCCTGCATGATCCCACCTCAATTCCTTTCTGCATGACTTCATCCTAACCCCATCTGCATGACCCTACCCCAACCCCCTCTGCATGACCCTACCCCAACCCCCTCTGCATGACCCTACCCCAACCCCCTCTGCATGACCCTACCCCAACCCCCTCTGCATGACCCCACCCCAACTCCCTCTGCATGACCCCACCCCAAGCCCCTCTGCATAACCCCACCCCAAGCCCCTCTGCATAACCCCACCCCAGGCCCCTCTGCATAACCCCACCCCAAGCCCCTCTGCATAACCCCACCCCAAGCCCCTCTGCATAACCCCACCCCAAGCCCCTCTGCATTACCCCACCCCAAGCCCCTCTGCATAACCCCACCCCAAGCCCCTCTGCATAACCCCACCCCAAGCCCCTCTGCATAACCCCACCCCAAGCCCCTCTGCATAACCCCACCCCAAGCCCCTCTGCATTACCACACCCCAACCCCCTCTGCATGACCAAACCCCAATCCCCTCTGCATGACCACACCCCAACCCCCTCTTCATGACCACACCCCAACCCCCTCTTCATGACCCCACCCCAACCCCTTCTGCATGACCCCACCCCAACCAACCCCCTTCGCATACAACAACCCACCCCCAACTGTATAACAACACCCTGGCCTCCTTTACATGGGATCAGACTCACCTTCCCTGGATGATTCCTTCCCAACCCTCTCTACATGACCCGACGCTAAGAATTCCCTCTCTATCCCTATGGCTCCACCCTAACCTCCTCTGTATGAACTTACATCCAAGCTTCTGCAAGACTTACTAACAATTTCTGCATGACCCTAGCCTAACCTCCCCGCGTTCCCCAACCATCCATCCCTGCACAGTCCCACCCCAACCTCCTCTACATGACACCACCCCCACCCCCAAGAAACCATCTTTCTACATGTTATGATTACACACTCTATCTAATATAAGTTAAGATCTCCTCCCCCCCCCCCTGCATTATCTCACACTATCACCTGACACCACCTGCCTCTGCATGACACCGCACCTACTCACCGGCATGAGTCTTAACTCCCTGCAAGTTACCTTATCCCCGACCCCTGTATTGTATCATAATATCGCTTGCATGACCCAACCCCAGCCCCTGCATGACCTTATCCCCTTCCCTCTGTATGACCTCATCTCTACCCTCTGCATGACCTTATATATGTGCTTTATGAAAATAACTAACAATTTTGACAAGTCCTAAATACTACATGATTTATTTGAATAAATGATAATAGCCTCGCTCAAATCAATCCTCATACATGAAGGGACAAATATTTTTTTCTACTGTGGACAACGCCTAACGATTTTCCTCGCCACTATTTATCCTCTCGAGATTTGAGAACTAGGAACTGCTGGTGACTTATTTTTATTATACTGAGGCTCACGGTGGACGATTTTACTCGCCGCAGGTAAACCTCTCGTCGTCCAAGGGTTGATAAATGTGACAAACTGGTTACTCTGAAACAGTTATGATCATACAAGGACTGAATAACAACAGAGAACATTCTCACAGGACGTGTGATAATGATGAAGGAGCACCTGCTGAAGAATGCTAAGAGTACGCTGCACCAATGATGAACGGCAATAACACAATTAATTGCCTTTTGAATAATGACACATTTGTTAATAACTGAAGTGAAAGCATACAACGAAATACCGGCCAGTGGTAACTCTTCCATACGATAAATTATATTATATTCCTGCTGCCGCCTGATGATGTTACTTAGTATAGACTGAGTCCTATATGATTTGGTGTCAGAAACTCTCCTTTAACCCCTTCAAGGCGATGATTTCTCGATTCACTGTTGCTATCACCCAATGTAATTATGTCACGAATGGGAGATCTCTCGCAGTGATAGAGAATATTTCTAAAGTTCGTAATAATCACACCTGTGGTTATTTAAAAAACAGTGAACTGTAGACAAATTGTAGCTAGAACCAAATACCAGTCTACTTCAACCGATACATTTACCACTATAAGTATTAAAAAAAAATAATCTTAGAATAAGCTAAAACAACCAATAATTATATACAACTAAAAAGGCAAAAGCCACTGACAAACACAGTGATCTTAACTACATTACTCTTTATTACTGCCACACAAGTTTAGTCAGCAAAGAAGTGGCCTTTCCATTAAAAATACATAAATTACTTATTCATCTTAACATAAACAATGGCTACAATTTTACCCGCGAAGTGAAAAGCCTCGGGCTCAAACGTATGTGCGGCGTGTGTACGAGTACATCCATGCTTGAGAGAGAGAGAGAGAGAGAGAGAGAGACTCACACCACCACCAAAACACCCTCATTTATATAAAATAACACCAAAATGGAGACGAAACCACTGTTAGACATTTCCCTTTATTTTCATACTCATTCCATGCTATGAACACGCGTAGGTTGGCCGTTATTTAGGTGAACTACACATGATTTTCTTCATCTGACATAGGCTATCAGTGAGTTAAAAACAGTCCCGGGTATACTTTCCAACACTGACCCTATGTTGGTATTCTATTGGGGCTAACACCAAGAAAGTTTCTTTTAAAGGGCATTACCTCACCCACAGTAGGCACCAGTTTTTCATTCTAGCGCCCATCAGACGATTCTGTGTATGTGATGGGAAACACTGTCCTCTACACAGTTTGAGCCTTTGTTGACAAGAGCCATCTTGATTAATCCTTCCGACGGCAGAATCTCATCTAAGTATTACATTCTGTTTATCAAGAGTCCAGTCCACTCAAAGGAGGAAAACTCCTGCCCTCAAAGGTTAGATTAAACGAAACTCATGCAGACAAAAGGTTAAAAATTCACTCATGCAACCCTTTCAATGTGCTTGGATGTTACTTATGCTAACACCAAGCAGTTTCCTTCAGGTGGCAGAACTCTAAGCAGTGAACGGTTTCATTATTAAGTCTGGATGCTCTCCACCACCACCGCCGCCAACACCGCCGCCACCACCCACCAGCACCTACACCACCACCACCACCACCACCACCAGGCCTGCCCTAAACTTTTGCTGGCCACTACACGGGAATCCATTAATTATTCCTCTGAGTCAAGGACCGTAATTAGGTTCCATTCTTTAACTACCCGCTAAGCAGGGAGGATAAACCATCACCCTGGAAAAAAAAAAAAAAAAACGCGTAACACCCCTCCCTGTTCTTTGTTTGCGTCTTAATCACATAATTACACTTACGTCTGCTAAATATACAAATTATTTCCATGGTCTAAAAAAGTTGTAAGGTGAGTTATGTTCTTGCCCGGTGTTATCCTGCCACATTACCACAGGCCGCCATGCCACTGGACAAAACTGTGAGACTGAGGACAGAACTGGCTGACAGCTGACCCACCTGTGTGACACTGGACAAAACTGTGAGACTGAGGACAGAACTGGCTGACAGCAGACCCACCTGTGTGACACTGGACAAAACTGGATAGTACTGGACACGACCAGGTGGCGATGGACAGAACCGGATAGCAACAGACACAACACGACTGCACTGAAGATAACTGGAAACAGTGGATATAACTGCGTGGCAATGGACAAAACTGGATAAAAATGGACACTGCTGGATGGTAAAAGAAGTAACATTATAAATGGACACAGCTGGATGGTACAGGTAAAAAATAATAACAGTGGACACAACTGGTGGTTGATGGACAAAACTGAATAACAATGAACAGAACTAGGTAGCACCAGATCGAACTGAGTACCACTGGACCAAACTCGATGGAACTGGGAGGCACTGGACAGAACTGAGTGGTACTAAACATTAATGAATCACACTGGACACAACTAGATAACAATGGACACAACTGAGTGGTACTAACCACTAACAAATCACACTGGACACAATTAGATAACAATGGACACAACTGAGTGGTACTAACCACTAACAAATCACACTGGACACAATTAGATAACAATGGACAGACCTGAGTGGTACTAACCACTAACAAATCACACTGGACACAATTAGATAACAATGGACAGACCTGAGTGGTACTAAACACTAACAAATCACACTGGACACAATTAGATAACAATGGACAGACCTGAGTGGTACTAACCACTAACAAATCACACTGGACACAATTAGATAACAATGGACACAACTGAGTGGTACTAACCACTAACAAATCACACTGGACACAACTAGATAACAATGGACAGACCTGAGTCATACTAAACAGTAACAAATCACACTGGGCACAACTAGATAACAATGGACAGACCTGAGTGGTACTAAACATTAATGAATCGCATTGGACACAACTAGATAACAATGGACAGAACTGAGCGGTACTAAACACTAATGAATCGCATTGAACACTTGATAATAATGGACAGAACTAAGTAACAATGGACAAAGCTGGGCAGGAGTAAACACTAAGCTCACGCCGTGACATGGAGACATAGTGACAGACAATTGGCTACCCCAAAGACTGAATGCAACAGATGCCAAGTATTGGTTGATGTGGTGAAGCAGCTTATGGTGCGGTACACACACCCAATTAGCTGACTAGGCTATACAGGAGGGGTGGTGCCGGTAAGAGGACAGGACGGAGAAACAGGAAAAAAAAATGGCAGACGAACAGAATGAGGAGAAAACGGCATGCGATGAGAGAGAGAGAGAGAGAGAGAGAGAGAGAGAGTCTGAATTAATTATTAAATAATAACTTGGCGCCGCAATGACTTGGTCATATGGCGGCGAAAAAACGGTAAAACCTTCATACTCAAACGAAATCAATATCATTTTCAAGAATAAGTAACAAAGAAATGCTCTCTCTCCTTCCATACCTGTTGTGAAACCTCTGACGCAAGTCCCCTAAACTCGGACACTCGACCAGCAAGTGGCGAACAGTAAGGGGAACCAAACAGCCATCACAATACGACTAAGTCCTGCAACACATTAGAAGCCCATGGGTAAGCCGTGAGTGCCATTGTAAAAACCGGGCAACAGCCACCTCTTATCGCCGAGGCACTGAGGGGAGAACCCTCGGTGAAACCACCCTCTGAGAAATCTTCTTTAATTCATATTTAACAAGTGCAACCTACCCAAACTTCTCGGAAGGTGTCATAACTGAAGCAGAAGTGGGTAGGTGGCAGGGATTCGTTGAGAAGACGTGGCTTTAGCAAATGTATCCGGCCTCTCATTGCCCTCCACACTGCTGAATTAGGAAAAATAATTCAAGAACGACAAGTACCAGAGGATGAGCTGAAATAAAACATTCCGGGGCTAACAGAATACTCTGAGTCACTAAAAACCGTAAAAGGATCTTCTTCGTGTGCTTAAATCAGATTAAAAGCTAAAACATAAGTCAAATCTTCAGTAAAAATAGAGACATCTAGAGGATGACTTCCTCCCCTCACAAAATTTGGAAACACCACCCCAAACCCAACACAGTGGCTGATTTTAAACCATCTGTATATACTGAGACGGTGCCTCTATGACTGGATGGATGTTCCCACGATAGTTAACGAAGAGCCCGGGAAGAGACTGAAGACTTAGTTCCCTCAAAAATCTCTGAAGACCTGCACATCTGGAAGGAATTATGGAGTGATCCTTGGGAGCCTGACGGGGCAGACAGGCACTGCAGAGGGGAAAAGGTCCCGCCAAATCTGCTTGACCCTGTACCCAAAGGGATGGAGTGCGAAGACGAGAATCATAATGTTGGAAAAATTACTGATCTGACACGAAATGAGTGAAAAGAGAAGGAAAGAAGAGGAACAGGTAGAAAAGCAAAGGAAGGAAAATTATTTGAAAAGGAAATAAACTAAATGACAGAGGGAAGGAAAATAAATTAATAAATGAAGACTGAAACGAACGAGGAAGCAAAGAAATGGGGAAGCAAGTAAATGGGAAGAATTAGGAAATTTAAGAAGCAGAAAATATGAATTGGAAACATGAAAACTGGATAGAAAGGATAGGAATGGGGAACGAAATGAAAAGCAATGGCAAAGCTGGGAAATAAGTGAAAGTGGTAGGAAAGGAAAGGTAGAATATGGCGAGGGGGAACAATACAAAGGGAATGGAAAATGGCCGATGATCATATATACGAAGATTAATAAATATGCAGGCATAAAACATGGCATAAGAATTTCTGCTCTGTTCCACAATTTTCTACGTTCACTTAATTTCACTCCTTGATTTTCAGTAAAAGAAGCTGGCACGTAAGCATTTCGCAGGTCTGGAACTGCTTTATAGTTCTCCTACTGGTGTGGCATCACTTTCTTTGTTTCCAAGTCAGACCTCACTCCATCTACTAGGTGGAAAGCAGGAGTTGCAAAGACAACGACGACGATGACAATGAAGACGCCAAACATGCCTCGTGCGACGAAATGCATGCACAACCTAAGAAGGTCTGGTACATTCTACTAGCATTCATTTGAATAATCCGTCACAATATGGTTTTCGAACTCATAGTTCTGGGCAAACGCAAAACGTGAGACGAACGATAACGACTACAAAGCCATTACGACTCCTATTCTGGACAGTTATATTGTGATAAATTAGAAGACACACTGACCTGGACGTTAACACAGGTTGCGAGCAGACAAAATCAGGTTAGTCGTACCATAAGATGTTTTGTTGACAACTGCATTAACATACAACAACCCTGGTACACGAGACGTAAATGCGATAATAACAGAACAAAACCCATTGTTTTTTGGCACATCTGGCATCATTGGTGTCTCATTCCACTGGATCAGTAATACCACGTGGACAAATCTCCTCACACGCCATACTCTAGATAGGTAATCTTGATTTTGTTACTATATTAGGTAACGTGGGGTCTGACGGACCCCAAGGAAAAAAAAAAAAAAAAAACTTCCATTTGAGATATTTCAAAATGCTTCAATACACAAATAATTCAACCCCTTATCTTTAAATAGGGCCAGAAAAAATAAAATTTAATTGAAAAAATATATATTTTTTTAAAGTTTATTCAAAAATGGTTAAATTTTAGGTATACAAATTTTAAAATTAAATCTTGCAAATTGATAAATAATATCATGATTCCTTGGGTGGTCTGCAGTAGACCGATGTTGGGACCTTCTGTATACAAAAGGAGAAAGACAGCAAATTAAAATAAAAAAATCACAAGAGGGCTCAACTGAGGTTACATTATAGGTAATCTGGGGTCTAACATACCCCAATGGCTCTATAGAGCAAAATCAGAGCCAGGTACAGCTATGACCCCATCATCCCCATGAAGAGCATCACTAGGCAGGAAGGTAATGAGACGGACAGATCTGTAGACCTTATGCTCATATTTTTAAAAATTAAATTTCGGGGACTGGGGTTTCTGAGACCCCACATTACCTATCTAGGGTTAGGTTAGCCACTGTCTGGACAGCTTTATCAGGATCCAACTGTAAAAGATTTGCTGCTAATTAGGGAAACTAGTATACGGAATCAATGTATTCCTAACTACTGTTGGCGTTGAGCTGGAAACTGTTAGGTGGGCAGTACCAGATTCCGCCAATAATTTACCATAAATGCGGCAACCGCATCAACCTCGTTATGGATGGTTTCAATAATATGAGTAGCCTATGGTACCTAAATGGAGTAAACTCTTCATAGCTGAATCTCTAACACTGGTGAAGATATACTGTATATTTCTCAAATTCTGTCCATCATAACACAATCTTACAAGAATATTTAACCAATACTTTATACAAGAATGGCGAGAATACAACATTCAAGATACGTGGAAGGGTGGGGAGTGGGGAAATTTGTATGTGATATAGCCGGCAATTGGTGTCTCAGGAGCGTAACTAAAATCGTGTACTCCTCGTAAACTTTGCACCAAACATACCCACCTCCCTCTGGTACTATACTCCACCACATCTCCACCAGCCATGTCTATGTCTTTAGCTCCACCCGCATCGCCAGCGAGTGAAGGATATGCAGACGAGCCTGAAGACACAGACATGACTTGATGGAGACGTAGAGCAGAACAGTAACAGAGATGGGGATGTTAAGTGCAAAGTTAACAAGGTTAATAAGATTTAAGTACGTACCTGAGGCATCAAAAAATTTAGAGAACTGTTGTCGTCTCTATCCACTCAAACCCCGTATCTTAAATGTTTTATACTTCTTACCGCCCGACGATTACATTTAGCTCTATGAAAACACCAAATGTCTATGGGTTTAGCTTATTTCACTTCACATCTTTTACAGCAGAAGGGTTTTCTTTCCCTTTTTTTCCTGACGTGAACCTACTCTGGCGGTAGCAAGAATTAAAAAATGTCTAGGCAGTGATAAGATTAATATAGGCTAAATTGCTTCCTACCCTTTCAACCTGACACAGGTCTTCCCTGATTCTGATAAAATGGTTCGGGGGAAGAAAGAATACTAAACACAAGGGCGTTGGTGGATCGAGTACCTGTGTCGTGCCGGCCAAACCATCAAAGGTACAGTGGTAATGGTGTACGGCTTAGTTACCAATAAATTAATCCAGTGATCATTGATTGTTACTTCAGATCTATTCTAGTGTCGTTGTGTGTGTGTGTGTGTGTGTGTGTGTGTGTGTGTGTGTGTGTGTGTGTGTGTGTGTGTGTGTGTGTGTGTGTGTGTGTGTTTCAGAGTAATGACAGCAGCCAAAATGTTAAAAATACGAGTAATCTATCGTTATATCTAGTTTCCTATATTAACTTCAGGCGGGCTAACATACATCCTAAAAGGGGTGAAATATATATATATATATATATATATATATATATATATATATATATATATATATATATATATATCTATATATATGCTGTTCAACTCTCTTGGTGTTATGAAATCACTTGGACAAGGACATTCTGGCTCACACTGCAGTATTTTACGTGGCTGAGGGAAATCATAGTCGTCACAAGGTAACAAGCTCTCATGGATCGCGTGCGATTCTACACTTATTTTATGCAGACCTAAACGACAGAATTTTCTTCAGCAGTTGTCTATCTACCTATCCATCTTTCTCCTGTTTATATCCAGATGCCTAAAACCCGGAAGGGATGGGCACAAACAAACTGACTGACCCTATATCCCCTGTAGTCAGGCTGCCCTTTCTCCAACTCATACCACCCTCACTAATTTACCTCTCCATCCCATCCCTCCATCTCATTTTTGGTCTCCGCATCCCCCTGTCCCCCTCCGCCTCACTCATGCACACTGCCTTAATCCAAGCACAAGGGTAAAAAGTATGATGGAAATGTAGTGTCCAGGATCTATTCTGTTAATGCTAATACCAAGGATTTATTCGGACGTGAGAGACACACATACAACTATACACATAAACAGTGCGCAAACACTCTCTCTCTCTCTCTCTCTCTCTTTCTCTTTCTCTCTCTTTCTTTCTCTCTCTCTCTCTCTCTCTCTCTCTCTCTTTCTCTTTCTGTGTGTGTGTGTAATTCACCGGGTCATTCACCGGGTCGGTCAGGATCACTTGATGGTCGTGATCGTCAGCTTTTACCCTCCCGGAAGGGAGCTGAGAGCCCATATAGGCCGATCTAAGGGCAAGGCTGTGACCTTCACACACGCACACACCCGTCCCCTTGCTCCAGGGGGACAGTAACCACCCACTTCGTCAGTGAAACTTTTCGCAACCTGAGCGAGGCGCGAAACTCCCGTCCACCAGTTGGCAAGCGAGAACGATACCACTGCACCAGCGAGCGGTGTGTGTGTGTGTGTGTGTGTGTGTGTGTGTGTGTGTGTGTGTGTGTGTGTGTGTGTGTGTGTGTGTGTGTGTGTGTGTGTGTGTGCGCGCTCGCGCGCGCGCAGAGAGGGGATTTCCAAAAGGCAGAATGAATGAACAGAGAGGCAAGAGAGGATGGAAAGGTAAGAGGAGTTAGAAAAGGAGAAGAGGAGAGGGGGCAGAAAATAAAAGGGAAGGGGGAATGGAAGTAGAATGGAAGATTGGAAGTGGTGAAGGCAGGTGAAAGGAGGGTAGGCAGAGAAGGAGTAAAAAGAAGGTAGGAAGCAGAAAATTATATACCAAGGAAAAGGACTGAAATTTTGGAGAAAGGAGGTGAAAAAGTAAGTACGGGTTGTAAAGAGGCAAAGGGAGAGGCGGGCAGGCAGCAGAAGTGCATCCACACGCATGAACGGGTAAGGGAAAGCAACCTGATCCAGCCAACCTACGGGGAAACGCTGGCGGAAGTCAACACCAACTCTCAAAATTTCGTAATTACCGTTTCAGAGTAAAGTTGGTAAAAGGCAGTGGCAGAGTGTAGGGGGTGAGGGGGGAGGGGTTGGCTAAGTGTGGTGGTGGTGGTGGTGGTGGTGAGAGGGGGGGGGGACCAAATGTAGTTAATAGGTGCCTCAAAGAAATGCTTGTGGCTCTGTGGTTCAGTAGTAGTAGGTCATTTAATATAATTTTAGAGCGTAATTATGTTATGGAAAAATGGTGTCTGACGTTTAGGGACAGGATAACTAAATATAAAGTGGAAAAGTGTAGGAAGAAATATATACTGGAAGTGCGGTGGTGTGTTATGCAACGTTTGTGGTGTGTGTCTGGTTTGCGTTTTTGTGGCAGTTGGTGGTGTGCCATCAGTTGGGATAAATTTTGTGTTTAGGAAAATACCAGTAGTGTGGAATATTTGAAGAAGATTGGTGGTGTGTGTTGCATGTGGAGTTGCCTGTTCTGGGTTGGTGGTGTGTGTTACATGAGGAGTTGCCTGTTCTGGGTTGGTGGTGTGTGTTGCATGTGGAGTTGCCTGTTCTGGGTTGGTGGTGTGTGTTACATGAGGAGTTGCCTATTCTGGGTTGGTGGTGTGTGTTGCATGTAGAGTGGTTCTGGGTTGGTGGTGTGTTGCATGTGGAGTTGCCTGTTCTGGGTTGGTGGTGTGTGTTGCATGTAGAGTGGTTCTGGGCTGGTGGTGTGTGCTGCATGTGTGTTGCATGTGAAGTTGCCTGTTCCGGGTTGGTGGAGTGTGTTGCATGTGGAGTTGCCTGTTCTGGGTTAGTGGTGTGTGTTGCATGTGGTGCTGCCTGTTCTGGGTTGGTGGTGTGTGTTGCATGTGGAGTTGCCTGTTCTATGCTGGTGGTGTGGCATTACCTGGGATGGTTTTGAAGTAAGTGATGGGAGTGCTGGTATGATGGGTGGTGTGGGATGCTTGAGTTTTAGTAACACAGTAGGTTTGTTTTTATCTGACAACGATCCGTAAGCTTTGTCCGATCAGTTGATGACCAGCTGTAGCCAGACTGGACGGATGACCTGACTAGCACCCAAGGAGACTCATTCCTACCTTACTGTAAACTACGGCTATTAGAATTTGATACAAAGACTTAATAGTCATGTTGTAAGTGACCCAGTCCGTCAAATGAAAACACACCAATTGTATTTGGTCGTATGGAATTACTTCAGACAACCTAGCTATCTATGTTGTTGATAACTGCTTAAGGGTATAATAACTGGAGATTAATGGTGTAGGTTGCATATGGAATCGGCAATTTGATCTTGGGATGCTTGAGTTGGTGTGTGGGATTATTTGGAATGGTTGTAGGAAACAGTTGATGGCTGTTGGTTATGGCTGTGGAAAAATAAGGAAGGAAGTGACTGAAACCTACTGATATACGGTGGGGTTCGTGTGCCAGACAGATGTGTGTGTAGGTGGGTGGCTGTGGAAAAGTGTCTGGATTATTGTTTGATGCTTGGTGGTGTTAGATAAGATCCGTGTACTATGCGGATGTGTGTGCTGGTAGTGTGGGATAGTTGTGGGAATTACTAGTTGAAGTTTGGTGGAATTATTGAGGCAGATAGTGTGGTAGACTGGTAAGCTGAGTGGTGTGGTAGTGAATGATGGTGGTTTGGAAGACTGAGTGGCATGTAATGAACATTCTGTGATGGCTATGTGCGGCGACGTGGCCTTAACTGTTATACATACTATACAGTGGCACTGATCGGTAGAATGACAAGTAGATAGAAAACCTCAAATCAAAGGTGGGTGTTCTTCATTAGAAAACTAACAGTAAAAATTCTCTACACACATAACTGCGATGAGTGAGAGACAGGTAGCGTAAGTGACAAACAAACGGAAAGACAGAAAGAGACAGGCACACAGACAGATAAATAGGGATAAATGGACAATGATAATGACTGACAGATGGAACAGACAGATAGACAGATAAAACAGGGAGGGAGGAAGATGAGTTTATACTTGAACCCTGTGATTCTTTCTATTCCTGTCCTCCTTTCCTCCTACGGTACTCTACGTTTCTAATCCTAATCCTTCCTTCCTCCTTCTCTTCCTTCATTGCCTCCTTTTCCTCCTCTCAACCGGTATTCTTTCCCCTGCCTCACTTCCCATCCTGTCATTTTCTGTCAATTCTTATCCTCTTTTCTTCCCCACTGCGTACTTTTTCAGTCCCAGCTTTACCTCCCTCTCTCCCTCCTTGCCTGCCCGCTGAAATGTTAACTCTCTCTCCCTTCCTCCTTTCTCTTATTTCTCTGGTTTCCTCTCTTTCTCTCTCTCACTCTCTCTCTCTCTCTCTTCCTTCGAAACCGCCTCTAACCCAACCCTGTCTTCCTCTCCAACCACTAATACACCCACCCACCCCTGTCCCATTATACTCGTTCACCATGTCCTCCCCTCCGCTCCTTCCCCCCCCCCCTCTTTGACACTTTTCCCTAACACACCTGTCCCCTGTAATTAACCTGCCGCCCCTGATACTGTTCACTCTAATTTTGTCCCGTCGACAACTAACAAGTTCAGGCATTTACTGTTTGTATATAAAAATGTGCATCATTAAACGCACTGGGCTCCAGCAGCTAAATTCTGCCTGGTCGTGTGAAGCTTTATCAGTGAATTTGCTCGGATACAATTAATTACGACTTTACTGAATATAAAAGAAAATTAAAATCCACATGTTCTGACAACCATGAGACAATTATATTAATTTCAGGAAGAAGCTCTAGCAGTAAAGAGGATAGATAGACGAACCTGAAGATACAGACATGACGTGCAGGAGACGTGATGCAGAACAGTGCCAGAGGTGGGGACGTTTGGTGCAAAGTTAACAAGGTTAATACGTTTTAAGTTCGTCCCTGAAGCATAAGGGAAAAAAAATAGAGAACTGTTGTCGTCTTTATCCACTCAAAACCCCAGTATCATAAATGTTTTTATTTCCTACCGCCCGACGCTTACATTCACCTGTATGAAAACAAATATCAATACTGTAAGTTAGTTTTCTTTTCTTCATTTTCTGACATGAACATACTCTGGAAGTGCTAAGAATAACACGAAAAAAATCAAGGTAGTGAAAGGGTTAATATAAACTGCTTCCAACCCTTTCAACCTGACAGAGGTCTACCCTGAGTTTGATAAAATGGTTTTGGGGTAGAAAGACTACTAAAGACAAGAGGGACAATATCAGGAACATGAGGAAACGACGAGGAAAGAAGAAAGAATAATAATGCGGGAAGCAGGAGGTAATGGAGAGTAAAAGGGGAAACAAAATGACGCAAAAAGATGATAAGAGAAAATACGAGACAAAGGAGATAAAAGTAAAAGGTGTGTCAACGTGGAAGTGAAGAGATTCCTTGTTCTTGGTTTTACCGCATTTCGCAGAAGATGGCAAGAAAATAAAGATGACAACTAAATAAAGGAGAACGGGCAAGACAGAGGTGGTTAGAGAGATTCGAAATGAAGAAGGGAGAGAGGAAGAAGCAGGAAAGGAAGAGACCATCAAATAAAAGGAAAAAGCAGGGTGAAAATTGAGGAAGGAAAATGTGGAAGTCAAGAAGATAAGTAGAGGCGCGAGGAAGAGGAGGAATGATAAATGGGAAAAAGGGAGAAGGAGTGGGTGGAATGAAATGGGAAATGAAGGAGAAAGGAAGGGATGTAAAGAAAAAACGAGGAGACAAGACGATATGATGATTCAAAAAGCTAATATGTAAATGGGTTGGCCAGGTAAGTTGTCTAGTACATTTTTTGTTTCTGTATTATATTTTGCTAAGCAGTATGAAAAGAAAAAACGCGAAAAACACGAAGGTGGAAAAGGAACACAACAGGGGTTTTGGGAAGTACTATACAAGAGGTAAACAAGGAAAAAAAATATGGGAACACAGAAGGCAACAGAGTTCAAAGACAGAGGGTAGTGCAGGGACTGAAAGAGTGATTCCTTATCGTGGTTAAATATTATTCCTGTGGGGCAACAAAAAGGTAATAGTAGTGGGACAAAAAAGAAAACCAACATACGTGACGTTGTTAGAAAAAGGGAGGCATACGGCAGAAAAGAAAGAGAGGAAAAGAGTGGGGAAAGGGTAGGAAAAAGGAAAGACATGAGATAAGGGACACTCGAAAAGCTCAAAGGTGGATGAAGGGTCAAGACGAGTGATTCATTTTTCTTGGTTGTGCTGTGTTTCCTGGGAGCCAGAGATAGAGATAGGAAAAGGATAACAAGGGAAGGTAGAAAACAGAAGAAAATGAGATATGCAGATGTTACTTCCGTGCTTGCAAAGGCTGGGTGGGGTGGGGCGAAATGACATAAAAGGAAGAGGGAAAAAAAGAAAAGCGAGGAGAATGGAGAAAGAAGGGGAGAGAAGAGAAAGACAACTTGAGATGAAGATACAGAAGAGGAAGGGGGAAAAGAGGTGAGACAGATGCTAAGAGAGGTAAAAAAAAAAAAATGCAAAAAGGCAGCTGGAGGCATAAGACGAGATATTCCTCTCTGGCGTTTGTTTTATATTTCTTGTGTGGGTTTGATGCCCTCAGGTGGCCGCCAGGTAGGGCTAACACGGATACCTGATAAGGGGGTCAGACGCGACAGGGAAGGGGATGAGGGGAGAATAAGGATAGGAAGGAGGGGAAGATGAATGGAAGAGAAGAAAAGGTGATGGACTGAGAAGAGGGGGAGGTGGGGGGAGAAGGTGACTAGAGGGGTTAGATGAGAGGAAGAAAAGGTGAAGTTAGGGAAGCAGAGGTAGTGTGGGGTGAAGGTGAAGGAATAGAGAGAAGGGGAGATGAGGGGAAATGATGAAGGAATGGAGAGAGGAGAAATCGGTGAAGGCAAGGGTGAGGAGATAAAGATCATAAGAGAGATGGGTTAGAGAGAGGTGCGGTTTGAGAAGGAAAGGTAGGAAGGCCGGAGAAGGGATAAGGATATTTACATCATAGATACTCGTGTATGTATTATTGTGTCTTCACTTCAGAGGCCGTTCCTTAGCAGTTTAAAACAAAGTAATAAAAAAGTATACACCGGTATATAAAGTTAGGCTACACCTTTAGGCATTAGGGCTTTAGTACAATCCATTGTAATCTTAATTCTCTGACCTTTATGTAACACATATGCTTTGTATATAAGAAGAAGGGAGGGGGCGGGGCAAAGACTGAGGGGTGAAAGGAAAATAAAGGGTAGATGAGAGCAAGAAATGAAGAAGGAATGGAGGGAGAAAAGGAGAAGGTGTCCCGAAAGAATATAATGAGAGAGAGAGAGAGAGAGAGAGAGAGAGAGAGAGAGAGAGAGAGAGAGAGAGAGAGAGAGAGAGAGAGAGAGAGAGAGAGAGAGAGAGAGAGAGAGAGAGAGAGAGAGAGAGAGAGAGAGAGAGAGAGAGAGAGAACATGGCTGACATTAGATATTATACAAAACTTGCGGAATGAAGGGAACAGTGATAGAGGGATGCAGGATAGATGTGCGATGGTCAAATATGTAAGAGAGAATGAAGAATGAAGTGGTATTATGGAAGAGGAAGGCAGAGTGGAAGGGAGGATGTGAGGTATTACGGCTTTAACAAGATATGAAAGAGACTGATATTGGGAGGAAGAAGGAAAAGAGAAATGAGTTGGAGAAAAGATTAGGGAAAACGAAAGTAAATGAAAACAAAAATAGGAAAAGTAATGGGTGAGGAAGGGGTGGGATGGAAAAGAACATGCGTTGAAGAACGAGAGACAAAGGGAAGGTAAAAATGGGAGAGCAGGGGATATGAGTGTCATTGCGGAGACAGGGGAGACGGATAGAGAAGAGGGAAAGAGGAGACAGTGAAGAGACGGCGGAAGAGAGGAGAAACCAGGAGAGAAGAGAAAGGGGGAGAAATAGGGAAGGCAGAAGAGGAAGAAAAAAGAAAAAGGAGGAGGAGGAGGAGGAAGGAAGCACGAAAGTGGAAAGGATGAGGGAAGAGAGGAGGGGAGGAGGAAAGCGAAGGGAAGAAGGAAAGCGAAAGAGGGAAGGGGGAGGAAAGAGTAAGATGGGATATAAGGACGTGAGAATGGAAAACGGAAGAACAGGGAAGGGGGCTAAGGAGAGAGGAGAGAATGAAGATAGGAGAGGAGGAAAGATAAAGTCATGAAAGACGGAAATGGGGAGACGAGGAAGAGAGGAAAGGCGAGAGGAAAAAGGAAGGAGAATGAAAAGGGGAAGGGAAGCAGGAAGAAAACTGTGAGTAACTTATTGGGAGAGGGAGATAAAAATGCGGAGAGTGGGAGGGAGAGGAAGTTAAGAGAAAGGCAGATAGACAGAACGGATGCCACCTTCCAAAAAATATGAGAAGTGGGCGAAGGGTTCATTTGTGTGTGTGTGTGTGTGTGTGTGTGTGTGTGTGTGTGTGTGTGTGTGTGTGTGTGTGTGTGTGTGTGTGTGTGTGTGTGTGTGTGTGCGCGTGTGTGTGTGTGTGTGTGTGTGCGCGTGTGTGTAAAAGAGTCTGCAGGATGAAATCATTACCTGCGGCAGTGGAAACTAATCTTTCAGCCAATGGTGACACTAAGAGATCTATAGTTAATCAACTGCAAGATATTTATTCCGGGATCCTGTGAATGGTATACTCTTCAGCCTGGGGTGGGGCCTGCACACACGAGGCACATGGCGGCAGGTCTACATACCATACACGTCCAAACTGGCTCAATCGGTAGAGAGTTGGTCTGCCGTCCTGACGGACCCAGGTTCAAATCCCGCTGGGGCAGGGAACAGTTTAAGGATTTGAATTTCATAAATATCAGACTTTACTGATCTACCAGTAGACCCGCCGACATGTCGTAAAAATACCCCCGCTAATACCAATACACCAGTCCTGTATGAGACAGCCCTAGCATGTATTCAATATGGACGGTGGGTGTTAGCGCCGAAGTGGTGACATGTAAAGGTGTACGGTACGTAGGAGGACTACTGGGCCTTGAAAGCAGGCTGTGAAGCCTATGCCCAGAGTCGCTCACATAAAAAAAAAAAAAAAAACTGTATTATACGGGTCCTGAAGGCCAACTGATCCACAGAGACAAGTAACACCACTTTCTGTCAACGAAACAGTCACTCGCTGCCACCCAGTGCTTGGCGTACGGGTGAAGAGCTTTTTAATGAAGCTTCAGAAATACAGCTAAAACTAGAATAACCGTGTTTATGAGTGAAAAGTCAGTGTTGTCATCGGGGGTAAAAAGTTAAAACTGATTTTACCATGTAATCTTTACCTCTGACCTACTGTTCTCAAAAGTGAGGTCCATTCCTTTACTGATCCTAAACCCAAACTGTCGGGTTATTTTGTTAACACACACACACACACACACACACACACACACACACACACACACACGTGTGCTCTCACCAAGCAAACCAATACAGCAACAACACAACTGTGCACCAGGGGTGTAAATATATATGAGAGAGAGAGAGAGAGAGAGAGAGAGAGAGAGAGAGAGAGAGAGAGACTATTTCATACTTTCGCGATATAGTAAAAAAATCTGAAAGGGAAAAAAAGCATCAAAAAGCAAGCCCGAGAAAAGGAATGAAAAACTGAAATTTGATCAAACTCTGCCAAACTGAGGGAGCAATAACGGGCGAGAGCGATATCGTGTGGTGTGGCGTGTCACAAGTTATCGCTCAGGCTGCCAGATTCTGGAGTAAGGAAGTGAGGCACAAAGGTGTCATAATTCATGGTATGGGGAACAACAACATGAGATGTTTAGTGAGAGGGGTGGGGAGGTTTCGTTCTCTCTCTCTCTCTCTCTCTTTCTCTCTCTCTCTCTCCAGCTCAGAAAATACTCGTATGTAAGCTACATAAAACTAGCTGGAGTTAGTGACAATATACAATAAGTCATTGCACTGAAGAGGTTGAAGTTACTCGTCCACCTAAATGGCGGTGTAATAATGCCATTAAAAATAAAAATGCTCTACTGAGAGAGAGAGAGAGAGAGAGAGAGAGAGAGAGAGAGATTACTAAACCCCAAGCTTGAAAAGGTCAAGGATCAGTAATTACACACACACACACACCGCCATTATTGTCTCAGTCAGTGGGTTCATCCTCTCCACGTCGTGCTTAACACTTTTGCCATTATCGTCCACCGCTTCCATCGTCACCACCTCACGGCCATCTCTCTCTCCCTATCCACACATTCCATTATCTTACCCAATTTTCAGGCACTTCAGAGTCGTAATTTGCTTCCCTTTATCTTTTTTCACCCCTCGCTTGTGGCTTTAAGCGATGACACTTTCTTCTCTTGGATATTATCTCCACCTCTTATTTACTCTCTCTCTCTCTCTCCTACCTCTGCACTTTGCTCTCTTATTGCACCCCTTTTCAGTATTCCCACATCTATTTTTCATAACCCTTCTACATCTCTTTCCACATTCTCTCTCCCTTCACCTCGCCTCTCTATTCCTACATCAGTCACCCATCCCTACTCTCCACAACTACGCTGTCTCCTCTACCCGCTATTTTCCTTCCTTACCAACCCCATACTCTCCTTCACACTCCCTCTCCCCTATATTCTCTCTCGCCGAATTCTCATCTTCTCCTTCCACGCCTGACTCTCCTCATGTTCTTCATTCCTCTTCTCTCCTCCCATCTCATAGTCTCTCTCGCCGAATTCTCATCTCCTTCCACGCCACACTCTCCTCTCTTCTTCTCTGCTGTCTTGATATCATAAACTCTCTCCTCTCCTTTTCATTTTGGAGTTGGACAGTTCACAGCATAGCTAACTTTTCTTGCCGACTTCGGCTTGAGGGACTGACGTGAACATATAAACCACAGTCATCGTCTCTTCTGCAACAAACAGCGTTGAAAAGAGAATTGTCTAAAACTAAATGTTTTTCTTTATGCTCTTGTTCCTTTATACTCCCTCTCCTCCTCCCCTTTTCATTCCTCCCTCCTTCTGGCTTTCTCTCTCTCCCCCTCCCCACACGTCCAAACGAATAATCTTTTCTCTCCCCGCACAATCTTTTTCCCTATTGTAACGTGTCGCTCTCTACGTCCACTCCTTCCCATTCACTCTACTTTCATTTCTTATCAACTTTCAGACTCCTATTCCCCAACCCACCCACCCTCTCTCTCTCTCTCTCTCTCCCATCTACTTCCTTACTCTGCCGACCCACTCAACCCACACACTTCCCTCCCATTCCTCACTCACTCCCCACCCACTTCACACTCAGTCTTCCCACAAACTCTCCACCCAATCCACCTGCATGCTTTCCTCCTCTCCCCATCCATTCCCCAATCTTCTTTCTTCTACCCACTCACTTTCTTACTCACTCTCTTCTCCCCGCCCACTCCGTCCTCCCACAATCAACCTAGCCCCCCCTCAACCCCATCCAGCGGCCGCCTTATGAGCCCCGCCACTGCTGTTAATGAGAAAAGATGGGAAAACTGTCCTCCAATTACTGAAGTCTTTGTTGCGCTCTTTACCCCAAGTCCTGCCTCTCTTTCTGCTTGTCGTGTTTCTGTCTCTGTCGGTCTGTCTGTCTTGCTACCTGTCTGACTGTACTGTCACCATATTTTATATCTAGCTGTCTAGTACTGATTCTCAGTACTGTCACCATACTTTATATCTGGCTGTCTACCTCAGTCATGTAACTCGTCATTTTCATTTCTCCTCAATGGTTCCCTCATTCATACGTCACTCATCTGTACACCTCTGTCTCCTGCACCTCATCTCTCACCGTGCTGCCTCGCCTTTTCACCTCCCTGTCATGAACTGTTACCATCCTTACCAGACAATGGACTCAATTATATGATACACGGACCAGAACGGATGCAGATACAAGGAAAGGGAAGCACAAAGACAAAGAGAACTATTAACAGTGTACCCGGTCAAATGTGTCATGCATCCAATTCACTTCTAGTTCAAGCCATTGGTATTTTCGGTTCAGGTTCACAGGTGAAATGATCCATTCATAAATAGGCTTCACAATGCCTGAGAGATGGAGTCTGGTAAGTTAAGATAGTTTTGAAGCCCTTGTTACGTACGTGTATAATTCTTTATTTTACTTACGTAACTTCAACGATTAGCTTTTTACATATTCACTCCTTAATTCTAGTCATTTTCATTTTCGACATCCACGCCTCATCCTACACCTAAACACACCCATACACACACCTTTCACCATCCAAAGCATATCCATTCACTGTAACATACCATTTAAGCAAATTCTCACCTACTCTTTGAACAACCCAGCTTCTTACTCGAATTGTGTTAAAAATCATATATTTTTTTCTCCTTTTTCAACACTGGAACCCATATGTACTTCTTAACACTCCCATTTTTTATTGCTCTCACTACCCTACCGTACGTTAATGTGGATACTAATACATCTATTAGCCTATAAGCAGTACTCTTGCAGACACTATACTCAGTCCTTTGTTCTGTACCAAGGCCTTCAAATATTTTTACACTTCAAAGCACCATTCACCATAATTTCTTAAGCAACTCCACTCCCAAATATTTTTACACTTAAATGCACCAGTCACCCTCATAGCTAAAGCAACTCCATTACCAAATATTTTTACACGTCAGTGCACCAGTCACCCTAATTTCTTAAGCAACTCCACTCCCAAATATTTTTACACTACAAAGAACAATTCACCTTAATTTCTTAAGCAAATTAACTCCGTAATATTTTTACACTTCAAAGCACCATTCACCATAATTTCTTAAGCAACTCCACTCCCAAATATTTTTACACTGACTTTCCTCTTGTATCACTGCATCCAGGTACTTAAAATTTTCCATCAGTTCATGTCTTTGTTCACCAATGCATCGCACCGTAAGTCACCTTATTCTATATCCCTAACTTCACTACATGTCCAATCAACTTTCAGACCTCGTCACATACTCACAAAACTTAATCAGTCTGCAAAATCCCGTTCATTGTTAGCAATGCAGCAACATCTGCATGAATCACATAAGAAATAGTCCATCTCTCACTATTCGTAATCTTCATTCCCATCATCTGAACTCCTGCTTTTCTTTCCCTTGTAACTCCGCCCATCATTAATCCTTGTTCCACTCTACTACTGGCACTGAACTGCTCACTCAAACCTCCTACCAGTCTAACGCATACTTCACTATCATTAAAAAATAATAATAATAACAGTCAGGAACTATGCCTCTACATCATCCACTGCACTGTATAACATGTTTCCAAATACCTTACCGCTAATTCTGGCTTACACTTTTTCAGAATCGTAAATGGATTTTTTTTTTAGTCATTCTCACAATCTTTCTCGACAATTTCTGTTACTACTACGAAGAATGACAACTTCGGCTATAAAAATTCCAAACCTGCATTATGTCTCGTCTATAAACAGTATATAACAGCTAGGGTCTTTTTTCTGTTATGTGTGCAATAGACCCAATTGCAAGCTTCAGTAACTATATAAATATACCAATCAATCAATCAATCATTTCCTGTAGCACCCTCGGGGATGCATAGGGCCTCGATGAACTCACACCACCACATCCTATCTTGTGCTAACTCCTCAAGATCTCCCCAACACTCATCTCCAGCTTCCCGTCTCATTGTCCTCACCCACGTCTCTTTTGGCCTTCCTCTACCTCTCCTACCAAGTGCCACCCACCCTGGTGTACCTCGTCCTATTCCCTGTCTCCTATACACATGTCCTAGCCACTTCCATCGTGAGAACCTAACATTCATCGACCGGCTGCACTCCCGTTATTTCTCTAATTCTACTATTTGGTATCCTTTCCCACCACTTAACTCCTAATATTCTTCTAAGTGCTTTGTTTTCAAACACCAAGAATTTATTTTCCATAGTCACTGTGCTGTACCAAGACTCGTGTCCATAAATTAAGATACTCCTAACCATTACCTTATAAAGTTTGATTTTTGTATGCACAGAAAAATTTTTATTATTCCAAATATTTTTAAGCATTCCCACTGCCTGATTAGCCTTCTTTAACCTTTCCTCGAATTCAAAGTTCAAAGAACCATCCTTGGCTAAATAAGTACCTAAATATTTAAACCTATCAAATTGCTTTACAACCATACCTCCAATTACACATTCCTGCGCATTTTCCATATTCATATTGATTATTTCAGTTTTTCCACAATTAATAACCAAACCCACCTTGCGACCTTCACTCACCAAACAGTCCAACACTCTCTGCATCTCTTCTGGCCCATCACAAATCAAAACTATATCATCTGCATAATCTAAATCCAAAAGTTTCCTGTTCTCTCCCCAAAGTATACCTGCACCGGTTTCTGTTCCAACGCGTTTCATAATGTAATCAATGACCAATATAAATAGTAAAGGCGATAGAACACCACCTTGAATTACTCCGGACTTGACTTCAAACGAATCACTCAGACAACCATCAACCATCACTTTACAAAAATGTGTCCTCATGCATGTTCATGATGACCCTCACAAACTCTTCTGGTATTCCATAATGTCTCATGATCTTCCCCATAGTCTCTCTCGAAACACTATCAAAAGCCTTTTCAAAATCAACAAAACAAAGACTTAACGGTACTCTCATTTCATTAACTTGCTGCATCAAATGCCTAACTATAAAGATCTGATCATTGCAACCACGTCCCTTTCTAAAACCAGCCTGTTCATCCCTCAGAATACCCTCAACCACCGGCTCCAACCTATTTAACAACACTCTATTGAAAACTTTCAAAGCTATCGGTGACAAAGAGATTCCCCTCCAATTACCACATTCACTCAGGTCTCCCTTCTTCGGAACTTTAACAATTACACCATTCTTCCAAACTGATGGTAGTAACCCCGTCACCCATATCTTATTGAATAGCTTTGTCAAGATCATTATTAATCTATCCCCCTCCACTTTAAACATTTCCGGAAATAAACCATCCTCCCCTGGTGCCTTACGAGTATTATTCTTTAACTGTTTTACTGCTTTCTCCACTTCTGCAAGCCTCAACTCTCCTGTTTCTATATTTAAATCTTCCTGAGCAGACGGTATATCCTCTTCTGGTGGTATTGGTCTATTAAGAACTGTCTCAAAATGCTCTTTCCATCTATTTTTAATATCTCCATCTTTGGTCAATAAATTTCCTTCCCTGTCTCTAACTGGTATTTCCTTGCGTTTACCTGCATTACCACTCAGTTCTCTAATCGATTCATATGCTATTCTTTGACTCTGTCCATCATTTTTGTTTATTAAGATTTCAGTCTCTGCAACCTTTTCATCCACACATCTTCTTTTATCTCTCCTAGCTAACCTTCTTACTTCTGAATTCAAACTCCAGTACGCAGCTCTTGCTAATTCAATCTCTCGTTCATCAACGCATTGCATCTCACTCCTCAATTTAGCCTCACCTCTTTTTTTTATCATATCCCACGTTTCCTCTGATATCCATTTCTTTCTCCTGAATCTATGTCTCCTTCCAATCGTACATTCAGCAGTCTCATGCAAAACTCTGTTCACATCCTCCCACATCTCATCTACACTTCTCTCCCAATCTTCCAACGTTTCCAACACCAAAAACCTATTTCTGCATTCTAATCTGAATTCCTCCTTTTCTTCTCCTTCCCTTCTAAGCTTAACAATATCGTATCTACCAACACCAGATTTTTCCTTCTTCTGATTTTTAAGTTTAAACCTTATTTTTGCAATGCTGAGTTGATGGTCACTACCAATATCCGCTCCTGTTTAAAATGAACATCTAGCAGAGAACTTCTATGCCTCCTACTGATAGCGATGTGATCAATCTGATTTTTATATTTTCCACACGGCGACACCCAAGTTGTCTTGTGTATATTACAATGCTGAAAGAGTGTGCCCCCGATGACTAAGTCATTTGCTAGACAGAAGCTTCCAAACCTCACTCCGTTTTCACTCATCCTACTACCAACTCCCATCTTACCCATACATGCCTTAAATCCCTCATTTGAACAGCCCATTACTGCATTAAAGTCTCCAACGCAGATCAAAACATCATGTCTAGGTACCCTTCCTACTCCTTCTTGCAACTTTTCATAAAATGTGTCTTTCCTTTCATCGAGTGCATCAATAGTAGGATTGCATAACACACAGTTTTCCTTCTTCCACAGACTGATGTTGCCATGATCTGATTTAAACCGTGCGTATAACAATCGCTCATCTATAGGATCCCACTCACATAAAGCCTTATTTGCCTTACAACCCAGCAACAATCCTACTCCTGATAATGCATTCCATCCTGTCGGCCAGATATCAATAAACGTATACCATCCTCCAGATCCAACTTATCCACTCCAGTTAATCTAGTTTCCTGTCAGATGCACAAATATCAAGTCCGTAATTTTGAAAACCTTCACTGAATCTCGTCGATTTTACCGTCATGATGGTTAGCGTTCTCACATTCCAGTTACCAATTTTAATTGTATTTTTTGCATTAACAAAGGAATTAGACTGTAACTGAGGCAACCGTGAGATTCTTAGCATCCCCTCTGCCCATTTAAGGGCTGCACGGGACTGGGGGCCATTATTGCGTTCTTTCAGAGTCCATCAAGGTTTCTTTGGCTAACTTCCTGAACACCTCACCACATTTTGTGTTGCAGTCGCAGTAGGCCAGCTAACTCACACTGATTGCCCACACCCGAAAGACCCAACTATGCTGTAAGCCAGTCACGATGCCCGGCATGCTTCCCAGCCATTTCACTCTCAAGGAGTTCCTCTGCCTGAGAAAGCAACCACCCCCTGCTCCCGAGGGCTTTTGATCTGTGTAGGTAGAGGGCGATCACTCCCTCACTAGCCATATACAGTGTATATATATATATATATATATATATATATATATATATATATATATATATATATATATATAGTTACCACTAAGTACATTCTACAGTCCTGGATGTACTTGCCTTTTCTACTCACCTGACTAGCAAGTTCCCATATCACTCCTTCCTGGCGTGGACCCGTACCTGCCGCGATACAAAAACAACAGTTATATTCATTATTACCTTTACAAATAATAAGAAAATCGCAAACTTCTATTTCCTTCAAGTTTGATCTTTAAATTTTTGGACCCAGACTTTAATGACACGGTAGGAAATCATCTCCGTTCATGCACAAAGGTGACTTACTCTCACACAATAATCAAAGAACTATATAGTAAACTCCTTTTCACGTAACAGCGGTCTTACATCTTAGAAGTATAACTGACTATCCTGTACCAAAATAGTTCCCCACCTATTAGACGCAAACACTATGTTGACCCAAAACATACATATAGGAAAGAACAAAATGTTTCAAATCAACAGAGGCAGTAGAGTTGCCTGTCTGGGTGTGGGACTAAAAATCTATAAAAACAATTAACAAGTAACAAAGGCCCTCTTTCACGAAGCCTGCGTGGGAGCTAAAACCTTTGAAAACAGAAGCAGGAGAGAGACAGGCAGTTTCAGGGAACGAAAAAAAAAAAAAAAAAAAAAAAAAAAAAAAAAAAAAAGAGGAGGAATTGAAAAACATTACACATGCAAGAAAAAAATTGCCCCCGTCCTACTATCGTCTTTCCTTTTTGATCGAGTGTGTGTGTGTGTGTGTGTGTGTGTGTGTGTGTGTGTGTGTGTGTGTAATAAAAGTACTGTAACTGTGAGTTAAAACCTTACAGGGGCCATGATAACCCAGTCACTCAACAACTGAAGTTATAGGAGGTGATTATAGGCATGACGGAGAGTGACGAAGGACTGACAGAAGGCCGAGGAAAAGTAAGAGGAGAGAGGGAAAGTGGAGAAAAGAGGAAATGGAGAAGAAAGAAGGAGAGAGGGATGGAGGGGAAGAGGGACAGGATATGAGAACAGTGGAGAGGGAGAGAGGGAAGGGAAGGGGAAAAGAATGGAGGAGGAGGAGAAAAGAAGGAAAACAGGAAAGTATGGGTAGACGGGAGGAGAGAGAAAAAGAGAAAAGGAGAAAAGGAATGGAAAAAGGAAGTAACAGAACGGGAATAAGGAGTGCCAGGAATGAAAATAAAGAAGCGAAGAAAGGTTGAAGGAAAGGCAAGAAACGATATGGGAAAGGATAGAAGAATGGCTGAGTGACGGAGAGGGAAGGTTGAGGGAAAAATGGGATGAAGGAGAATAGGGAAAAAGAAAAAGGAAACAGTACGAACAAAGAAACAGGAGAAGGAAACTCAGTGGACGAAAGAAGAGGGAGAAGGGAAAAAGTAAGAGAAAGTAACAGGATGAATGGGAGAGAAGACCGAGAGTTGGGAAAAAAGAGGGGAAGTAGGAGGAAACAAGAGAAAAGAAGAAGGAACAAGAAGGAATGATGCGTAAACAGTGCAGGGGAAGACAACATAAGTGAGGAGTGGCTGAGAAGAATGAAGAAAAGAGACGGAGGAAAACTGGGAAATTTGGAGACAGCCTGAGGGTAAAACGGAAGAACTAAAGATGAGGGAATATTAGAGGGGGAAGGAAAAGAAAAACTAAAGCACTCGTAACCAAGGAGGATGGAGGGGAAAAAAAAGGAAAGAAAGGGAGTACGAGGCAAAGAAGGGAGAGGCAACTGATGACGGAATAAGGGAGTAAAAGGGAGAAGAGAGAGAGAAATGTGAGGGACTTCTGTTGAACGTGGAAAAGTACGCGCCAATAGCATGGCAAAAATGGGATTGGCAAATAAGAGGAAAATTGAATAAAAGGTAGAGAAAACTGAAACGAAAGAAAAAAACAGTAAAAAAAAAACATTATTACAATGTACTGTATGAATATACACAAGTCTGTAGCGGTCGGCATGCACACGCCTGACTTGAGTGGGCAGACCTACTATCCAGGTTCATGTTTTACGGGGCCTAAGTGGCAACTGATCCGTAGAGCCGAGAAACACCACTGTCACTGGGGAAGTAAACAGCCCCCACCCAATGCTTCACGCACGGCAACAGGTATGGAAGGCTTAGGAAGTGTGGAGTGAGAGGCGAATGTGGATATTTGTGTCAGAGTGGCTGTGTTTGTGAGTAAGAGAATCGGTATATCTAGTGAAGGGAAAGAATGGTGGAGGGGATTAATGAAATTAATGATGACATACAGCAAACAGTAACTGCAGTATTGACAGTAACTGTAGTATTCTTTACACTGAGTAAATGAAGGTGTTGGTCAGCCCCTGATTTTTGACAGTCAATTTTAAAACACTTGTGAGGATAGGTAGTTAATGGACTGCATCCCACTTTACATTATGAAACCAGCAACGAAGCAGACAAGTTTCAATTACGAAGTCAAGACTTGGATATCTGTGCTTCTCCTTTACGGCCTCAGGTTTGCTAATACTCCGGGAATACAACTTTACGATGATGTAGGAAGACTAAGTAAATTCTAGGTAGATGGGTTGGAGAGGGATTAATGTATCTACCTGTTGCCAGATGTTTTAATCCCCCTGAGAGTAAGCGGCCACAAACAAATCACTTCCACACTGCCATGTCCTCTGCCATTTGGCAGCCCTTCCTCCAACTAACACACCCTTCCCATTATATCTCTCCACTCCATCCTTTTATCTTACTCCTTCTTTTCCCCTCCTCCTCCACCTCCTTCACCTCACTCACACACACTCTCTCACTCTTTTTTTTTTTTAAATAAAGGCGAAGATGCGCTTTACAGGTTGATGATGACTGGCTGAATGCAACATGTTCGAATAACATCGTTGTATTTCAAATAATTATACACAGGTAATATGAACCGAACCCAGTAATTATCTGAAATACGACGATGTTATTCGGACATGAAGTAGCTCTATGCAGTCAATCATCACCAACCTGTCAAGTGCATCTTCGCCCCTGATAGAAAAAACTAGAGTTAATTAGTCTAAAAAAAAAAAAAAAAAGCTCTTGCATAGACTCTCAGGAGTAAGTGGGAACGTGCCCTTGCACTGCAGTGTTGTGGGAAGCCTGTATCTAACCCCACCAGTTCGAAACATTCCAAGACGAATAAAATCGCCGTGACTGAACACCAGTAGCCTAAAACGTCTTTGAAGTGAAAGGGATACAGACTGAATGGCTGATCGCGGAGGCAGACATGAGCAGACAATAAAGGAAAGTAAGCAGCAAAATCTAGAATCAATCGAAGATGGTATGGCAGAATGAAATAAACATGATACTGCATATTAAAACGAGACAGAAAACCAAAAACATTGATCAGCGACGAATATAACTGAGATGCACGAAAAAGAGTCGGGTCACGGCGGGAATGGATAAAAGACGAATAACAATGACAACTAAAGTAGATGGAAATTGGACCCGCGATGGGAAAGTTGTTTTGAGCAGTGGATGAGAACGGCAGTAGTTATGAGTAGGGTGGTTGATATGAGAAAAGGTAGAACACGAGGGACTCTGTATGACCTGAGAGGAAATGGGAGAGGTGGAGGGAGGTAGAGGTGAGGGATGTGCAGGATGAAGAGGTGAGGGAGGTAGAGGTGAGGGATGTGCGGGCTGAAGAGGTGAGGAAGGAGGCAGATGTAACTAAACAGAAAGAGAAAGGAGTGAAGGAGGAAGGAATTTCAGATTACCAAAAAGAGGGGACGGAGGGAGGGAGGGAGAGGCATAGAGGAAGGGATGACGGGAGGTGGGGAAGGGGGATGAGATTATATGAGATGAGAGGAGGGGTGAGGGAGCGGGGTGAGAGCAGTGTAAGGGTACATGAGATAAGAGTCGGGGGTGGGGGGTGTGGAGAGATATGCTGATCATGTGCTAGGTATTGGACACTCGATACTTACGACACCTGACCCCGCTTATATTACCATACCTTCTCTCTAAAAACTAAAGAGTAGAACGTTTATTATATGATTTATATCATTATTAATTTACTAAGCTGCTTCTGTGGAATATATGACTGTGTAAATACGTTTATATGTATATATATATATATATATATATATATATATATATATATATATATATATATATATATATATATATATATATATATATATTGTTTCCTCCTACTTTCTCTATACTCATTTCAGAGCCAAAGGTACTGTTGTGTATATGTACGCAACGATCTACCTTGCTCTCGTGTTCCTGAACTTTGAGTCTTCTGAATTCTCTACACTCTGGCTTCGGCTATCCAATCATTCTCTAACTAAATATATCTGCGCTCATTACTTATCTCCTAATTCTACTGATTATCAAAAGTTCTTCGACTATTTTACTTCTAAGATGGAACACATTCTGTCCATTTCTCCTTTCTCTGAAAACTCCAGTCTAGGAGACTGGGAGGTATCTGTCGACCTTGGAGTGGATTATATATAACTTACATTCCCGCAACTAAAAAGGTTAGATCTCATGGTATCCCTATAAGCATAACGAAGTATGATTAGCCAAATCTACTTTCTCTGTCTTTTCTCTACCTCCAGACTCCCTGTGACATTAATGATTCGTAATTTTTGTCAGTTTAGGACACTTTTGCACGACCTTTTGATTGAATGTTATTTTTGGAATATTATACCTCGTTGTCTTCTTGTACGTTGACATTTTGTTTAGTCCAGATAAACAAATTGGTATAAATACTATTACAAAGTTAAAGATACAAAATAAACTGGTGAGGTAGCACGGCGAGAATAAGGTTCCTGATTCAGAAATTTCCTTTTCCTATATGCATACTTTCCCAAATACAGTTTATGACATACCTTCTGTCACTACCGACCAATTTGAGTTCCGTTATCATACTTTACAACTCAACACTGAATGGCTTTATCACTCCTCGGTACAACTTGGGATAAAATAATACCCATACATATTTTTTCCATGACACACAGCATTGTATCCTGGCCAAGATTTTTTAAAACACATTCGAGAGTTTTGAAGTCTAGTGCGCTCAACCACAAAATGTTTCCTCTGATTCTTATCGGCATATTTCGTAATACTCGGTTATAATAAGTCAGTTAATTTGCATAAGAAAGGGAAAGGAGAGAGAGTCGAGTTACTTAAAACCACAGCACTAAGGCAACACACACACCGTCTCTGGCAGAATCCTTTCTTCATCAGCTCTTTGAGGATGTCATTTTTTTCTTTCTATTCTTACTACTTTTCCGATGATGCTATTGACCTTTTCCCTAATACCGAGGGAGTTACATGCAGCCTTCATTAACCCCTTCACTACTACGGTGCTCTCCTAATCTGACAAAATCTGTTGACGGTAGGAAAAGTACAGTATTAATGATGTAACGCTGAAGAATATAGCATTCATGGATTTATCACTTTAGGGCGCCGTGCAACGAGCCACAGAAAAAAGAAATGGCCAGGAAGTGTCCCAAGTATCTAAAAACTGGACAAGTGCAGCAGCTTGTGGGGACACAGTCTCTTTATCTTGACACTACACTATAAGGGTTATTTTTGCAAGGTAAAGTGTTAAATTATTGTATTATCTATCTATTTATGTATGTATGTATGTATCTATCTATATACGTGTGTGTGTGTGTGTGTGTGTGTGTGTGTGTGTGTGTGTGTGTGTGTGCTTAATCAGACAGACACAGACAGAAAGATAGATACATAGATAGACAGACAGATAGATAAACAGATATAAAAAAGACATCCTTGTTACTTGTTCACTGTGGACGTGATGGTGGTGGGGCAAACGAGGGGTCAAGACACCCCAGAAGATGGTTGTTGTTAATTGGCCTATGTGGGTATGGTCATGGTTTAATTAATTTTCCCGAGGCACAAAAACCAAGAACAAGCAGAACAACAACAAAAACGTCAACACGACCATTATTGCATACGTGGTGTGTCAACACAGGTAATAAGCTGTTTGGTTACCGCCACATGATTATTGATATTTTCAGCTTAGTGAAGACCTGTGGTGCCTGTAGCGACTGCAAACATTATTTACTCTGTTCAGTGCCATGACATCGTTGGTTTCAATCTCACTTGGGTATTATGCGAGGTAACTACGGGAACAGGCTTTGTACACTGATCAAACCTGCCATAGTACATCACGGTACAGCAATGCTTCACAGTTCTGAAACCGTAACACAATTTCTGATTTTACTGATATTTCCTTACAAATCCCCAAGTGACAACAGGTACTGCGGTCTCGTCCTCGCTGTCTTAATTATCTCCTAAAAACTTTCGACAATAAAACCCTAATCAGCCAATCTTTCCTTCATTTACTACTTAACTTCCTGGGCACTTCCTCCCCCATCAAAGTTAGTATGAAAGTTTTCTCCTCGGCCACGTAACCTACTCCTCGTCAGTATAATTTGGTGCTGGGGTGGGTGTGAGGGAAGCCGTACTAGGGTCTTACGCCTTGCTTACCCACACACATTCACCACACTTCATTCTACTCATCTTATTGTAGCTACGCTATTTTACACATCTTGTTATAATAGTATGTGGATCTGAATTAAGACTCACTCATGTTCACTGCTCATCGTGTGGTCCCACACATGCTATGGAAACACTCCCGGCTAACACCATAACACGAGATCTAAATGTGATATCCCTGGTGTATAACGTGTACAGATGGTGGGTATCAGTGCAGAGGTGTCGAGTGATGTGTGAGGACTGCAGTGGAGTGATCCGCCCTTTGTTGGTGTATCGTAGGTGAAGTACCGGACTACTGGAACGGCCTTGCTACCCTAAATCCAATGCATAAATTCATACACTAATCTTAAAAAGCTGAGAAAGACAGGTCCAGGATGAGGAAAGAGTAGACAGGAGTGAATGAAAACGCTCATGGGGTGAACGGGGCGAGAATGGACGATAACACACTAGGAAGAGAAAATTTAGAGACAGCTGGAGGGAAACAGGGATATAGGTGTATGAGTGAGAAAAAGTAAGAGATCGAGAGCAAGAGGTAATTTAATTTTCCCTCTACACAGATCAAATCTAACTCCCCCTCCCTCGCAATCGCCATCTCTCTCTCTCTCTCTCTCTCTCTCTCTCTATTTACACACTTTCAGTCCTTCTTTCAGACTGTCCAGTTTTAAGTTCAGCTTCTCCGCCTCTCTTCTTTACAATCATTCGTTCTATTTCTCCCCTTCACAAATCCTTTTATCTCTCATTCTCCTTTCCATCACACACTCTCATCCCTCCCTCATCTTCTCCCCTCTCTCAATCTCACCGTTTCCTTTCTTTTTTTTTTTCCCCCTTATTGTGACATGCACTTTCATTCACCTTTTAAGTCAATCTTTTCTTTCCAACCCTCTTTCAAATTTATTCAATTACCCCTTCCTAAAACATTTTTCTTCTGCTCTGTTGACCAACGTCTTTGCTCTCCTTCCCGAAATTTCTGAACTTTTCTCCATCCTCCCAACATGTTGTCCCTTATTTGTCTTTTCGCCTCCAAGATCAGTTTCACCATTCTAGTCAGACACTGAGATTCTCACAACTGACCATTTAGCTGCCAAATACCTACTCTGCACTTTATTTCGCCTAATGTCAGATGGTTTTTACAATGTTCAAGAGAAAGGTATTCGACACTAAAAATGTTAAGAAACTATCAAGATTAATGTTTTGGTTTAACATAAAAAACTTCAAGTTGTATTCCAGCTTACGACGGAGTAATTGAAAATCGCCTCAGTCGGAAAGTTAATATACTTCTCTTCATTATTATATTACCTCTTTCGTGTTCTCCACGGAAAGGCCAATTAAAAAAAAAATTTCTAGTACTAACTCTCACAAGTAATTATAAGTTTTCCTACTTATCTTTCTTCGCTTTTTCGTCCCTCTCCAACTTTTCCTTTCCTTTTCGTCGTCTCTCGAACAAGGACACTAACTTCTAATTTTCTCCTCCCCTCCCCCCACACAAATCCCTATCGTCTTTCTCTCTCTTACGTATCTACCTTGTATTTTCTTCTCGACTACTCCCTCTACCTTTCATCCTTTTTTCCAACTGGACTCCTTCTCCCCTCCCCTGCAAGGACATAAACCTTCTATCCCTCTGTCTCTTCCACAATACATTTCCTTAATCCTCTTTTTCCTCTCACAAGTAATACATGTTAACCTTTTATTCCCAGCTTAGCAATACGTTATTCCTTCCTGCCAAATTCTTCTATTTCGTCTTCTCCCCAGCAAGGACACAAACTGTTATCGCTCTGTTCCCTTTACAAGACATTTGCCTTTAACTCTCTCTTCTCTCGCTTTCTGCCTCTCTCGCTCTCTCTCTCTCTCTCTCTCTCTCTCTCTCTCCTACATTTTTCTTTAGTGCGCTTACATTTTCCAGCACACGTGCTGCAATCTTGTGGCTTGACATACTGGGTCTTTTAAGAGTTTTAAATATTTCTGCAGCACCTCTTTCTTAGCTATTTAGTCTTCACATTACGCCTCAGTATCTTCCGTACATTGCTTGATGCAAAACTATGTTGAGGTACAAACGAAAGCAATATCACACAATGTTAATGTCTCATACGCAAAACAAATCTGTAATAATGTGGTGGTATGAAGTCAGCTAGGCTGAGGTCACTCAGAATACAGCTGTCTCATTCATCCCGGCCCCAACCAACTCCATTTCATCCATCCCAAGAGCACTACATATCGCCTCTCCACCACAAACCTTCATCACTGCTACACTTTCTCCCACCATCCCCAGTGTATAATTCTCTCTCTCTCTCTCTCTCTCTCTCTCTCTCTCTCTCTCTCTCTCTCTCTCTCTCTCTCACATCAGTCCCACCTCCTCCCACAGCGATGTAATGCATAGTAATGGGGTGGAGCAGGGATGCGCTAACAATCACCAGAACCATCGCATTAAGCCTACGCTAAACTGCATACATTGTACTGCACTCCATTCCACTCCACTCTCCGTCCCTCGCCAGACCACAAATTTCACAACACCCACGCCACCACACCACGTAACACCACACCACGCCATGCCACACAAAACACCACACCACACCACCCCAACTCACACCGCCCTACATCACGCCACACCACACCACCAGCCCACCATCCAACAACCACAACACGCCACGCCACACTACACCACACCACGCCACACACAACACCATACCGCACATTACACCACGCCACGTCACAATTCACGTCACACTACACCACACCACGCGATAATTATGCCAGATGGGTCACTCCTTTCTGGCTGCGCCGAGGGAGGTGAAATTACAGTATGAAGATGCAGCAGCCGATAGACCCCCTCCCTCAGCTGTCGCTGCCACCACCGACACTATCTGTTCATCTATTGCCAGACGCCTCAATCCCGTTTGGGCATGGCCACAAACAAATCGCCTCCAAGTCGCCCTGTCCCCCGCCGCTTTCTTCACTTCGCCCTGCTTCCAACTCACACACCCCTCTCTCTGTATATACCTCTCCACCCCATCCCTCCATCTCATTCTCGGCCTCCCCCTCCCTCTTCCCCCTCCACCTCACTCACATACACTCTCTTCGTCAGTCTCTCACCCTCCATCCTCTCCACATGGCCAAACCACCTCAGTGTGTTCCTCATAACGCTTCCCATCACATCCACATCCACACCACAACGCTCCTTTATATCTTCATTCGTCAGCCTGTCTCTCCATGTGACTCAATAGGCTCCTCTTAAATAACTCATTTCCACTGCTCTCACTTCTTGACTTGTGGCCTTCCACTGACACCACTACCTTTGATTATGCCACCACTACGTCCGCAATCCCGCCAACATCATCAGTTATGCTACACGACGTCCACAATCCCGCTAACAACATTCTCAGTTCTGCGAACACTATGTCCTCAATCCTACCAACACTCATTTCTACCAACACTACGGCCTTAATCCTGCCAACACCCTCAGTTCTACCACCCCTACGTCCTTATTCCTGCCAACATTCTCAATTCTGCCACCAACGCCCCCTCAGTCCTGCCAACACTGCCACCACTGTCATCAGGCTTGTCGCGTCACCGTTATCAGTCCTCTGTTATTATCATCATCGTTGTTAGTTCTGCCACTACCATAATCTACAGGTCACCATCACCCTCAGTTCTGCCGCACCACTGACACCTTTATCACCACCCACCACCACCACCACCACCCCCTCAGTTCCGCCACCACTGACACCACTCCCGTTACACCTGCCGCCATCACCCTCTAATCCTGCCACAACTGACACCATCGCCTTCAATTCTGCCACAACCACCCTGAGTCCTACCACCAATGACAAAATCTTTCTCAAATCTGACAACAAACAAATCACCTTCAATCCTGCCAACACTACCACAATCACCATTCTAAATCTGCCACCACAAAACACCTTCGGTCCCACAACACTAACACAATCACCTTCAAATCTGCTGCACCACCAGCAACACCTTCACTCCTGCCACCAGTGACACAATCACCCTCAACATGCCACCACCAAAACACTTCCAGTCCTGCCAACATCGCATGGCCATTTAGATAAGAGAAATACGTGTACACTCGGGGGAAAAAAGCGACACTTCCTCGACATGAACACTTAGTTCACTCTTTTAACTTGGCCCAGAGTGTCATCCTTGTGCAGCCACCTAAGGTGAAGCTCTGTCTCAGAAAAGGGCATTCTGAGGACCTGCACATCCTTCTGTAGCA
>NC_137037.1:8778568-8852675 GCF_032717465.1 Coenobita brevimanus | reverse complement strand
TGTACAACTCTCATGTGTGGGGAGTGCTCCCCACATGCAGTTCTTCTCAACAAGATGAAGTTAAAAAGATTTTTCGTCTCATTCACTCTCCTCCACTCTAACTGGCTCCCTTTCAATCTCTCTGTCTCTTCGCCGCACTGTTGCATCTTTATCTCTTTTCAATTGCTACTTCAATTGTCAGTGTTCCTCTGAACTGTCTACTTGCATCCCTCCACCACTATGGCAGGAGAAAGTATAGCACCCGTCTTGCAACAAACTCTCATCCCTTTCTCTGTCTAACACTCCTAATGCAAGAGTTAACCGTTGCTCCCAGTCCTCCATGAATGCAACAAGTCAACTCTGGAACTGTCTGCTTCTGTATGTATTTCCTACTGTCTTTTATCTCTCCAGTCTTTCAAACGCAGTGTATCCTGGCATCTCCAGATGAACGGATCTTGAATTTGGCCGTCTGTTATCTTGGTTTTGTTTTTTCATGGAAGGAACAATTTGCAGGTTCCTATGACCTTTGGTTCCTTCTTCCTTGCTATAAGGGAAAAAGAAACAGGACGCAGTAACTAGCCTTCCAAGTTGGTTCAGGAGGTGAACGGAGAGACCCTTACAAGCGGTGGGGTGCTGTAAGCCCGCTCCAGTAAATATTTTGAAATCAGGCCAGTATGTGGCCATATGCAGTGCAGGAGAATTGATACCAGAACTGCACACCAAAAACAAGATAACAGGATAGCAGTATTCCCAATAATTCATTTACATAATATCTTCAAACAAGATAATTATGTAGGATGTGTGTCATCTTCAGAGTTTCCACTGAATCACGAACTCTGAAGAAGCACGTTTCCAATTTTTTTTTTTTTTTTTTTTTTTTGAGAATGAGATGAAGAAATACGTTCTAATATGTCTGCATATTCGCAGCATTTCCCCTTATAGTAAAAACCATACCAAAGCAGCTTTATCACGGTCTTCACAGATCAATATTTTTCAACCTCACGGCACTGCTCTGTGGCACACCACTCCAGATACCTTCCCACTACTTCTTTCATCCTGCCTTGATCTTCTCATCAACCTCCTCCTCACAACCACCTGTTACCATCCATCACAGGTATAGACACTTTACCACCTGTTTCATTTTCCTTGACACTTTCATCTCTAACTCCTGTGTTCCATCACCGCACTAAACGGGTATTAAATTAACACGTGAACAAGAAATTATGGATGGGATTTCATATAGTAACTCTCTTTCAATAATATCCCATATTGGGAAATTAAGATGAATTTTAAGTAAAATACGTGAACTACATATCTTTCAAACTCTATAAAAGGGGAGCTGAAATACTAAGTGAATGGAGACATTAATGTTTGAATAAAGACGACAAAAATATGGTGTGGATAATGTTAGTACTTACATACGGAGACCAGACACTACACACCATGTACTTACACAACTATTTACCTAAAACCAAAGAAAAAATCACATTAGATACCATTACAGAGTTTACACAGATATTGTAAGAGGAGGCTACTGTATATCAGTACATAAGGGGAAATTTTTGGAAAAGAAGCAACTTGGAAGTTAATTGTATACAATAATACAAGTGCTCGTGGGCCCTTCAGGCCCCACGCACTTTGCTCCTGCGGAGGGCTCTCGCGTTTATGTGTTGTTCTAGTTTAACGGTTGTCACTTGGATTTTTTCCAGCTTTCAACCAACTGATCGTGTTATCTGCAATGTGCTTCCAGGAATGGAACCCAAGTTGTCCGAACGCAAGTCCGAAGTACACACAGACACACGGCTACTGCTACAGTTTATTGTAGTTCTACCTCTGGGCAAAAAATTCTACGGAGATCGTATGCCGGGCTCCGGGAGCAGCGATTTTTGGTCAAAATGTGATTGCTCATTAAATACTGTGTAGTAAAAAGTTTTTCAATCGTGATGGGACCAAGTTTTTTATATTATCGATTTTTTTGTGTTTTTTTTGACAATTTTTGTGTGATTTTTTTGTGTTGTTTGGGGTGCCCAAAATACACACACACACACACACACACACACACACACACACACACACACAAAGACGGCTTTCCACTGCTATGCAGTATATCAGATATTGTATATTCATATGGGTATGGGTGCCCACTCATTCATTTCACTCGATGTACAGATACCGGTACATTCAGATGACTCTACACTGAGTGGCAGCATGCCAAATGGTTTCTTGTAATCCAGGAAGCCATTTACTATGAGTATGCTGGGCGTCAATCACATAACCAAAGACAATGCTTCCTTGAGCAAAATATAGTTCAACAGAAGATATGTCGATCTGGTTCCTCTGAGTAATGGGTGCATGGGTGGAATGGGCGAAGACAAGTGAGTTAAAAAGTGTGGGATGGGTGATAGGCGGGTGGCCATGACCTCTGTAGGCATACGAGTATATCCAGTGATTATAGTCGTTGCTAGGTGGACAAACAATATAATCGAGGCAGTGATAGTGCTATGATACTGGTCACATATGGACAGAAATAGTTGGAGTGGGTGGAGCAGAGTCGGCACGATGAGCAGGGATATTGGTGGGCGATGAGGCAGGCACAGGTAGACAAACACACAAACCTCCGAGCCACCACAGCTCCAATGGAAAGTTATATATCCTACTATCTAACTCTTCTAATTCGAAGTCAGTCCTAAGCAGAATTAAGCATCTGAAGCTATCACCATGAGAAAACGCATAACACAGCAAAATGCCTTAATCCTTTATTTGTTATTACGTTATTTTATTCTTGCAACATCCAGACGATTTTATTCAGCTACGGGAACGCCTATGACTATGAATGGATTAAGAAACGCTTTTTCCATTAAACCTTTCCATAACACAATGTCCACTTTTATTTCCTTCCTTTCTTACTGCAGCAATAAGTTTTCATACTTATTTTTTCTTTGGCCGGAGCGGAGGGGGGACTCTTGAAGGAGAAGGGATTTGTAACAATAACAATTACCACAGTGCAACGCTTTTTTATGCTATTCTTTCTATCATCAGACAAGGAGAAAAGACAAAGGAAACAAAAGATGCTGACAAACAAAGATAGGCAGACAGGCAGAAAAAAAAAACAAAAAAAAACAGCAGCAGAGATGAAGAATGATCAATGAAGGGAAAAAAAGAAAGAAGAAAGAAAAGGACGGAAGGAAGGAAGGAAGGAAAGAAGGAAGGAGGGAGGGAGGGAAGGAAGGAAGGAAGGAAGGAAATTATGGACAAATCATTGATAGAAGATCCAGGAAAATAGGTGGAAAATGATAAAGAACAAAATCCCATTGATAGAAGATCAGGAAAAAAGGTGGAAAATGATAAAAGAACAAAGTTAGAAGGAACAGGTATATGAAAATGGAATAACAAAAAATATGAATATAACAAACACGTCTTTCATGTTTCTAGTATTTTTTTTAACCTTCCTTTGGTAATGGACTACGGAAACTGAGTTTGAGGTTCCCTTGACAACTGTGATTTGATGCATTCTCAATGGGACGCGGATGGTGAAAGAGGAGAGGAAGAAAGACGAAAAATATGTTGTGTGTGTGTGTGTGTGTGTGTGTGTGTGTGTGTGTGTGTGTGTGTGTGTGTGTGTGTGTGTGTGTGATTTGCCAGAAACATCTCGAAAAAGTTATGAACGAATTTTCAACAAACCTTCAGGAAATAGCAACTATGTGAATGTGGAGAAGCCTATTACTTTTTGGTGAGGATTTGATCAGAGACGACGGAATGTCAGTCGCCATATATTTTTTATCATACGGACTGGCTTTTTTATTTAAATGCGCTAACTAAATTCCGTTGAGTTTGGTGAATTTTTATCAGCTCACCTACAGCAAGGCCAAGCAATACAGTTTTTGTTGGTAAGTGTTTTGTGGTGTCTATCTATCTATCTATCACCATATATATAGTATATACATATATATATATATATATATATATATATATATATATATATATATATATACACATACATACATAGAGAGAGAGAGAGAGAGAGAGAGAGAGAGAGAGAGAGAAATATCGCGTCTTCATTTTTATAGGTAGTTTGTAACTTAGCCAACAACATAAATTGGCGGGCGATTTGCATTCGGTCCATTAATGTTTTTGTTTCATTTAATATGTATTGCTTTTGTGAAACACTGTGACTGGAATTTCGTAGAGTTTTTGCAAATTTTTCTCTCAATTTGATCTGTAAGTAACTTGTACCTTTTGAAGCTAACAACCTTTTTCGGGGGTGAATTAGCATTCGGCCTCCCTGAATGCTATTGTTTCATTTACAAAGAGCAACTTAGCCGATGAGCTCACTTAACTGATGCCATCCCCACTGGCTTTCAACCATTAGTGTGCAGCACAAAAATGCTGCCATCCCTCAATGGCCAACCATTAGTGTGCAGCACAAATATGCTGCCATCCCCACTGGCCAACCATTAGTGTGCACAGCACAAAAATGCTGCCATCCCCACTGGCCAACCATTAGTGTGCAGCACAAAAATGCTGCCATCCTCAATGGCCAACCATTAGTGTGCAGCACAAATATGCTGCCATCCCCGCACTGGCCAACCATTAGTGTGCAGGTGCACAAAAATGCTGCCATCCCCACTGGCCAACCATTAGTGTGCAACACAAAAATGCTGCCATCCCCACTGGCCAACCATTAGTGTGCAGCACAAAAATGCTTCCATCCCCACTGGCCTACCATTAGTGTGCGGCACAAAAAATGCTGCCATCCCCCACTGGCCAACCATTAGTGTGCAGCACAAAAGCATGCTGCCATCCCCACTGGCCAACCATTAGTGTGCAGCACAAAAATGCTGCCATCCACACTGGCCATCAATTAGTGTGCAGCACAAAAATGCTGCCATCCCCACTGGCCAACCATTAGTGTGCAGCACAAAAATGCCCTGCCATCCCCACTGGCCAACCATTAGTGTGCAGCACAAAAATGACAGTACCGGATGGCACCTCACTTCAGCCGGGCCCTCCAGCCTCTGCTTTAAGCCTTTTGTGCCAGGGGAAGGAAAAACCTTTTGGTGCTCTTTCTAAATCCTCCATTGTTACCTCCGCCATCAACCCACACGCACTTCCTACGCATTTCTCCTTGTCAAAACTTTGACGCCATCCTACACCAGGGGGTTTATTTTTATACACCGGCGTGAAAACAACACTGCAATATAAAGAAATGTGGACGTCGGAGCGGCATGCCACCACTGAGGAGATGATACTGTGTGTGTGTGTGTGTGTGTGTGTGTGTGCGTGTGTGTGTGTGTGTGTGTGACAGGAAGATGGAGAAGCTGGAACATGGAAAATTCAAGAGCGAACATGGAAGCATTAAGGAAAGGATGTTTGCAGCTGTGTGAGGGAGCAAGGAGGAGGGGTGTGTCTCATATAGATTTGGAAAATGAAGGGGCAAGTATGAAGAAGGCAAAGTAGAGCATAGGAAGAGTTAACGGTTAAAAGAATGAAAAGAGTACGGAAAGAGCACGGAAGATTAAGATGGCAGCATGAAATAGAGTGGATGAGTGGCGCTTAAGGAAAAACAAAGGAAGAAGCATGCATGAGTAAGAAGAGGAAACTTGGTGGAGCGTGAGGAAGAAACAAGGATAACTAACAGAGACAAAGCATGGAAGATTATTGCAGAGCATCAACCAGAAAAGCATAAAAGAGTAAGGAGGTTGAATATCGTAAAGCTGAAGGAAGGAGGAAATCCACAAGAATAAAGAGGGCATATAAATAGAAAAACACGCAGACATAACGGTGAGTGGCGGAGAAAAGAAAACTTTAAAAAGTATTGGAATGTGTCACGAGGCGCAGATGCATGAATGAGCAACGAAACAGCGTAGATTACAATATGAAGAAGGAAACTCTCTCTCTCTCTCTCTCTCTCTCTCTCTCACGGCTTCTTCCCGGTGGTGAAGACCTGCTGAAAACAGAGACAGAAGCAGAGATGCTCAGGCCATGTTTTAATGCCTTGTTTTATTTGGGCGTCTGAGTCCCTTCGCTTTCTCTTTCTCCAGACCATAGAATTTGGACTAGCAGTGCCTTGGAGGTGACGCCTGGCATGACCTCGCTCCCAAAACCCTCTCCATATCTCCATACCCAACCCTCTTCATGCATGACTTCATCAAAACCTGCTCTGCCAAAACCGCACAACGATCCACTCTCTGCATGACTCCATCCCAATCTCTCTGCATGACTTCACTCTCACCTAGCCTGTATGATCCCATCCACGTCCCCTCTGCATAACTCCCTCAAACTTTCTCTGGCATGACCACCACACCCAATCACCCCTGCATGACCACCTCACACCTCCCTATAAGTTATGATCATACCCCCCTCCCCCTGCACTAAGCCTCACACAACCACTTGCATGTCCCTACACCCAACCCGGTCTGGCCTTTATCCCTTTCTCCTCTGCATGACCTTACCAGCGTGCTATATAATAATAACTAACAATAGTGATGTGTTATGGATACTTAATGAGCAAGTGGTGCCATGCACAACAAACCTCGCCTGACAGCATTTTACTGCTGTTAAATACTGACTCGCTTCTGCCATTTAGCCTCACTGCATAATGAACCTATTTGCGCCCAGCGTCAATAGAGGAGGAAACTGGACATTTTTAGAAGTTAATAAAGGAGGGAACCCCGGGGTACATACCCATGAGCTTCGCGACTATGAGCCGATAGGCGGAAGACAGTATGCTTCATACCTTTTCAGCAAAATCCCTCACACAGGAACCTTGGGAGTTAATGGGTTAAAGTCTAAGGTATTGGCGCAAATGTTTTCAAGTTACGCCCTCTGAAAATCCGTCTGATCTTGCCAGGTCACTCAAGGCCAAATGTCATGGTGGCAAATAAAAGCCCATGTGAGACTTCCTATATCTTGGTAATAGTTAATATCTCTATCTCCAACGAGTTTCGAGTTATAGCCCCCTGAATATCCATGACCTTGAGTTTGACCTTTCAAGGTCAATTACGGTCAAAGGTCAAGCTACCAGTTACAAACCCATATGGCATTTCCTATATGTTGATAATGGTAAATATCTCTATCTTCGAGTTACAGCCCCCTGAATATCCGTGACCTTGAATTTGACCTTTCAAGGCCATTCAAGGTCAAAGAGGTTGGTGTCAAATACAGACCCATATTACGAGTTCTTGAGTATTCCTAATAGTAAATATCTCTACCTTCAACCGTTTTCAAGTTACAGCCCTCTGAAAATGCGTGACCTTGATTTTGACCTTTCAAGGTCACTCGATTACCTCCAAAATTTAATCACTTTCTTTGGGGACCAGTGCCCACATATCCTGAAAGTTTCATGTAACTTCATTCAGCCGTTTTTCCCTAATGTTCCTAACAAACGAACAAAAACAAACAAGCAAACTCAATCAAAAACAATACCTCATCAGACTCCGTCCAGGCGAGGTAATAAGTTAAATAATTGATAATAGTCTCTCTAAACTTAACCCTAAAACATGAAGGGACATATTATTTATCCTGCTCTGGATAACGCCTGACGATTTTAATTGGCACTTTTTCCTCCCGATGTCTAGGAGTTAAAAGGCTGCTGGTGACTTACGAATGACTTATTTTACTCAGGCTGACGGCAGACGATTTTAAATGCCACAGGAAACCTCTCGTCGTCCAGGGTTAATAAATGTGAGAGCTGGTTATTCTAAATCAGACATGATCATACAGGTATATAGCCCACTGAATAATAACAAAGAACATTCTCACTTGACGTGTGATGATGAATGATCACCTGATGAAATATGCTAAAAGCAGTTTAATCATTGATGAACAGGAATAATACAAGTAATTACTGCTTGAATATTAATAGACCCGATAATGTTTTAAGCATACAACGAAATATTGGCCAGTGCTAACCCTTCTGTATGATGTATTGTATTGTATTCCTGTTGCTGCCTGATATGTTAATTACCTTAGGTTTAACAACACACTTACGACAAAGGGTCAGAAACTCTTCATTAACCCCTTCAAGACGATGACCTCTTGATTCACTGTTGCAATCATCAAACATACATTTGCAGCGTGCATATGAGATCTTTCGCAGCCAAGGAGAAAACGCGGAAGCTGATAACAATCACAGCTGAGGTAACTGTAAAAACAGTATACTATAAAACAAAAAGCTATATACCAGTCTACCTCAGCTAAAACGTTTACTACTGCAGGGTATGACAAACTCTTTAAAAAAATATATGATCTACCACCAGTCTACCCATACTAATGCAACAACTAATACCCGGTAATATAACACTTTTCACAGTATCACCCTGACACACACAGTATTCTTAAATACATTACTCTTAGTACTCTCAGGCAAATTTACTCTGCCTGGAAGTGGCCTCTCCATTATGAAAAAAAAAAAAAAAAAAAAAAAAAAAAAAAAAATCACCTCGACATACAGTATACGGTACCCACAACTGTATCCACGAACTGAAGAAAAACTGCAAGATCGCGCGTATGCTTGCAGGAGAGAGAGAGAGAGAGAGAGAGAGAGAGAGAGAGAGAGAGAGAGAGAGAGAGACTCCAAACTTCACACCTCCACTAAAACACCACAAGTTATAATTTTGCAACAACACCAAAATGAAGATGGCGATTGAATTACAGTTTCTCTGCTGTATGTACTTTTAGTTGTTGTAGACATGTGTAGGTTATATTATTTTGGTTAGCGACGGACGATATTCTTCAACTGACGGGAATTTTCCAACAGCGGAATTAAAAACAGTTCCCAGCAAACTTTCCGACGTAATGATCGTGCATATTATTTATGCAGGTAACCAAAAATAAGTTTTCTTTAAAGTACATTACTTTGTTTATGGTAGGCTGCAGTCTCATTTTTGCTTCCATCACACAATGCTGTTCAAGTGAGGGGAAACTTTGTCCTCTACAGTTTAGCCTTGGTTGACAAGAGCTCATCCCAACCTCTCAGAAGGCAGGATCTAATTTTGTATTAAATTTTAGTTAGTATGAACAGAGTTCACTCTGGTGAGGAAAGCTTCTGCCCTCCAAGGTTAGACTCAGAGTAACCCACGTCTCGGGCAACCCCTTTCCCTACGCTGGGATATTATTTATGCTAACACCACGCAGTTTCCTTCAGATGAAAGAACTGCAAACAGTGAACAGTTTAATAATTCAGTCACCCCTTAAGCTCTCCAACACCACCATCACCACCACCAGGCCTGCCCTAAGCTTTTATACTACTAGCCACTACGCTGCAATTCATTAATTATTCCACTGAATTATGAGTATTGAAATTAAATATATTTTTAAATTACCAGCTTAGCGGGGAGGATAAGCCACAATAACCCCCAAAAAAAAAAAAAAAAAAAAACTCCGTGTAACATACTACCAGCCTCCCACCCCACCCCTCGTGCCGCTGTTTCTTTACACCTTAATTGCATCATTCCAGTAATGTGGGCTACGTATACATGTAAATTTTTCCATGGTCCAGAAAAAATTGTAACGAGGATTATGGGGCTTGCTGGGCGTTGTATTACATTACCACACGCCCGCCACGCCACTGGACACTACTGGGACACTGAGGACACAACTGGCTGACGGCGGAATTACTGGTGGCGCTGGACAACACTGGATAACAACAAACATGAACAGACTGCAAAGGACTACACTGGATAACAACAGACACAACTGTGGTGGTGGTGGACATAAATGAATAACAAAGGACAAAACAAAGTGACTCAGGACAAAACTGTCTAACAAAGGACACAACTGAGTGGTAATGAACTAAACTGCCTAATGAAGGCTACAACTGGATGGCGTGAGATCGAGCCGATTAGCACTGAAGCAAAATGTATAGAACTGGGAGTCACTAGTCTGAGCTGAGTGACACTGGACATTGTTTGATGGCAATGGACACAACATAATAACATAAAACAATAGCTAACTAGGCGATAATGGACAAAAACTGGGTATCAATCAACTGGGGAAATTTTGCTGCTCAACTTCGATCTGCCTGGCCGAGCAGACCCGTCGACCACAGGTAGACAACTGTCCCTATGGGATCATCCCATAGGTTTCCTAAACGAAGGATGTTGTGTCTGCATCTTAGTGTGGCGTGTGCTGTGCAGTGCTCTGTTGTGTGTGTCATGTTGTGTGAGTCTGTTCTACAAGTGGGGCACGAGTCATCTATGGCTCCGCCTAACCCGAACCTAAGCTGGTAAATGACGAGGGCCGTATGATGTCCTGATGTAGGCCAAGCGAGGTGAGCTCGATCAGCTCTGTTTTGCTGGAAGTAATTAAAACAAAAAATGGATGGCATGGCTAATGACAAGACAGAGTGACAGATAATGATCCCCTGCATACACAGTGTCACAGAGGCACATTGTTTATTGATGCAGTGGTGCCGAGTGTTGTACAGAGGCGCCCATGGGACCACGCAAGACGGATAGGGGGTGGGAAAGGGAAGCTGTAAAGAGATGATGGCTGTATTCTTAAACATTTCCTTCCCTTGTAGAGGTATGGAAAGGAAATACTTTGCTGAACTGCTGTTCTTTACAATTTCTTACCCTCGTGACCTGCTCGAAGGGAAAGATTTTTCTTAGAGCAGCAGAAATTATTGGAGCCTGATAGAAGTATTTAGCCCGTTACTTCAAAAATTCCTTCGCAGTATTGGTGCATTAACTTGTGGTTAATTGGTTCATTGTCTTTATATATATATTAGAAGAAAGTTACTGTTTAATTTTATTAATACAATTTACAACAATATACTAATGTTTAAGGACTATCCGTATCTCTTTCATATTACTCATGTCGGCTGGGATGTTTAGCCAAACTTAAGCAGAGCAGACGACGTACTGACGCATGGTCAATTCAAACACTATCCCCAATATTCATCCAATCGTACATGATCTGACGCTGCCACATCATCTACATTAAAGCTAGGGTCACATTTTTTTTTTTTTTTTTTTTTTTAACATTTTGTTCTGTAATTTGCCCGGAAAAGGAAAATATGCTATCAAGGGCACGCGAGTGGTTTGGCTCGCGTCTTCCAGCTGAAAAAAGACATGTGAGCATCGCCATACGAGTATGAATGACGGACGATAAACAAGTGATTTTTATACTTACAAATGGCAAGTCTGAAGCTAATGACAACCCTGCAATAGTATTTACAATTAAAACATTAAGTTCTGAGCAATGAACGCCGCTGTGGTGATGGCAAGAAAGGCATTTATGGCTGAATACAGACCAACAGTATGGATGTGGTGGCGACCTCCCACATCTCAAATGTGTTTTCATTATCCAGCACCAGAGAAGCGTGATTTGAAGCGTGAGTTTCTAAATCTAATGCTCCACCACACCAAATATCAGCATGCTGGGTCTTTTTAGCTCAACAGAGCTACCAACTTGTAAATCTTTCCTTTCCTTCTATGAAAATCTTTCAGTATATCGAGGGGAAAGGAAATTCCTTCCAAAGGAAGGAATTTTTGTTTTCTTTAATACGGCCGTGAGAAAGGAACGGAATGAGGACAGAACGAAACGTGAAAGGAAAAATGAAAGATAAAGAAGAAAGAAACGACTGGAGAGAAAAAACATGAAGAAATACAACGAGTGGGAAGAGAACGAACTAAGAGGGGTGGGATGGGAGGGAAAGAGAAGAAAGAAATGAAAAGCAGTGAGAGGGTAAGAAAATGAGGGAAAGGGAGAAAGTAAAGGAATAGGCCTAACAGAAAACAAGTGATATGAAAGGGGAGACATGGAAGTGCAAATGAATGAATCTATCTATCTATCTATAGCCCGACGCCCTAATCCCGCAAAGGGTGGCCGCAGACAAAATGCCTCCAAGTCGCTCTGTCACCCACCATTTGACTACCCTCCCCCCAACTCACCCCCCCTCCCTCATATACCTCTCAACTCCATCCCTCCACCTCATCCTCGGTCTACCTCTCCCTCTCCCTCCCTCCACCTCACCTACATACACCCTCTTAGTCAGTCTTTCATTCTCCATTCTCTCCACATGTCCAAACCACCTCAGTGTATTTCTCCTAATCTTCTCAACCACATCCACATCCACCCCACAGCGTTCCTTCATTTCTTCATTCGTCAACCTGTCCCTTCCACGTCACTCCACATGCTCCTCTCAAGTAACTCATCTCCACTGTTCTCACTCTTGACTTGTTCCCCTCTTGCAAGGTCCATTCCTCGCTTCCATACGTCAGGGTAGAGATCACAATACTATCATGCAGTGACTTCTTAACTTTCATACTCACCTCCCTATTTCTCATCACTGCTTTCAATGTACCAACAACCTTCCTTCCCTGCTGTACCCTTTCACGCACTTCATCCCCCAAAGTTCCATCCCTACTCATCACACTACCCAAGTACTTGAATGCACTCACATTCTCCATATCCTCACCATCCAACCTCACTGCACACTCTGTGACTTCATTCCTCTCAAACACCATAACTTTACTTTTGTTTACATTAACTTTCAGATTCCTCCTCCTACACACTGTCCCAAATTCATTCACCAAACCTTGCAACTCCCATTCATCTTCACCCAACAGTACTGTATCATCAGCAAACAGCAACACCGGAAGCTTCCAAATCTAACCCTCATTCATTACAGCCACCCCCACATCCACTGCCCTACCCTGCAACTCCTTTACAACCCCATCCATGTATATATTAAACAGCCATGGAGACATCACACAACCCTGTTTCAGTCCCACATTGAGATAAAAGAACTCACTCAGCTCACCATCCACTCGCACCGCAGCCCTAGCTCCCTCGTACATACTCTTCACAGCACTCAACAATTTCCCCTCCACTCCATATATTCTTAATACCTTCCACATATCTTGCCTATCTATTCTGTCATAAGCTTTCTCCAAGTCCATGAAGGCAGCATACACTTTCCTTCCCTTCTCTAGATACTTCTCCACTAAACATCTTAGAACAAATATCTGATCTACACACCCTTTTCCCTTCCTAAATCCCCCTTGTTCTTCTCCAACTAGCTCCTCTGTCATATGCCTAACCCTGTCAATGAGTATTCTACCATATATTTTACCAGTCACACTAAGTAGGCAAATACCCCTATGGTTACCACATACTTCTCTCTCTCCTTTTCCTTTGTATAAAGGAACAATTATACCTGATTTCCAGTCCTCTGGAACCCTTCCCTCTTCCCAAGCCAATCTACACAACTTCCATATCCACTCCACAACAATCTCACCCCCATACCTAAGCATTTCACCACACACTCCATCAATTCCTGGAGCCTTTCCCAACTTAATCTTCTTCATTGCTTCCATTACTTCCGCCCTACTGATCTCTTCCTCACTCTTCTCATCTCTTCTTCTCCCAGCCATTCCCCAACCACTTATACCGGTACTAGCACTGCTCTCACTCTCTACATTCACCAAATCCTTAAAGTGATCCTTCCATCTCCTCAGTTTCTCTCTCTTCTCCACCAACAATCTATTATTCCTATCTTTCACTCCCCTACTATATCCCCTTTCACACTGCCTTACTTTCTTTACCTCCTTCCAAAACAATTTCTTACTCTCCCTCCATTTCACACTCAGATTCCTCCCAAACTCTTTATCCACTTTCTTTTTACTCTCCTTCACCAGAATTGGGGAAAGAAAAGGAAAACAAGAATTGGTTTGAGAAATCAGCCAGTGGGGAAAGAAAAGTATGAGAAAATTTCAAACAACGACAAGGAAAGGAATGAAAGGAAATTGTGAGGAGAAAAAAATAAAATACGGGGAGGGAACACAATAAATGGAACGGCTACATAAAGAATGGTTAAGGACGGAAAAATGCGAGGAACTTGATGGGATGGTAAAAAGGAGTGATGGTGAAGCCTACAAAGATGGATGGATACCAAAGATGGAAATAAGAGTATCTGTTGTGTTATACTGTTTTTCATACATGCAATTGGCTTCATATCCATATTCTTAGTGAGAGATGCCACCAAGTTCGAATTCTGAAAGTTACGATGATGTGTGAATGATTTTGTGGGCCAGTCATTAGGCACGCTGCTTCAGAGTTCTACTTTCGTGACATAAGTCATTGTTTCTGGGCCATACTCTACCCCACCTTTTAGAAGGAAATGGGAGTTGGGACGACGATGATGAGTATAATGATGATGACAATGACCGCTGGCGAGAGTAGGTGGAAGACATGGGTGTGGTTGGAGGGGAACGTTGTGGAGTCTGGTGCCAGAGGGAGGTGGGTACGTTAGGTGCAAAGCTAAGCAGCATAATACGATGTTATTAGGCTCCTGACAAAAAATTTTGAGAGATATGTGGTCGGCCATATCCCATCCAGACCCCAAGCATCTTTATTATTTTATTCTTGGTACCTGCAAACGACAATATTCAGCTGCAAAAAACTCCTAAACGATTTACAGCCTGTCTCACTTCAGGCTATATTATTTACAACACAAGAATTTTCATTTTCTTTTTGTTTCCTGCCGTGGATGTAATCGTCTGGCGGTATCAATAATAAATAAAAGAGACGTCAAGGTAGTGAAATGATTAATGAAGACTGTTTATAGTCGGGGCGCGCGACTCTGAGGTTGTTATTATCGTGCCCTGGCAACATACCATTCAAAAGTGCGTCTGGTTTTGTGTATAATATGAGACGCATGTGATTCGTGTATAATATGTTCGTATATAATAATATTCATGTATAATATATGCGTGCATAATAATATGATTCCATGTAATATGATACGAAATCGGGTGCACTTTTGAATGGTAGGTTGCCAGGGTACGATAATAACAACCTCAGAGTCGTGCGCCGCGACTATAGCTCTTTCAACCCGAGAGAGGTCTTTCCAAAGTCTGATTAAGTCCTCTGACGGTAGAAAGAAAAATATACACCAGCGCATTCGTCACCCGTGTACCTATGTCATCCGGCAAAACCGTCAGCCAGTAGTGACATCAGCATAATGACTTATTATTTTATTGCATGGCGTAACTAGGAACATCTTTCATGCATGGTCTAACTGGCAATAAATAAATCCAGTGGTTCGTGTCAACACCTTCAGCTCCTTTCAGGCCTGTCATACCCTTTCTGGTCTAATTAGGGCACTTCAGTTTTTTTTTTTTTTTTTTTTTTTTTGTGAAGAAGAAGGAATCAAAGGCCATGAGCCCGCAAAACTGTTCCTTCCAAGAGAAATACAAAATATAAGAGAGAGCCAAATTCAAGATCCATTCATTTCGAGATGCCTGGACACACTGCGTTTGAAAGACTGGAGATCATAGGAAGCAGGAAATACAGACAGAAGGAGACAGTTCCAGAGCTGACCTGTTGCATAAATGAAGGACTGGGAGTAACGGTTAACTCTTGCATTAGAGAGTTGGACAGAAAAGGGATGAGAGTTTGCTGCTAGACGGGTGCTACGCGCCCGTCGTAGAAGTGGAGGAATGTATGCAGACAGTTCAGAGGAACAGTGACCATTGAAGTAGCGATAGAAAAGAGATAAAGATGCAACACTGCGGCGAAGAGACAGAAGTTGAAGGGAGTCAGTAAGAGGGGAAGAGTTAATGAGACGAAAAGCCTTTGACTCCACCCTATTGAGAAGAGCTGTATGTGGGGAGCCTCCCCACACATTAGAGTTGTACTCCACACAGGGGCGGATAAAACCCCTGTATAGAGTCAACAATTATGCAGGGGCAAAGAAGGAACGGAGTTGGCTTAGCACACCCAATCGCTTGGAAGCAGATTTTATAAGAGATGTAATATGATCTTTCCAAGACAAGTCCCGAGTAAATGAAACCCCAAGCATGTTCAAGGATGATGCAGGATTAAGTTGAGTATTATTAAACATAAGTGGGTATACCTGTGGAAGATTTTGTCGGGTTGATAGGTGCAAAAACTGAGTCTTTGATGCATTAAAAACAACCAGATTATTATTACCCCAGTCAGAGATACGAGCCAAGTCAGACATTAGGTGTGCCATAGCCTCATCCCTTGCCTGTTGAAGTAACTGCTGAGATGGACGTTGTGGGAATCGAATGGAAAGGTGAAGAGTGGAGTCATCAGCGTATGAGTGGATAGGGTTAGATGTACAGCTTAGAAGGTCATTGATGAATAAAAGGAAGAGAGTTGGTGATAGGACAGAGCCCCGAGGAACACCACTGTTAATAGACCTAGGAGATGAACGATAGCCGTCTACAACAGCGGCTATAGAACGACCAGAAAGGAAGCTAGAGATGAAGGCACAGAAAGAAGGATAGAAACCGTAAGAGGGCAGTTTGGAAATTAAAGATTTATGCCAGACTCGATCGAAAGCCTTTGAGATGTCAAGTGCAATGGCAAAACTTTCGCCAAAGTCCCGAAAGGAGGATGACCAGGAGTCTGAAAGGTAGGTGAGAAGGTCGCCTGTGAAGCGTCCCTGACGGAACCCATACTGACGATCAGAAAGAAGGTTGTGATAGGAAAGATGTTTTAAAATTTTTCTATTAAGAATAAACTCAAAAACTTTTGAGATACAGGATGTTAAAGCAATTGGGCGATAGAGGGTTGGGAATGGTCACCCTTCTTTGGGACTGGCTGAATGAGAGCAAACTTCCAGCAAGAAGGAAAGGTACAAGTTGACAGACAAAGGCGAAAGAGTTTGCCTAGGCAGGGTGTAAGCACAGAAGCACAGTTCTTGAGAACAACAGGAAGGACTCCATCAGGCCCATATGCTTTATTAGTACTGAGGCCAGCAATGGCAGAAAATACATCAGCTGAAGAAATTTTAATGTTAGCCATGAGGAAGTCTGAGGGGGGAAGTGATGGAGGAACAGCACCGGAATCGTCTAAGGTGGAATTGGAGGAGAAAGTCTGAGAAATGTGCTTCCTTTTGATTCCAGTTACATAATTATATCCATAATGTAGGTACCTTTGCATGCAAATCTGTAACTCCAAGTTTTATTTCTAACTTGAGATCTGTTATGAAAATTCGTGTCCAATTAGGTTCCTTTGAGTCGCTTTGAATCCATCCAGGCCACATAAGATCAATCCAAGCCCCGCATCTTCAAAAAAAACCCTATAGGAATCAGTTCACACTCACTGAAAATCGATCAGGCAATTTAGATCAGTCAAGGCACTTTACATCCATTATTGCGGTGGCGCCCATCATCCACTCACCTGATGTAGTGATGCCGTCTTTTTCCTTAGATGACTACACTTAGTGACAAGCCTAATGTATTCCTGCAACCCAGGATGCCATTTACAACACTTGGTGGCAACAACAGAACCAAATAACGGCATGATGTGGAGTCCGAGCACAGGCTAATCAGACTCTGGACTTGCTGGCCATGGTGACGGCATCGCGTTTGTTCTAATCTGAAGATTCTAATGCACATCAGCGGAGCTGATGGTCAAGTGTAGTCAGGATGGATTTATCTGACAGGTAAAAATGAGGCCCATTCTTACCTCACAGGCCTAAATAAGACTCAACGATTGTCATGCATCAAGGACTTAGTATTGTAGTTGAGGGCAGGTCACAATTACGGCAGGTGAAAGCAAAACAGTCACTGTCCCTTGTGTGTCGTTAGGAAAGAAATAACCAATCCTTTGTTGACTAAGCACTGATGATCTACATCTTGTTGGGGCGCCTTAATCTACTGCACCACTAGGCATTTATTTGTCAGTGATATGGTTACCACTCAACGTAGTAAATTTCTGGATTATATGAAACCGTTGGGCTTGTCACACTGTGCCGAAATACCATACGGTAGCTGTACATCGAGTAGTGAGAGGTCTCTTACGACAAACGCAAACAGCAACAGCACACACTGTGAAAACGATCAGCAGATTTTTATTGGGACACGTGTAATTTAAAGGATCCAAGAATAATATTCAACTGGTATTTATACTGTAATTTATAGCTTTAACACATGGTTAGAATTTTGAATGGTGAGGGAAGTGTGGCTCACTGAACTGGGCAAACTTGCGTAAGAATCTCATTTCACCATTTTTTTTTCCTGGCTCTCTGGACCCTAGGTCACCCCACTTTGGGATGGGAAAGGGGGTCTGGATAATGATGATGGATAATGTAGCCTACCGGATCCACGAATAATACTTAAAAAAGTTTAGCTCACAGGCTCTAATGAAAATACTCAAATGTTTTATGATCTAATCTTAACAATACACCCAAAATTACCGGCAAAAATAAACTTTGATTCTTGTCGAAAATGGCAAAGGTAATAAGAAAAAAAAAAAGGCCCGAAATTACTAAATTTTTATCATTTTAATACTAAGCTGAAAAATCACGTACTATTGTCTTCTCATACTTGTGGAATACAAAAGGGAAAAAATCTTTCAATAACGTGAACTTAACCCAAGAATAATATGTTTACTGTTAATATCATCTGAGCTCAAAACCGCAATCTTGCCCCCCCCCCACCCAAGATACAATATACCGACATATTTACTTACCTATTTATCTATTACCTATGTACCAACTTACTCGCCTACCAACTTACCTCCCGCCTGGCTCTTTATTGATCTAACTACCTACCTAACAAAACAGCAAAATTACCTACCGTACTACCTACTGACAAGATTCAATACCTATCGAATAATTAACCTGTCAACCTACTTACCTACCCAAGTACTTAGGTACATACCTACCTAGCAAGCTGCCAACCTACCTACGTACCTACATTCCTACCTTCTATCATACTAATCCATCAATGCACTTCTCTCCTTCCTTTGTATACCTACTTGTTTATCAACCTAAACAACAAAATTACTTACCTACTTACCAACCTACCTACTTATATGCCAACCAAAACAATAAATTTGCCTAACTACCTACCACACCAAAGAAATACCTACCTACTAACTTTCACACTGATATATTTACCCACCTACTTATCTACCCACCCGCACAGCTAAATTACTACCATTTAAGAATAATCTTGTAAAAGTTACAAAAAGCACAAACATAATCCGGGAATACGTATACAACTCGATATCAAACAGCACCGTGAGTACGATGTCTACTTTTTTCCCTTACTGCTACGAAATTATTTTGTTCAGTTTATGGAAAACTTGTCAAAGTGCAATATTTCTGTCTTGTTCTTGCTGGAGTGAGGCGATTTTTATTCAGCTTGGGAGGCCTTTGGTACTGAAGGATTTCTATGTCATTCCTGCTACAGTCACGCGTAAAGATTTTTTTTTTTTCCCGGTGTTTTCAGTCTCTTTCTTATTTCTTTGCATTAAAGAAGAACTTCACAACACTAACACATTACCTACCACCTTCCACGACGACTTATTTTTGCTACAGTCACGAATTGGTTTACGTCTTGGACGACTTCTCGTTGTAAAGGCGTTACAAACGTCCCCTTCAACCTAATGATGGATAAGTAATTTTGTTTTATTATTGCTCGTTTCATACGCCTCTATTCAGCTTGGGAGACTGCCACAGTACCGGAAGGGTTAATGAAGGCTGAGTGTTACCCCTCCAGTTCCAAAAGTCTCTCCTAAGATTGATAATATGTTCTGAAGGAAGGAAGAACAATGCAATGATAAAAACTACGTCGTTGGACAGAAGATGTTAACCGCTATGACAGCCAGTCTTGTGAGTCTTGTTGCCCTCAGACGATGTTGCTCAGCACAGGAACACTTCTCGTAGTAACAGCATCAGAAAACATCACACACTATTGGCCTCTACACTAGTATCCCTAACACGAATTTTCCCTTTTATTCTGTCTACCATCAGTCGACTTTATTAAGCTTAGCTGAAAACCTGCCGTATGTTATAACAACCTCATATTCTTTATATGTTATGTTTATTCTATATATTTCTTGCTACGGTCAGACGACTTTATTTAGCTCATTGGAGTCCTTTCATTCAGCACCAAAGGGAGAAGGGAAAAAATGATATGAAAAGTAATATTTCTTCTTGCTAGAAAAAAAAAAAAACTCTGAAAAGTACTATTTATTCCTGCTATCGTTAAACTACTTCATTCAGCCCAAGGAAGACATTTTGTACGAACGGGATTACAAATAACCTCCTCGTAGCTAATATATTTTTATTTGTTTGTTTTGCTACCATCAGACACTTTTATCCATGTATGGACAAAAGTGCTAAAGCGAAAACTCTCAGCTCTTTTTGCACCTTATGTATACAAAGTTGACACATAGACTATTCTTTTCCGCCTACTTCTCCGATACAAATGTCAACCAGTATTCTCATTTCTGGCATGCAACTTGTCTTCTCTGGCATCAACTTTGTCTTGCTCACTGCTTACAATTACCAGTCTCCTAAAAGCAACGTGTCCAGGCCTCTCGATATTAACGACTCTTGAATATGGTTTTTATTATTGCTCCATATTAACTGACAAGAGCAAGTTTTACAGACTAAGCCTTTGGTTCTTTCTTTAAATGATTATCCCCGTCAGCCTGGGAACATCTATTTATTTTACTCTTACTACCTATTAAGAATACAATATATTTAGGAGAGACGTACCGAACTGGAGAATTAAATTAAAGCAATATCGAACACTAATTCGATACATTCGATACAGTTTCGCTCAGGCTGAATAACATCGTATGGATACACCAAATGTGGGAAAGATTTCATCACGGCGGCAGGAAATAATACTAAGCCGAAAAAATCTATTTACTGTGGAGGAAAATTATAAAAATATAAATGAAATAAGTTCTTCGGTTACGCAACCCTGAAATAACACTCAAACTGTTCACTGCAGTTTTAAAGTCAAAACTACCCCACGGTTATAAAACTCCTGTGCGCATAATAATTGAATCATTCGTTAACAAGTAAATAACCCAAAGATATAAAAGAACACTATCAATTAAACACAATCCGTAAAACAAGCGCAACGTACCAAGTAGTGTATTTTTTGTGAACGAGGTAAATCCACAAGCATAATAACTATGCTATAGCGCCAGGGCCTCATGCATAAAAATTACCCTATTACCCGATATTTGGGTACTAAAGTTACTTTACGACTGATATCATTCTTTATACATTTACATTAATATACCACAGTAACGCATACGAGTTTCTTAGCTAAAATAGTTAACAATTATTAACTCCATCAGTACAATGACGCCTTCTTCAGCAGACAATTTTACTAAGCTCAAGACACTTTTCGAACTGTGAGGGTTAGATAAACCCTTCAATGACGAAATATATAACGGGGCACTCACCAAGAATAAAATCTACTATACTCCGTTTTTTTTTTTTAATAAGGCGAAGATGCACTTGACAGATTGGTGATGATTAGCTGAATGCAACATGTCCTAAAAATATTTACTAACCCAAATTTCCCCCTCAGATATTTGTTGTCAGTTAATAATGCTAGATTATGAAGTAATGTTGCATTCAGCTGCAGCTGTCACATACACAATTGACACATCCATTAATAAATATTTATTTTTGCCACACACCCATCCCTAGCACATCCACGGCATCTCTGCTAGATAACATCATCAATACAGTCATCATCGTCGTCGCTATCAACAGCATCACCATCACTAACGTCAGCACCACCAGCACAACCACAATCATCATCATCATCATTCTCTGTCTGTCTGTCTGTCTCTCTCTCTCTCTCTCTCTCTCTCTCTCTCTCTCTCTCTCACACACACACACACACACACACACACACACACACACTCACACACATACACACACAGCAAATCCACAGAACCATAAAACAGTGTTCTCCTGACTAACAGAACCCAACCCTGGCCAAGTAATCAAAGGAACACAGGATGGGCTGTGAACCCTGATCCTACACAGACTTATGATGGACTGTATTCAGACTAATCCAAGACGATTTGTTTTCGGTTGAGTGAAATACTATACCTCATACCAATTAATCTGGCCAGGCATGTATGGCAACACTGTTCCTGCCGAGATTCTGATTGACTGGAGGTGTTTGTTCGATTTCGTTGTTTCTTAAACCGATACTTCCTTTATTATCAGAAGTGATACTGGGTTTGTGGACAATACAATTGTCAAAAGCAATAAGAAATCCGTTATGATACTTAACAACAATTAAATTTGCGTTTGAAGATAGAGATATGAGTCAACAAAGTTTTAAAACAGTCCAAGTCAAGGTCATCATTCGAACAATTCCTTTATATCTCCGACACTCGATAATATAACAGAAAATTAAGGAAACCTGCTTAATCTAAGCATTGGTATAACATATTTAAATTTCAAGATCAGTCCGTACTGTGATAATAGAGGAGATATAATGAAATAGTTTTCCTTTTAGCCTACTTTGATTTTCGTGATTTTTTCAAACCTTCCTCCCCGGAGAACTCGTCTTTTCATTAGAATTTTAAATTATTCAGAGTTGTGGCACGATTTAAGGATGCGGATTGATCTTATAATTTAAATGTGTGTTATACCAATGCTTAGATTAACCAGGTTTCCTTAATTTTCTTTTATATTAAGGAGTGTCGGAGATCTGAAGGAACTGTTCGAATGCTGACCTTGACTTGGACTGTTAAATTACTTTGTTGACTCATATCTCCATCTTCAAACGAAAATATCATTGTTGTTAAGTATATAACGGATTTCTTATTGCTTTTGACGATTGTATGGTCGACAAACTCAGTATCACATATGGTAATAAAGAGAGTATCAGTTTTAGTAACAGCGAAATCGACCAAACACCTCCAGCCAACCAGAATCTCGGCAGGAACAGTGTTGCCATACATGCCTGGCCAGATTAATTGGTATGAGGAGCAGGCAAAAGGTTGTTCTTCTTGGTGGCTTCCTATATTTACTTTCGCTGGGCTAACACTCTCAGTTTTGTTCGGCTAAAGAGTTTAATGAGTCAGCAAGGGTTGTAAATTACCTCGTTCAATTCTTTTGCTGCTATGAAACGACTTACGTGATTAATTCAGGCTAATATTGTACTATGTTGTGCGGCTGAGAGAAATCGATGTTTTGAAAAGATATCAAATTCTCATGAACTAAGTGCAATCCAAGACCTATTTCATGTAGGCTGAAAAGACAAGTACAAGCATTCTGTCTATCTATCTATTGTATATTTATTTATCTATCTATCTATCTATCTCCATCTATCTATCTACTGTATACCTAGATGCCTTAAGCAAGGCTGGCCAAAAACGACTTCCATGTCCCAGTATCCTCCACCATCAGGCTGCCCTTTCTCCAACTCACACCACCCACACTCATTTACTCACCACCGCATCCCTCCATCTCATTCTCGGTCTCCGCATCCCATTCTCCTCCCTCTGCCTCACTCATACACACCGTCCCAATACAAGCACAAGGGTAAAGACCATATTGGAAATGTAGTGTCTAGGATCTATTCTGTTGATGCTAATATCAGGCATTTGTTCCGACGCGAGAAACAGACATAAAAAGGTACACATACACAGTGCTCTGCGTGTGTGTGTGTGTGTGTGTGTGTGTGTGTGTGTGTGTGTGTGTGTGTGTGTGTGTGTGTGAAGGGGGAAATTACAAAAGGCAGAATGTATGAGCAGAGAGGCAGGTAAGGTTAGAAAGGTAAGAGGAGTTAGAAAGGAGGAGAGGAGAGGGGACAGAAAATAAAAGGGAAGGGGGAATGGAAGCAGAATGGAAGATGGGAAGTGGTGAAGGCAGGTGAAAGGAGGGTAGGCAGAGGGGGAGTAAAAAGAAGGTAGGAAGCAGAAAATTATATACCAAGGGGAAGGACGGAAATCTGGGGGAAGGGAGGTGAAAAAATATATACGGGTTGTAAAGAGGCAAAGGGAGAGCTGGGCAGGGAGCAGAAGTGCATCCACACGCATGAACGGGTAAGGGAAAGCAACCTGATCCAGCCAACCTACGGGGAAACGCTGGCGGAAGTCAACACCAACTCTTAAAACTTCGTAATTACCGCTTCAGAGTAAAGTTGGTAAAAGGCAGTGGTAGAGTGTAGGGGGTGAGGGGGGGGGGTTGGGTAAGTGTGGTGGTGGTGGTGGTGGTGGTGGTGAGAGGGGGGGAGGGGACCAAATATAGTTAATAGGTGCCTCAAAGAAATGCTTGTGGCTCTGTGGTTCAGTAGTAGTAGGTCATTTAATATAATTTTAGAGAGTAATTATGTTATGGAAAAGTGGTGTCTGACCTTTAGGGACAGGATAACTAAAAATAAAGTGGGAAAGTGTAGGAAGAAATATATATTGGAAGTGCGGTGGTGTGGTATGCAACGTTTGTGGTGTGTGTCTGGTTTGCGTTTTTGTGCCAGTTGGTGGTGTGCCATCAGTTGGGATAAATTTTGTGTTTAATAAAATACCAGTAGTGTGGAATATTTGGAGAAGATTGGTGGTGTGTGTTGCATGTGGCGTTGCCTGTTCTGGGTTGGTGGTGTGTGTTGCATGTGGAGTTGCCTGTTCTGGGTTGGTGGTGTGTGTTGCATGTGGAGTTGCCTGTTCTGGGTTGGTGGTGTGTGTTGCATGTGGAGTTGCCTGTTCTGGGTTGGTGGTGTGTGTTGCATGTGGCGTTCCCTGTTCTGGGTTAGTGGTGTGTGTTGCATGTGGAGTTGCCTGTTCTGGGTTAGTGGTGTGTGTTGCATGTGAAGTTGCCTGTTCTGGGTTGGTGGTGTGTGTTCTGGGTTGGTGGTGTGTGTTGCATGTGGAGTTCCCTGTTCTGGGTTGGTGGTGTGTATTGCATGTGATGTTGCCTGTTCTGGGTTGGTGGTGTGTGTTGCATGTGGAGTTGCCTGTTCTATGTTGGTGGCGTGGCATTACATGGGATGGTTTTGGAGTAAGTGATGGGAGTGCTGGTATGATGGGTGGTGTGGGATGCTTGTCTGGCTTGAGTTTTAGTGGCACAGTCGGTTTGTTTTTATCTGACTACGATCCGTAACCTTTGTCCGATCAGTTGATGGCCAACTGTAGCCAGACTGGATGAATGACCTGACTAGTAACCAAGGAGACTCATTCCTACCTTACTGTAAACTACGGCTCTTAGAATTTGATACAAAGACTTAATAGTCATGTTGTGAATGACCCAGTCCGTCAGATGAAAACACACCAATTATATTTGGTCGTATGGAATTACTTCGGACAACTTAGCTATTTGTGTTATTGATAACTGCTTAAGGGTATAATAACTGGAGATTAATGGTGTAGGTTGCATGTGGAATGGGCAATCTGGTCTTGGGATGCTTGAGTTGGTGTGTGGGATTATTTGGAATGGTTCTAGAAAACAGTTGATGGCTGTTGGTTATGGCTGTGGAAAAATATGGAGGGAAATGACAAACCTACTGATATACGGTGGGGTTCGTGTGCCAGACAGATGTGTGTGTAGGTGGGTGGCTGTGGAAAAGTGTCTGGATTATTGTTTGATGCTTGGTGGTGTTAGATAAGATCCGTGTACTATGCGGATGTGTGTGCTGGTAATGTGGGATAGTTGTGGGAATTACTACTTGAAGTTTGGGGTGACACACTGTGTGGTAGACTGGTAGGCTTAGTGGTGCTGTAGTGAATGATGATGGTCTGGCAGATATTGTGACATATAATGAACGTTCTGTGATAGCTATGCGTGATGTGGCCTTAATTGTTATACATACAGTGGCACTGATGGGTAGAATGATATAAGCAGACAGAAATCCCCAAATCAAATGTGTGTTTTTCATTAGAAAAATGGTAGTAAAAATTCTCTGCAAGGATAACAGCGATGAGTGAGAAGGTAGTGTGTGACAAACAGACGGAAAGACAGAAAGAGACAGGCACACAGACAGACATACTGGGATATATGGACAATGATAATGACTGACAGATGGAACAGACTGATGGACAGATAAACAGGGAGGGAGGAAGATGAGTTCATTCTTGAACCCTGTGATTCTTTCTATTCCTGTCCTCCTTTCCTCCTACGGTACTCTACGTTTCTAATCCTAATCCTTCCTTCCTCCCTCTCTTCCTTCATTGCATCTTTTTCCTCCTCCCAACCGGTATTCTCTCCCATGCCTCTCTTCTCATCCTGTCATTTTCTGTCAATTCTTATCCTCTTCTATTCCCCTTTGTCTACACTTTCAGTCCCAGCTTTACCTCCCTCTCTCCCTCCCTCCCCCTCCTCCACTTAAATGTTAACTCTCCCTTCCTTCCTCCTTTCTATTATTTTTCTCTCTCCCTGTCTCTCTCTCTCTCTCTCTCTACTTTCCTCTCCGACCTAACCTCTCTCCCTCTCCTTCCAAACCTCCTCTTTCTCAACTCTGTTTTCCTCTCCAACCACTAATACACCCACCCACCCCCGTCCCCTTATACACCTTCACCTTGTCCTCCCCTCCCCTCCCCCTACTTTAACCCTTACCCCAACACACCTGCCCCCTGTAATTAACCTGCTGCCCCTGATACTATTCACTCTAATTTTGTCCCGTCGACAACCCACAAGTTCAGGCATTCACTGTTTTTATATGAAAATGTGCATCATTAAACTACTGGGCTCGAAGGACTAAATTCTGCCTGGTCGTGTGAAGCTTATATCAGTGAATTTGGTCGGATACAATAAATTACGACTTTACTGAATATAAAAGAAAATTAAAATCCACATGTTCTATTCTGACAACCATGAGACAAATATATAAATTTCAGGAAGAAGCGCTAGTAGTTATGACGATGGATAGACGAACCTGAAGATATACACATGGCGTGAATGAGACGTGGTGTGGAATAGTGCCAGAGGTGGGGACGTTTGGTGGAAAATTAAACTAAGTTAATACACTTTACGTACGTCCCTGAAGCATAAGAGAGAGAGAGAGAGAGAGAGAGAGAAACTGTTGTCGTCTGTATGCACTCCGAACCTCAGTATCGTAAATGTTTTATACTTCATTCCGCCCGACGATTACATTCACCTGTATGACAACACCGACATGAACATACTCTGGCGGTACCAGGAATAACGAAGAAAATCAAGGTACAGTAGTGAAAGGGTTAATATAAACTGCTTCCAACCCGTTCAACCTGACAGAGGTCTTCCCTGAGTTTGATAAAATGGTTTGGGGTAGAAAGACTACTAAAGACAAGAGGAACAATATCAGGAACATGAGGAAACGACGAGGAAAGAAGAAAGAACAATAAAGTGGAAGGCAGGAGGTAATGGACAGTAAAAGGGGAAACAAAATGACGCAAAAAGATGATAAGAGAGAAAATACGAGACAAAGGAGATAAAAGTAAAAGGTGTGTCAACGTGGAAGTGAAGCGATTCCTTTTTCTTGGTTTTACTGCATTTCGCAGAAGATTGCAAGAATATAATGAAGGGAACTAAACAAAAGAGAACAGACAAGAAAGAGGTGGTTAGAGAGATTCGAAATGAAGAAGGGAGAGAGGAAGAAGCAGGAAAGAAAGAGACCATCAAATAAAAGGAAAGAGCAGGGGGAAAATTGAGGAAGGAAAATGTGGAAGTCAAGAAGATAAGTAGAGGCGCGAGGAAGAGGAGGAATGATAAATGGGAAATAGGGAGGAGTGGGTGGAATGAAATGGGTAATCAAGGAGAAAGGAAGGGATATACAGAAAAAATGAGGAGACAAGACGAAAGGATGATTCAAAAAGCTAATATGTAAATGGGTTGGCCAGGTAAGTTGTCTAGTACATTTTTAGTTTCTGTATTATATTTTGCTAAGCAGTATGAAAAGAAAAAACGCGAAAAACACGAAGGTGGAAAAGGAACACAACAGGGGTTTGGGGAAGTACTATACAAGAGGTAAACAAGGAAAAAAAATATGGGAACACAGAAGGCAACAGAGTTCAAAGACAGAGGGTAGTGCAGGGACTGAAAGAGTGATTCCTTATCGTGGTTAAATATTATTCCTGTGAGGCAACAAAAAGGTAATAGTAGTGGGACAAAAAAGAAAACCAACATACGTGACGTTGTTAGAAAAAGGGAGGCATACGGCAGAAAAGAAAGAGAGGAAAAGAGTGGGGAAAGGGTAGGAAAAAGGAAAGACATGAGATAAGGGACACTCGAAAAGCTCAAAGGTGGATGAAGGGTCAAGACGAGAGATTCCTTTTTTCTTGGTTGTGGTATGCTTTTTGGGAGGCAGCTGGAGAAGAAAGGGGGAGATAGAAAAAGGATAACATGGGAAGATAAAAAACAGAAGAAAATGAGAAATGCAGATGTTATTTCCGTGCTTACAAAGGCAGGGTGGGGTGGGGCGAAATGACATAAAAGGAAGCGAGAAAAAAAAGCGAGGAGAAAGGAGAAAGAAGGGGAGAGAAGAAAAGGACAACCTGAGATGAAGATACTGAAGAGGAAGAGGGAAAAGAGGTGAGACAGATGCTACGAGGTAAAAAAAAAAAAAAAAAAAAAAAAAAAAAAAAAAAAAAAGGAAAAAAGGCAGCTGGAGGCATAAGACGAGATACTGCCCTCTGGCGTTTGTTTTATATTTCTTGTGTGCGTGTGGTGCCCTCAGGTGGCCGCCAGGTAGGGCTAACAACGATACCTGATGAGGGAGTCAGACGCGGCAGGGAAGGGGATGAGGGGAGAATAAGGAATAGGAAAGAAGGGGAGATGAGAGGAAGAGAAGAAAAGGTGATGGAATGAGAAGAGGAGGTGGGGGAGAAGGTGAATGAATAGGGGGAAAGGTTAGATGGGAGGAAGAAAAGGTGAAGTTGGGGAAGCAGGGGTAGTGTGGGGTAAAGGTGAAGGAAGAGAGAGATGGGGAGATGAGGGGAAATGGTAAGGAAATGGAGAGAGGAGGAGATATCGAGAAAGGCAAGGGCTTGGAGATAAAGAGAAGAAGAGAAATGAGTTAGAGAGGGGTGCGGTTTGAGAAGGAAAGGTAGGAAGGCCGGAGAAGGGATAAGGATATTTACATCATAGATACTCGTGTATGTATTATTGTGTCTTCACTTCAGAGGCCGATCCTTAGCAGTTTAAAACAAAGTAATAAAAAAGTATACAGCGGTATATACAGTTAGGCTACACCTTTAGGCATTAGGGCTTTAGTACAATCCATTGTAATCTTAATTCTCTGACCTTTATGTAACACATATACTTTGTATATAAGAAGGGAGGGGGCGGGGCAAAGACTGAAGGGTGAGAGGAAAATAAAGGGTAGATGAGAGCAAAAAATGAAGAAGGAATGGAGGGAGAACAGGAGAAGGTGTCCCGAAAGAACATAATGAGAGAGAGAGAGAGAGAGAGAGAGAGAGAGAGAGAGAGAGAGAGAGAGAGAGAGAGAGAGAACATGGCTGACATTAGATATTATACAAAACTTGCGGAATGAAGGGAAGACTGATAGAAGGATGCAGGATAGATGTGCGATGGTCAAATATGTAAGAGCGAATGAAGAATGAAGTGGTATTATGGAAGAGGAAGGCAGAGTGGAAGGGAGGATGTGAGGTATTACGGCTTTAGGAAGATATGAAAGAGACCGATATTGGGAGGAAGAAGGAATAGAGAAATGAGTTGGAGAAAAGATTAGGGAAAACGAAAGTAAATGAAAACAAAAATAGGAAAAGTAATGGGTGAGGAAGGGGTGGGATGGAAAAGAACATGCGTTGAAGAACGAGAGACAAAGGGAAGGTAAAAATGGGAGAACAGGGGATATGAGTGTCACTGCGGAGACAGGGGAGACGGATAGAGAAGAGGGAAAGAGGAGACAGTGAAGAGCCGGCGGAAGAGAGGAGAAACCAGGAGAGAAGAGAAAGGGGGAGAAATAGGGAAGGCAGAAGAGGAAGAAAAAAGAAAAAGGAGGAGGAGGAAGGAAGCACGAAAGTGGAAAGGATGAGGGAAGAGAGGAGGGGAGGAGGAGAGCGAAGGGTAGAAGGAAAGCGAAACAGGGAAGGGGGAGGAGAGAGTAAGATGGGATAAAAGGACGTGAGAATGGAAAACGGAGGAAGAGGGAAGGAGGCTAAGGAGAGAGGAGAGAATGAAGATAGGAGAGGAGGAAAGATAAAGTCATGAAAGATGGAAATGGGGAGACGAGGAAGAGAGGAAAGGCGAGAGGAAAAAGGAAGGAGAATGCAAAGGGGAAGGGAAGCAGGGAGAAAACTGTGAGTAACTTATTGGGAGAGGGAGATAAAAATGCGGAGAGTGGGAGGGAGAGGAAGTTAAGAGAAAGGCAGATAGACAGAACGGATGCCACCTTCCAAAAAATATGAGAAGTGGGCGAAGGGTTCATTTGTGTGTGTGTGTGTGTGTGTGTGTGTGTGTGTGTGTGTGTGTGTGTGTGTGTGTGTGTGTGTGTGTGTGTGTGTGTGTGTGTGTGTGTGTGTGTGTGTGTGTGTGTGTGTGTGTGTGTGTGTGTGTGCGTAAAAGAGTCTGCAGGATGAAATCATTACCTGCGGCAGTGGAAACTAATCTTTCAGTCAATGGTGAGACTAAGAGATCTAAAGTTAATCAACTGCAAGATATTTATTCCGGGATCCTGTGAATGGTATACTCTACAACCTGGGGTGGGGCCTGCACACACCTGGCACATGGCGGCAGGTCTACATACTATACACGTCCAAACTGTATTATACGGGTCCTGAAGGCCAACTGATCCACAGGGCCAAGTAACACCACTTTCTGTCAACGAAACAGTCACTCGCTGCCACCCAGTGCTTAACGTACGGGTGAAGAGCTTTTTAATGAAGCTTCAGAAATGCAGCCAAAAACTAGAATAACCGTGTTTATGGGTGAAAAGTCTGTGTTGTCATCGGGAGAAAAAGTTAAAACTGATTTTACCATGTAATCTTTACCTCTGACCTACTGTTCTCAAAAGTGAGGTCCATTCCTTAGCTGATCCTAAACCCAAACTGTCGGGTTATTTTGTTAACACACACACACACACACACACACACACACACGTGTGCTCTCACCAGGCAAACCAATACAGCAACAACACAACTGTGCACCAGGGGTGTAAATATATATATATGAGAGAGAGAGAGAGACTACTTCATACTTTCGCGATACAGTAAAAAAATTTGAAAGGTAAAAGCAAGCCCGAGAAAAGGAAAGAAAAATTGAAATTTGATCAAACTCTGCAAAACTGAGGGAGCAATAACGGGCGAGAGCGATATCGTGTGGTGTGGCGTGTCACAAGTTATCGCTCAGGCTGCCAGATTCTGGAGTAAGGAAGTGAGGCACAAAGGTGTCATAATTCATGATATGGGGAACAACAACATGAGATGTTTAGTGAGAGGGGTGGGGAGGTTTAGTTCTCTCTCTCTCTCTCTCTCTCTCTCCAGCTCAGAAAATACTCGTATGTAAGCTACGTAAAACCAGCTGGAGTTAGTGACAATATACAATAAGTCATTGGACTGAAGAAGTTGAAGTTAGTCGTCCACCTAAATGGCGGTGTAATAATGCCATTAAAAATAAAAATGCTCTACTGAGAGAGAGAGAGAGAGAGAGAAATTACTAAACCCCAAGCTTGAAAAGGTCAAGGATCAATAATTACACACACACACACACACACACACACACACACACACCGCCATTATTGTTTCAGTCAGTGGGTTCATCCTCTCCCCCTCGTGCTCATCACCTTTGCCATTATCGTCCAAAGCTTCCATCGTCACCACCTCACGGCCATCTCTCTCTCCCTATCCACACATTCCATTATCTTATCCAATTTTCAGGCACTGCAAGAGTCGTAATTTGCTTTTCTTTATCTTTTTTCATCCCTCGCTTGTGGCTTTAAGCGATGACACTTTCTTCTCTTGGATATTATCTCCACCTCTTATTTACTCTCTCTCTCTCTCTCTCCTACCTCTGCACTTTGCTCTCTTATTGCACCCCTTTTCAGTATTCCCACATCTATTTTTCATAACCCTTCTACATCTCTTTCCACATTCTCTCTCCCTTCACCTCGCCTCTCTATTCCTACATCAGTCACTCATCTCTACTCTCCTCAACTACGCTGTCTCCTCTACCCGCTATTTTCCTTCCTTACCAACCCCTTACTCTCCTTCACACTCCCTCTCCTCATTTCTCCTCATGTTCTTCATTGCTCTTCTCTCCTTCCATCTCATATTCTCTCTCGCCGAATTCTCATCTTCTCCTTCCACGCCTCACTCTCCTCTCTTCTTCTTTCTGTCTTGATATCATAAACCTTCTCCTCTCCTTTTCATTTTGGAGTTGGACAGGTCACAGCATAGCTAACTTTTTCTTGCCAGCTTCGGCTGGAGGGACTGATGGACTGGGGGAGCCTTGCTATCCCTCTCTTGAACATATAAATATAAACCACAGTCATCGTCTCTTCTGAAATAAACAGCCTTGAAAAGAACAATAGTCTAAAACTAAAGGTTTTTCTTTATACTCTTGTTCCTTTATACTCCCTCTCCTCCTCCCCTTTTCATTCCTCCCTCCTTCTGGCTTTTTCTCTCTCCCCTTCCCCACACGTCCAAACGAATAATCTTTTCTCTCCCCGTCCAATCTTTTTCCCTATTCTAAAGTGTCGCTCTCTACGTCCACTCCTTCCCATTCACTCTACTTTCATTTCTTATCAACTTCTAGACTCCTATTCCCCAACCCACCCACCCACTCACTCTCTCTCTCTCTCTCTCTCTCTCTCTCTCTCTCTCTCTCTCTCTCTCTCCCATCCACTTCTTTACTATGCCGACCCACTCTACCCACACACTTCCCTCCCATTCCTCACCCACCTCACACTCAGTCTTCCCACAAACTCTCCACCCAATCCACCCGCATGCTTTCCTCCTCTCCCCACCCACTCCCTCATCTTCTTACTTCTTCCCACTCACTTTCTTACTCACTCTCTTCTCCCCGCCCACTCCGTCCTCCCACAATCAACCTAGCCCCCCTCACCCCCATCCAACGGCCGCCTTATGAGCCCCGCCACTGCTGTTAATGAGAAAAGATGGGAAAACTGTCCTCCAATTACTGAAGTCTTTGTTGCGCTCTTTACCCCAAGTCCTGCCTCCAAAACTTTACTGCCTCTCTGGCTGTCAGTGTTTGATTTTTTTCTCTCTCTCTCTCAGTTCATTATCATTATATCTTGTGTCTAGCTGTCTACCTAAGTCATGTCACTCGTCACTTTTCACTTCGCCGCAATGGTTACCTCTTTCAAACGCCACTCATCTGTGCACCTCTGTCTCCTGCACCTCATTTCTCACCGTGATGCCTCGCCTTTTCACCTCCCTGTCATGAACTGTCACCATCCTTACCAGACACAGACCACGTACATGGACAAGAACAGATGCGGAATCAGGGAAAGGAAAGCACAAAGACACGAGAGCTATCAACAGCGTATCCAATAAAAGGTGTCATGCATCCAAATCACTCCTAGTTCAAGCCATTGGTATTCTCGGTTGTGCTTCACAGGTGAAATGATCTATTCAAAGATAAGCTTCATAATGTCCGAGGGATGGAGTCCAGCAAGTTAAGATACAGTAGTTGTGATGCCATTGTTATATGGAGGCCCATACATACTTCATACATTTATATTTCAATGTTTTACTTCAGTAACTTCCACGATTCGCTTTTTCATATGTTAACTCCTCAGTTCCAGCCACATTCATATTAGACATCCACGCCTCATCCTACACCTAAACATACTCATACGCGCCCCTTTCACCATCCAGTGCATATCCATTCATTGTGACATACCATTTAAGCAAATTCTCATCTACCCTTTGAACAACCCAGCTACTTACTTCACTTGTTTTACGAATCATGATTTTTTTCTTTTCTTACCCAACACTGGAATCCACATGTACTTCTAAACATTCTCATTTTTATTGCTCTCACTGTCATACCATAACGTTAATGTGGATACTAATACATCAACTAGCCTACATGCAGTACTCTTGCAGCCACTGTGCTCAGTCCCTTGCTCTGTACCAAGGCCTTCGTAGCACCGCCCTCTCTACTTCTTAAGCCACTCTACTCCCAGATTTATTTTTACCGTACATTAGCTTCCCTTCTACATCACTGCATCGAGGAAATTAAAATTTTCCATCACTTCAAGTCTTTATTCACCAATGCACTGCACTGGAAGTCATCCTCTTCTATAACCCTGACTTACTACATGTCCCATTAACTTTCAGACTTCGTCACTCGTTCACAAAACTCTGAATCAGTCTGCGGAATCTCGTTCACTGTTAGCAAGGCAGCAACATCTGCATGAATCAGATCTGAAATATTCCATCATTCGGCATTCATGATCTTCATTCCCGCCACCAAAACTTCTGCTTTCCTTTCCCTTGTAACTCCATCACAAATCCTTGTTTCTCTAATACTGACAATGAACTGCGCATTCAAAACACCTTCCACACAAACACATACTTCACTCCCATTAAAATATATATATATATATATATATATATATATATATATATATATATATATATATACCTGTAGAGAGAGAGAGAAAGAGAGAGAGAAATTAACCCTCCACATCCTACATGCAGTGTATAACATGTTTCCTAATACCATACTGTTCATTCTGGCTTACATTTTTCTGGAACAGTAAATGTTTTTTTTTTTTTTTTTTTTTTTTTTTTCCCATAATTATCATTCTTTCGCTACAATATGTGCCACTGCTAAGTGCAGTATTATGAACAAAGGCAACTTCGGCTATCAAAATTCCAAATCGCAGTGTCTTCCATAATCAGTAGTACTAACAAGGATCTTTTTCTGCTATGTGTGCAACAGACCTAATTGCATGGGTCATTTTATATATATATATATATATATATATATATATATATATCTGTGGTAGGTGGGGGCGCTCATCATCCACTCACTCGATGTAGTGCTGCCCTCGGGTGTCTGCCTTTTCCTTTCCTCCATCCTTCTCTCCTTCCTTCGTCTCCTGTCTTCTTTCCTTCATTCTTTCACCGTCCTTCTGCCTACGGGTGACTTTACACTCCCCCTTCTGTCTTTCTGTCCCATATTCTTTCCTTGTCCTTCTGGCTACGGGTGACTTTACACTCCCCCTTCTGTCTTTCTTTCCTTCATTCTTTCCTCTTCCTTCTGCCTGTGGGTGACTTTACAATAAGTGACAAGTCAAATGTTTTCCTGTTCCATTTCCTGTACACCAGGAAACCATTTACTACGCTTGTTGGTAACCATACAACCAAATTTTGGCGCCTGGTGGTTTACTGGGTAATTACGGCGCTCCAATCGGACTGAAGGTTTATATCCAAGGGATGGTTGGGGTTTATTGCTCACGCAATGCCACTCAGGGATGAGTGAGGCTGGTCACTCTCATCTTAAATGTCAGGGCCAACTTGCCAAGCCTCGGGCTTCCTACGTTCCTCATGGAGCAGCGCAGGATTTGATGATATATATATATATATATATATATATATATATATATATATATATATATATATATATATATATATACCGTAATCACTAAACACTCCAGTCATGAACCTGGCTTTTCTACTCACCTGATCAGAAGGCTCCCATGTCACTCCCTCCTGGTGTGGACCCGTACCTGCCGGGATACAAAACAACAATTGGGCTATATTTATTATTACCCAGATATATTAAAAACAACAAACATCTGATTCCTTGATATCTGCTGACGCTTAAGTTTTTGGACCCAGACATTAATGACACGGCAGGATACCTTCTCCTTTCATGCATAAAAGTGACTTACTCTCACACAATAATCAAAGAAATATAATGTCCTTTTTCACGTAGCAGCGACCTTACATCCTAGGAGTATCACTGATTAACTTATATCAAAATGATTCCCTTCCTGTAAGAAGCAAACACTATGTTGACCAAAAATATACATTGGGCAGGGTTGTTTTGGTTTAAATTATTTGATTTAAATCGATTTATGTAAGAGCGAAAAAAAATCATGATTTAAAACAAAATATTTTTTTTTATAAATACAGTAAAAAGGAAGAAGACAAAGAATGTGATCAATGTGTATTGTGTAGATACATCAAGTCTGGTTGTCCTGTACTCTTCTTGTACTGATCCTGCATTAAGTCAGGCACCAGTGAATCACTGCCTTCTGTTACAAGGCAAATATTCAAACGTTAAACACAGGAGAGAAGCCTCTTTTGTTGATAACAATAAAAGTGATTATGTTCAGTGATGATATACGAGCTCAACTCTTCTTTGAATACACAGTAACAGATTCAGTCCAATGATTATGAGCCACATTTGACAATATAAAAGACAAGTTGGCAACTATCATCAGTATGTGACACACAGTGATGCCGCAGCATGAGTAACCTTTCCCATACCAAAGAGTGCTGGCCTGTGGTGCATTGATTTACTCCCACTTCCCACTGACATTATTTTATAAGTTTGTTTATTTGAACTTTGATACATAATCATGCCTAATGGACGCACTGCAGCAAGTGGGAGGAAAAAAGACCCAGCATGGTATTCTTTTAATAGAATTCCCAAAATAGATGTCAAAATGTGGTTTCATTAACACTGGCAAAGGTATTCCCAAAATAGATGTCAAAATGTGGTTTCATTAACACTGGCAAAGGTATTCCCAAAATTGATGTCAAAATGTGGTTTCATTAACACTGGCAAAGGTTTAGTACAAGATAATGTCTTCATATAAGTGAAAAAAAAAATCTATTTAAATCATAAAAATGATATTTAAATATACAAAAATCGTTTTTTTTTTTTTTTCTAAAAAAAATTCAGCTTTTTTTTTTTTTTTTTTTTTTCAATCCTTCATATAGGCAACAACAAAATGTTCTAATCAACGGACAGGCAAGAGTGTTGCCTGTCTGGGTGTGGGACTATAAATCTATATAAACAATTAACAAGTAACAAAGCCTCTCTTTCACGAAGGCTGTGTGGGAGCTAAAACCTTTGAAAACAGAAGCAGGACAGTGAGCGGCAGTTCCAGAGAACGAAATAAAAACTGGACGAACTGACAAAGATTACACAGGCAAGAAAAAATCGACCCCGTCCTCCCCTTCCTACCCACCTCTACTATCTTTTTTCCTTTTTTGAGAGAGAGAGAGAGAGAGAGAGAGAGAGAGAGATGCTTGGAATGAAAGCCACCGAGTTAAAACCTTACAGGGGCCATGATAACTCACTCGGTCATCAGACCAAGTTACAGAAGGTGGGCACAGGTATGACAGAGTGACGGAGGACTGAGAAAAGAGTAAAAGGAAAGAGAGAGATGGAAGATGGAGAAAAGAGAGAACAAGGAAAAGAGCTGCAAGGAGGGGAAGAGGGGTAGAGTGGAGGGTAAAGGAGAGAGAGTAAGGGAGAGAGAGGCATGTGGAGACAAGACGAAAGGAAGACAAAATGAGGGAGGGAAGGTGGGGAAGAGGAACAAGAGAGGAAAAGAGGTAAGGAGAAAAGAGGGAAAACAGAGTAGAATGGGTAAAGATGGTAGGAGTGAAAATGGGGAAGGGATGAATGGAAAGTGGAGAGAAAGAAGGGGTAGAGGAAGGCCAGGAAGGAAATTATAGAAGAGGAGGGCTAAAGGAAGGGCGAGGAAGGAAATGAGGAAGAACAGAAGAGAGTCGTGGTGTCAAGGGAGTTAGGGAGAGGTAAAGAATGGGAAAATGGAAAACAGGGAAAGTGAGATGGAAAACACTATGTGAAGAAAAGGGAGAAGGAAGCTCGGTGGCCGAAAAAAGGGAGTGGAGGAAAAGTGGAAAAAAAACATCAGGGTAAATGAGTGAAGACTAAAGGAAAAAGGGGAAAAGAGGGACGGAGATGTAAGAAAAAGAAGGAACGAGAGGGAATGATGGGTAAAAAGTGCAGTGGAAGACAACACTAGTGAATAATGGCTACTGAGAAGACTGAAGAAGAACGACACAGCAAAACTGTGGGAAGAGATGAAGGAAGGCCAAAGCGGGGGAAAGGCAAGAATAGATGATGTGGGAAACTGAGGAGAATGAGAAGAAAAACTAGAATACTTGTAACGTTGAGGGTACAGAGGAGATGAGGCGAAGAAACTAAGAAAAAAGGTAAAGAATGAGACAATGGTGACGGAAAAAAGGGTGTAAAGGGAGGAAGGAGAGGAAAAGACAGCCACTTCTATCGAAAGTAAAGAAATATATACAGGATAACTGCACAGGGAAAAGGAACCAACAAATAAGGGGAAAAGTAAATAAAGTGTGGAGAAAATTATTCAGTCCGATGACGTATTTTCTAATTGTTGTTGCGTCCAGATGATTCTGCTCAGCTTAGGAGAGACATTTCCAACTGAAGGGGTTAGATGCAGCATTTAGTAACTTCAATGTCTGAACTATATCCCAGTTCAGTAAAATCGTCTCGAAATAGCAAGAATAAGATAAAAGTACATCGTCGGATGGTTAAAACAAAAACAGAAAACATAAAGATCTAGAATGGCACTCAGTAGAGCGCATACCTCCGCCAATGCCCAACATGCAGTTCGTTTTATTCAAGTCCTATTTGTTACTTTACGGCAGCTGGAAAAAGGCTACCCCCCCCCCCCCTATAAAAGCATACTTGAATCCGCTAGATCCATAATATTACATGGATCCGCGCCAAACTGCACACATTCGTAGATACCAGCATCCTAAATATCTGATTTTTTTTCATCAAGATCCATGCAATATTCAATGAAAAAATTACGAAAATGTCGAAAAACGCCCTATCTCGCAATGTTAAAGAAAATGAAAAAAAAAAAAAAAAAAAAAAATCTTGGATCCGCACGTTTCTCCGGATCCGCACCAAAATTTAATGGAGTCTATTCTGGGTCAAGGCCCATTCTTCTACCAAGTTTCGTGGAAATCCGTCCAGTAGTTTTTGTGTAATCGTGCCCACAAACCAACCAACCAACAAACAAACAAACGGACAGAGGTGAAAACAAAACCTCCTTGGCCGAGGTAATTACAGTGCACTGTATGAATACTGTACTGCATATGCAGCGGTCGACATGCACACGCCTGACATGGGTGGGCAGACCTACTATCCAGGTTCATGTTTTACGGGGCCTAAATGGCAATTGATCCGTAGAGCCGAGAAACACCACTGTCACTGGGGAAGTAAACAGCCCCCACCCAATGCTTCACGCACGGCAACAGGTATAGAAGGCTTAGGAAATGTGGAGTGAGGACTGAATGTGGATATGTGTCAGAGTGGCTGTGTTTGTGAGTGAGGGAATCGGTGTATCTCGTGAAAGGGATATAAAGAAGAGGGCTAAAGGGATTAAAAATGACAGGTACAGCAGATGGTAACTGCAGGAGTCTTTACACTGAGTAAACGAAGGTACAGACTCATGATTTTTTATGGTCAATTTTAAAACTCTTGCGAGGATAAGTAGCTGGTTACTGGACTGCATCCCACTTTACACAACACAGCCACCTACGAAACACTAAAGTAAAAGTTTTGTTCTTCAAAATGTGTGTCAATTCAGTTATCAGAGCTGGATATTTGTGTCCCTCCTTTACGACCTCAGGTTTAATACTACGGGAATACGACTTTACGATGATGCAGGCAGACTGCAAAGAGTAAATTCTACACAGATGGCCGAGAGGATAAGCTATCTATTGTATATATCTATTTACTGCCAAGCCTTAGTTCTATTAGGGGTGGCCGCAAACAAATCGCCTCCATGTCGCCTAGTCCACTGCCATTTGGCTGCACTCCCTCCACCTCACACATCCCACACTCATTTAGAGCTCCACTCCATTTATCCATCTCATCCTTGTCTTCCCCTTCTCCTCCTCCCCCTCCACTTCACACACATACACTCTTCTAGTCAGTCTCTCAAACATAAATAGCTGCTGTACTGATGGTCAGAAATAGGCACTGCAGTGTTAGTGAAGCCTGTACCTGACCCCTTCAGTACGACAAATCTCTAAGACGAATAAAATCGCCCAAACCGAGCATGATTAACCGAAAACATTTTCGAAGCGAGCGGGATGATGGCTGAATGGCTGGTCAGAAGCAGGCAGGTTTGGCAGATATGAGGAGACATAAAAGGGAAGTAAGTACCAAAAAACAAAATCAGTAAGACAGAGGATGACTGAATAACAATAAATGTGATACGGTACATTAAAACAAGAGAGAAAGCCAAAAACACTGATTAACGACCAACACAACTGAGATGTAGGGAAGAGAATCGAGTCAGGGGGAGTATGAATAACAGACGAAAAACCACGACAAATAAAGCAAATGGAAATTGGATCTGAGATGAGGAAGTTGTTTTGAGCAGTGGAGGAGACGGCAGATGTTATGAGTAGGGTGGTTGAAAGGAGAGTATAGAAGAGGGAACTGATATGACCTGAGAGAAAAGGAGAGGTGAGAGATGGAGAGGTGAAGGAAGGAAGGGTGAGGGACGAAGAGGTGAGGAAAGGAAAGAAATGGAGAGGAGGGGAATGGAAAGGTGGGGGGGAAGGGGAGGTGAGTGATGGATAGGTGAGATGGAGATGAGAGGGATGGAGAGGTAAGGGATGGAGAGGTGAGGGATCGAGAGCAGAGGGATCGAGAGCAGAGGGATTGAGAAGTGAGGGATCGAGAGGTGAGAGATGGAGAAGTGAGGGATGGAGACGTGAGAGACGGAGAGGTGAGGGATGGAGAAGTGAGGGATGGAGAGGTGAGGGATGGAGAAGTGAGGGATGAAGAGGCGAGGGAAGGATAGGCGCGAGATGGAAAGGTGAGGGATGGAGAGGTGAGAGAGGGAGAGGTTAGGGGATGGAGAATTTAGGGGTGGAGAGATGACGAATGGAGAGGTGAGGAAAGGGGAGATGAGGGATGGTGAGGTGAGAGAAGGAGAGGTGAGGGATTGCGAGGTGAGAGAAGGAGAGGTGAAGGATTGAGAGTTGAGGGTAGGAGAGGTGCGGGATGAAGCGGTGAGGGATGGAGAGGTGAGAGAAGGAGAGGTGAGGAATTGAGAGGTGAGAGAAGGAGATGTGCGGGATTGCGAGGTGAGAGAAGGAGAGGTGAGGGATTGAGAGGTGAGGGTAGGAGAGGTGCGGGATGAAGCGGTGAGGGATGGAGGGGTGAGAGAAGAAGTGAGGGGAAAAAGTACAAAGGAAAGCAAACAGCAGCTGATCTACTGGTCCTTTCGTGGCTGTTTGTTATAGGACTTGTTGTAATTAACTTGCAACAAAGCAAGAAGTGAGGTGAGGGAGGCAGAATAAGTGTGTGAATGAGAGAGATGTGAGAGAAAGAGAAACAGGCGAGGGAATGAGAATACGGGAAAAAGATGCGGGACGTAGAGATGAATAAAGAAGTGAGGGAGGGGAGGCAAGGATAGGAGGAAGAAGGGAAGAAGCCGGAGACTGAGACCGAAAAAGAAAGGTTGAAAGAAGGTATTAATTTAAAATACGCTGAATATTATAAGGGGAGAGGAGAGGGACGGGGGAAGGGATAAAGGGAGGAAGGGTGAAGGGTGAAGGATGAGGAAACGTGAGGAAGGGGGTTGAGGTGAGGAGAGAGGGGGTGAGGGAACGGGTAAGAGTGGGGGTGAGGGGGAGCGTGTGAGAGGGGTGAGGGTGACAGGGTGAGAGAGAGGTACGCATACGAGATAAGACTGGGGTGGTGGGAGGGACTGTTATCCTCCTCACGTGCAGGGTACTGACACTCGATATTTACCTTCAATTGACCCGGTTTCTATTACCATACCTTCCCTCTTACTAACGAACAGCAGAAGGTTTATGAGTGTATTTATACAATTATTATTTTATTCAGCTGCGTACATGGCATGTAAAGATCAGGAGTGTATGTACAAATAGATCTACTGTACAGTATATTATTTAGGATCAAGATTTCTCATATCTTTCTTAATGACTATGTTTCAATATCTGCTTGTAAAGTCCTTATCTATCTATCATTATCTGTTTTTTGACCACTGTCGCATCATGTAAGGAGTAACTTCTGCTAAACTGTCTCCAGGATCTTCTTTTCTCTTAGTAACGGCCCCTCTCACGACACTTCCTCGTACATTCCTACTGTACCTTATCTCTCCACTAGGTTGATGGCCTTCCTTTCCTTCTCCTGCCATAGATCTCAAATGAGGAGTGACAGAATGTTTGGAGGTGACCTGTGGTGTGTCAGGTGAAGGAGTGAAAGGGTCCACGGAGTGTAGTGGAGAGTGTGTGTCTTAACGTGGCGTGGAGACAAGGGGTGTGGGAGAAGCGAGAAAGACCGTGACGCAAGGTGAGGGAGTAGTGCAGTAGTGGAGGTGATATGTGTGAAAGTACGAATAAAGAAAGGGGTGACATGAAGAGTGAATGTACGCCGAGGGGATAGTGGAGGTGAAATGACATGTGAACGTGAGGTAAGGGAGGTGTGTAGGTGAGGAAATGAGACGAAGGATCTGTCAGGCAGGGTGGAGTGGAGTGCGAGTTGGACAGCGTGTGTGGAGGTGACATAACGTGTGGGGTGAAGTGACGACGTGAGAGGGTCCGTTGCGTGGAGTTGAGATTTTTTTTTTTTTTTTCACTATGTCACGCCACGCCACACCGCATCATGCCATGCCACGGCACGCCACACCGCACCAGGCCACGCCACACCATACTACACCACACCACACCACACATCACATCACGCAACACTATACCACACCACATCATGCACAACCACACGACAGCACATCACGCAAAAAAAAACACGACACCACAACACGCTACACCATGATACACCATGCCACAACATACCATATCACGCCATGTCACGCCACTATACGCCACGCCACACCAGGCCACGTCACGCCGCGCCAAGCCAGCCGCACCACGTCACATCATATCACGCCACGCCACAAAACATCATGCCACAAAACATCATGCCACACCATACCATGTCACACCACGCCACGCCACGCCAAAACACACCACACCATGTCACACCGCGCCACGCCACTCCACACCACACCGCCACAACCATTATTCAATATTGCGGTAATTATGTTAGGTGGATCCATTTTCTTGGGAAGTGTATACGTTCAGGTTCCGCTGAGGGAGGTGAAACTACAGTATGATGCAGCAGCCGATATCCTACCTCTCTCAGCTGCTGCCACCACTACCTTCAGTTATGCCACCACTGCATCCGCAATCCTGCCAACACCCTCAGTTCTGACATCACCGTGCCCTCTGTCTTGCGAACACGGCCAATAGCACTGTCAAGTCCTGCCACCACTGACACTACCATCTACCATCACCACCCTGTCCTGCCACCACTGACACTACCTTCTACCATCACCACCCTGTCCTGCCACCACTGACACCACCATCTACCATCACCACCCTGTCCTGCCACCACTGACACTACCTTCTACCATCACCACCCTGTCCTGCCACCACTGACACTACCATCTACCATCACCACCCTGTCTTGCCACCAATGACACCACCATCTACCATCACCACCCTGTCCTGCCACCACTGATACTACCATCTACCATCACCACCCTGTCCTGCCACCAATGACACTACCATCTACCATCACCACCCTGTACTGCCACCACTGTCGCCATTGCCCTTACCTCTGCCACCACCGCTCTCTGTCCTACCACCAATGACACAATCGTCTTCACACTTGCCACCACCACCCTCAGTCCTGCCACCACCACATAATTGTAAAAGTGAAATACATGTGAACATTCCGACACAAAAGCCAATCGACACTTCCACAGTGAACACAGTGGCGTTCCCCGGACCGCTGCAACCCCTGGAGGAGTTTAAGTTGCCACTTTATCACTGATAAAGTAGAGGTTGGATCAGTTTACGGGCTCTGCATTGTTAGGGTAATCAGTAATAGGCCGGCAGTAAATGGTAACGCAAATTTTAATGTATATCAAGTAAGTAAACTGTAGCACCAGTCGAAAAGGGCGGTACTCTCAAGGTGGATGGAAAGCTAATGACTGGGAGAGCAGGAGCTCCCGTTTCATCAGCCCTCGGAACTAGCCAGCAACAGGAACGGTCAGCGGCGGCTGAGATTGTGTGTGCTCGTGTGTTGCTAACGGGTGAGATTTAACAAAATATAAGGGGGAAGTCTAGACGAAGATCCCGAAAGCAACAGAAAATATGTCAGGGAACGAGAAAACAGCACCGGGAAGAAAGGAATGCAAAGATTGCGGCTACTTTGCAGAAGTAAATGGAGAACAAAGATGCGAAGATTGCGAAAGCATGAGGGACGACGAAGTAGTGGGGGGGCCAGTGTTTTCCCGTTGGTTTCAAATGTTAATTTTTGGCCATTGGTTGGACTGTCTTCTGGAAGGACTTAACTTGCAAAAAATTGATGTCGCCATTTTTTTTGGCCATTTCCTTATATGTTTCTATCACATTTAAATTACTGCCCAAATCGTGCTAAAATAATTTAACTACGTTACCCCAAAAAACAACATAAACACTATTGTATATATAGTGTACAAGACGGATAATGTCATTGTTCAAACATGTTTTTCTTCATTCTCTCCATCCACCATTCTGGCTGGGTCTAATCAGGTTTAAAAGAGGATAGATCATTAATGTGCAGCCAGTGTTAGTGTTCATAGTTAGATGGAAGGATCTCCTTCTCCATCCTCAAGAAGTCCCAAGAGTGCCTGGCTGACGTTACTGTACACCTCCTCATCGGCTCCACACCTACACATCTCGGAGCAGTTGAGGCGCTGGGACCTACAGGAACAGTTGGACATGCAACTGGTCTTCTTGCACCCACATTTAATGAGGTGAATAACTGTGGCTAGAGCTGGAGGATCCCTTGTTGGGACTGGCACTAGTCTTTCCCCCTCTTCCTTCCACCCATGGCGTGTTGCTGGTGGTAGCTGAGGGTGGGGAATGTCATCCTGGTACCACACCATGGCCTGGTAATGTGCTCAGGCAATGGCTTCATGTAAGGCTCCTCGTGCTGGAGGTTGCTTTTGAGCTTCTAGTTGTTTCTTGGTGAAAAGCTTCCACCTGAGATCACCAACATCCACCACAGTGGTACCAGGCTCATAGAGCTGGCAAACAAATGTTTCAATGGCACGTTCAGTGTCAACACCCAGTTCCTCGCAGGTTCCCAGGGCAGCAAATGCAGATACCACCTCCATGGAGCATCTGTTTAGTGCTTGCCAACAGGTCAGCTTCCCCTTGCCAGCAAATCGGCCTGTTATGTCGGCTCCAGAGAATGCATGAAATCCTGGTAAGGCTTCAGCTTTTGCAGCACCAAGTGCATTCACTACTGGTCCCAGTGGGATTACCCGCTTCTTTTTACCCAAACCAGTGACGAAGTAGGTGTTCCTGCAGAGCTGATGGTAACTGTGAATTGCAAGGACAAATACATCAGTGTCAGGTGACTGAATGTAGAGTTCTGTTGCTCCTCTTCGAGCAGCATCCAGACTGTGTAGGATAAGCCTTGTGTCAGCTTCTTCTTGGGAGCTGCAGAGATGTTGAACATCCATAGAGTTTGAAAGGATCTCTTGCCGTGAAGTCACTATGAAGACCTTGGACTTACCCTCAAAGTGGTGGAGAGCTTTCTTTGCAAGATAAACCGTCAGTTCATCTTTGGTTGTGGTACTGGACAAGAACTGCTTTGCTGACATCTTTCTGACTGGTGTGTTGTCTGTGACATGATAAGCAGTAGCCGGCTTGCCACCCTGGCGTCTCTCTCTTGTGGCCTCCTTCAGTGAAGTGGGAAGATCATAGCGGTCAAAGACTAGATGGACCTCATCATAGTCACTGCACTTGCTGTCCAATGTGGCTGTGAAGTGGTCAGCCCATTGGGCACATGTCTTGACCCAAGGTGGCTTACCCATTGCCTGGACAACTGCCATACCATCAATGACAGTCACCTTCCTTGGTGGCATTGGAGCAGTGACATTGGTGACATCCTCTGGCTGCAGATCACCGCCAGTTTTGTTTGGCAGCTCCTCAAGTATCGCCATTAGCTTGCTCTTGTCTGTGCACTAAATTTCAACAGAAAAAATGGCGACATCATTTTCCCACTACTTAGCAATGCTAAGAACACATTCATAATGGTTGCCAAAAATTAACACGCCAAACCAACGGGAACCCCAATCTGTTACATCGGCCCCCCCACTAAAGGCTGTGGCAAGTGTGGTTAGGAACACAGATAATGGGGTGAAGTGCGAAGTTTGTAAGGTCTGGTACCATGCAGAATGTGGCAAGGTAAGCAGAGACTATTATAAAGTTCCACAACAAGAGGGAACAACATGGATCTGCACAAGATGCAAGCCTCAAGTTCTGAAGAACTTTGAGGAAGTGAAAAAACTCAGGGAAGAAAACAGAAAGATTAAAAGAGAGATGGAAGAGGTGAAGGAAGAATATGAAAGATTGAGTGACAGGATAGAAGACCTAGAACAGAAATAGGAGAGAAAAGAAAATAGAATGGTAGAGCAGGTAGTAGAAAAGATGAAGGGCATGGAAAGGGAATGGGAGACAAAAGAAGACAGGAAAGTAGATAAGGCAGTGGAAAGAATGATGAATAAAATGGAGGAAAAGAAAGAGGAGGAAAAGAGAAAGAAAAATGCAGTAATGTTCAATATCCCTGAATCAGAAAAAGACACAGGCAAAGAAAGAGAAAAAGATGATGAAAAGACCTGTTCAGATATAACTGTGGAAGAAATGGGATTGCAGAATATAGAAGTAGTTAAGACAATTCGACTGAGAAAGAAAAATGAGGGAAAGGTTAGGCCAGTTCTAGTAACAATAGGAAACGAAAAGATGAAATGGGCAGTTACAGCCAAAGCAAAGACGCTGAAAGATAGCACTAAACCAGATATAAAGAAAATAGGAGTGGCATTAGATATGACCAAAGAGGAAAGGAAAGAAAACAAGAAACTTAGAGATGAGCTGGCAGAAAAACGGAAAAATGGAGGAACATGGAAAATAAAGGGGGGGAAAATTGTTATGCTAGAGGGTGAGGAATGAAAGAAAAAGAGAATAAAAAAGAATGAGGATGAGAACGAGAACATACTTATAACACTTATAAACATACAAGGTCTAACAAAAGCAAAAATGAGTGAACTAAGAGAAATAATTGATGGAAACACAATAATGTGCTTAACAGAAACACAGTTAAAAGTAAGAAACATTTTGACAGACGATATGAAAGTATATGAAAGCATGAGAGAAAAAGAAGAGAAGAAAAGAGGAGGTATAATCTTAGTACATAAAGAAAATAAAAAGATTACACTGGAAAAGGTAGAAGGTGTTAATAAAGACTATTTATATGTGAAAGGAGAAATGTATGGGAAAGAGATACATATAATAACAGTATACTTCACGGTCAGTGATGATGATAAAAATAAAACTGTACAGCAAGAAATTTAAACACACTTAAATAAATTAGTAGACAAAGCAATAATTCTGTTAGGAGATTATAATGGCCATGTGGGATTCAAGGGCAAAGTATAAATAAAAATGGACAAAGGATACTGGAATGGATGGAGAAGTACAACTTGATAATGTTAAATGAGGATCTAGACTGTATAGGGGAAGTGACGTGGAGCAGGAACGAACAACAAAGTGTAATTGATTTTGCACTAGTAACAGCTAAATTCTATGATGTATACCAGGAAATGATTATAGATGAGAACAAAGAAATATCTGATCTATCAGACCATAATTTAATACAAATAAAACTTAAGATTAAGGGGAGATCGAATAAAAATCATAAGAAAAAAAGGTGGGAAGATATTACCTACTACAAAACAGAGGGAGGAAAAGTTATAGAGTATATGAGGGAAATAGAACAGAGAATACAGAGGTCATAAGTAATATGGAAAAGTTGAATAACATATTCAAAGACAGTGCTGACAAAAACCTTACAGCAAAATATAGAAGGAGGATAGATAAGACTGGACAAATAAAAGAAGCACCTTGGATGAATAAAAGTATTAGAGAGGGAATAAAAAAGCGAAAGTACTATAACAGACTTACAAGGAATGCTAAAACACAAGAAGAAAAAGAGAGGAATAAAGTTTTATATAATGAACAAAAGAAAAAGGTCCAGCTAGAAATAAAAGAAGCCATAATCATTCATGAAGTAAAAATAACAACAGAAATAACACAAGGAGAAAACAGAAGCAAAAAATTGTGGGAAAATATAAATAAATTAAGAAAGAAAAAAGGAAAAGAAGAAAGGGAATTAAAGATACATAATGAAAATGGAGAAGAGTTAGAAAAAGAAAATATCAAAACAGAAATAGAGAGATATTGGTCAAAAATATAAAACAGACAACCAAATGGAACAGATATGGTGTGGAATGAGGAGAAAAAAAAAAAAAAGAGTACAAATGGATAGCCAGCAGAAACAACGCTGGAAAAATCGAGATAAAAAGACAAAATAATGAAAATACAGATGAACAAATAATAACAATCACGCAACAGTTAGGGGAACATATGGATATGGCATTACCAATAAAGAAAAATACAACATACATGGAAAAACCAGTAGTAACAACAATTCAACTGAGAGAAAATACAAAGAAACTAAAAAATAAGAAAGCGCCGGGACCAGACATGCTAAAACCAGAATTATATAAAATCCTAATAAAAAGTGACAAGATAATGGACACAATGACAGTGTGTTTTAATGAAATAATAGATAAAGGAAAGGTACCAAAAGAATGGAAAGAATCTAGGACTATGATGGTGCCAAAAGTAAACAAACCAAAAGCAAATGAATTAAGACCAATAGCGTTAACTAACATCTCGTATAAATTATTCACGTCAACTGTCATAAAAGATAGAATAAAAGAACATCTAAGGAATAATAATGAAATAAAGGAAACACAAAATGGATTTACGGAAGGAGGAAGAATTGAAAATAACCTTTTCATTTTAAAATATTGTATAGACAAAATTTATGAGCAGAAAAAGAGTCTAATAGTAATAACAGTAGACTTTGCAAAAGCTTATGACTCAGTAAAAAGGAAGAAAATGATTGAAATACTAAACGAATACAAGGTACAAGAAGATATAATAGATATAATAGCAGACACTTATACGGGGGACACAACAACAATAGAATATGGCAAAGAAAATAAAACAGAAATAAAGATTAATAGTGGCATAAGGCAAGGATGCAAAAGCTCAACCACAATATTTAAAATGATAACCTACTATATAATAAACAGGTTGGAAAAAGAAGACACAGGGTATAAGGATGAAATATTTAAAATAGCAGCACTGTTCTTTGCAGATGACGGGCTGCTACTAGCTCATACAACAGAAGAGGCAGGGAAAATAGCAGACAGTTTGATTACAGTAGGAGAAGAGTGTGGGCTTAATATAAATAAAACAAAAAGTAAAATCCTGATCTTTAACATGAAAAACAAACCCGAAAAAATAAGAGAGATAGAGGTAACAAATGAAATCAAATATTTAGGAATTAAAATAAACGACCAGAGACGATGCTTTAGAGTGCACAAGAGACGGATAATTGAAAAAGCTAAAAAGATTAGCAAACATCACATACACAATTATAGCCCAAAGTGTCAATAAGGTACTACTAGGCAAAACTTACTGGAAAAGTGTGGTACTCCCAACTATACTGTACTGGGCAAATATATTAGAATTTACAAAAAACGAAATAGAGGAACTACAAAGAATAGAAAACAGCGTCTACCGATACATATTAGGGGCACCAAGATATGCTCAGATACCAACACTGAGAGGAGAAATAGGGGCATCATGTATGCAGAGCAGAATAATGGAAGGATATATTAAGTACTTTAAATATGGATTAGAAGAAGGTAAAAATGACTTAATTAAAAGAATAATGCAAGAAAAGATGGAAAGTAGAAAAGACCAGTGGATATGTAAAGTAAAAGCATACATCAGAGAAATAGGATTAGAAAATAAATCAGTAAAAAATATTAGTATTAAAGACATCAAAGAAAAAGTACAGAACTGGGACTTAGCTCAATGGAAGAAAGAAAGAAATGAAAAAAAGTCTGGAAATTTATAAAAATTATAAACCAAATATAAAAGAAGAAAAATATATGATAATACCGTAGCATCCATAATATTATATAAAAGTACCGTAGAACAAATAATTTACCACTAAATGATAGGAAGAGATTTTCAGGGGACAATATTAAATGTGATTTGTGCGGGGCAGCAGAAAAGAACATAAAACACTTTTTACTATGGTGCCCATTGTATCAGGAAGACAGGAATAAGGAAGAACGTCTACAACAGCCCTATGTAAGAAATGAAAACAATTTAATAGGACAATTACTGTTTAGTGAAGAAAATATAGGAAGAACAAAAGACTACTTATATCCTATATGGAGGAAAAGAGAGAAATTAAGGAAAGAAAGAGGAATACCTTAACAAACAGCAAAGAAGAATTGGAAAAAAAAAATGACACGAGCATAACACGAGCTTAACACAAGAAAAATAATCAGCTAGAAAAATAAATTGACAAGAGGAGTGCCGATGCAAAGGCAATACTCCTCACCTATCAACTGAACTGAACTGAACAGAGAGTAGGCCAGCATACTCTTCTGTACAAAGTCCTCTAAGTGTCAACACCAAACTACATGCATATTACACTTCACACTACCTATTCTTATAAAAATATATATATATATATATATATATATATATATATATATATATATATATATATATAAAACCAGCCTCAGTGTCCCCAGGTGAGGGGGGTGGGGGCATAAAAGCTCCCACCATCCGCCTCTCTCCCGGTGACGGCCAAGAAAGATACTTGGAACCAGTGTGTGACTCACATCTTAATATCTGCATCATTCGTGGCCTTTCCTCTAATTTTCTATATGTCTTTCTTCCTCTAAATTTCATCATCTCTTCTCCACTGAGACTCAGCTGTCTGAAGCGACTGAGAGCAAACTCTTCTCTGTATCCTCCTAATCTCTCTGTACTCACATCAGTGTCAAAGGTGGCTGTTGGGTATACGTCCGCAACACCTTATCTTGCTCTCGTGTTCCTGAACATGAATCTTCTGAATTCTCTTCCCTGTGGCGTCGGCTATCCTGTCATTCTCTGAATAAATATTCCTTAAACATGATGAGTTACGCAGCTGCTCTAACCCACCCAGATTCATATATTCCTTAATCATGATGGGGTTAGGATCTGCCCTAACCCACCTGTTCATATATTCCCAAGATGGGTTCAACACCTGCTCTAACCCACCTAGGTCCAGCACCGACCCAACACCACAGCGTCCAGAGGGTGGCGGGTGAGTGAGGATGTTAAGGATTCTGAGGCGGTGCCCACGTGCCAGCCTCAGCACATCAGTCTTGGTAAACGCGCTGACTCCTTCCACTATGTCAGTTTCAAACTGCAATTCCGCCTCGCAGTCATCGAGAGGAGGCCATTTCACAGGAGATACATGACCTGCAATAAATAACATGATATATCTGGCACTGCACGACACCCCCACTGTGAAGCAGCCTGGTTGGGGTTGAATAGGGTATTACCAGGCCATACTGAGCCATCAGCGGGGTATTACCACAAATGACTCCATTACCTCAACACTTTCAAATTATTCCATATCATCATTGCTACTCATAAAGTCACTTTATATATCACTTCACACCTCACTCTCAGGCAGGTAGTACTAGCGTCCAATCCGCAACATTACTGCTCCACACAAGGCCACCTTATAATTAACGTGTCACTTCACACTCTTGGGCAAGTGGTAATTCCTAGTGATTGACCGATGAACCGTTGTCTCATGCTTGCAAGACTGAAACACCTATTTCACCCAGTAACAAAGTTTTCCGTGTTGATGTGCAGCCTACCATTACGCCATGAACCCCTTCGCTGAAGTGACTATTTTTTTTTTTTTTATCCTACTGCTGCCAGACAATTTTCATCGCTTCCTGGCAGTAAAGGCGTTTAATGATGAAATTACCTGAAGTCTCTAATAAAAAAGTGTATCCTATGATAAATGTAATCGTTCAGGTCGGAATAAAAAAATAAAAGACTTCAACGCTGTAAGAGAATAAATGTCTGTGTAGGGAAATTTTTTGTCGAATGTCTATTAACACCGTCACAGTCACACGTAGGATTTCACGAATTATCTACCAATCTAGCAACTCTGATCAGAGCTAGTGATATACAGCCACGTTAATCGGCCATCCCACCGCGGGTCCATTAACACACGTAATTGCATGTCAATTTCCATAAACCTGTTATGTTTGAGTAATATCCCCACCCTGCCATACACCACCACATAACCATCTACCACAGCTTGGACATACACAAACCACACATTCTCTCCCCCGTGAACCACTTCAGCCCGAGGACGTCTTTTTGGAATTTTACCTTGCACCAACCACACGATTTTATCATACTTAAATCAATGGTATTAGTGAAGATATTAATGAAGGTAATATCTAACTCCACCAGTTCAAGGAAAGATCTTTAGTGGTTCAAGGGTTAGCTAATGGAGTCTATAGCCTCACCAGTTCAAGGAAAGATCTTTAGTGGTTCAAGGGTTAGCTAATGGAGTCTATAGCCTCACCAGTTCAAGGAAAGATCTTTAGTGGTTCAAGGGTTAGCTAATGGAGTCTATAGCCTCACCAGTTCAAGGAAAGATCTTTAGTGGTTCAAGGGTTAGCTAATGGAGTCTATAACCTCACCAGTTCAAGGAAAGATCTTTAGTGGTTCAAGGGTTAGCTAATGGAGTCTATAACCTCACCAGTTCAAGGAAAGATCTTTAGTGGTTCAAGGGTTAGCTAATGGAGTCTATAACCTCACCAGTTCAAGGAAAGATCTTTAGTGGTTCAAGGGTTAGCTAATGGAGTCTATAACCTCACCAGTTCAAGGAAAGATCTTTAGTGGTTCAAGGGTTAGCTAATGGAGTCTATAACCTCACCAGTTCAAGGAAAGATCTTTAGTGGTTCAAGGGTTAGCTAATGGAGTCTATAACCTCACCAGTTCGGAAAACCTCACTTAAACAGAATATAATCGTGTGGATAAAGCCAGAATAAATAATAACAGATCCTCGTGGTGAAGGGTTTAACACCACCAGGTAACCACCTCCATGACGGCTTTGATCTACACAACCCCTCCCGTTAAACTGATAATCCGATTATCATTAGTATTTACAGCGGCTCCATAATACAACTAACCACAACATACCATCCCTAAAACTAATACGGCTAAATGGATACCACTTATCCCGTGTGTGTGTGTGTGTGTGTGTGTGTGTGTGTGTGTGTGTGTGTGTGTGTGTGTGTGTGTGTGTGTGTGTGTGTGTGTGTGTGTGTGTGTGTGTGTGTGTGTGTGTGTGTGAGTTGGATGGGGAATTAAAAGTAAGGGATTCGTATCTACCTACCTAGACAGATTGATAGATACGCCCTAGGTATGAAAGGGATATGCGTCAATATGCCACATGTGATGCCTTGCTTTCACACACTTCCAATCCTGAACCAGTCTCTCGCTCTCATCACCTCCCCCTCCCCTCAACCCCATCCAACACAGTCTCTCTCTCTCTCTCTCTCTCTCTCTCTCTCTCTCTCTCTCTCTCTCTCTCTCTCATTGATGTCAACACAACAATGCAAGTGTCAGCCACATATTGCACAAATACTCTTACATTACAAAGTTAACCGAGCGGTTATGGTCATGCTAGTTCACCTCCATTGCTCCTCCCCCTCCCCCCCAGGTTAAAGCTCCCTCTCCCCTCCTCCCTCCCCCTCCACCCTCTCCCCTCGCAACACCCCGGCTCAGCGTCACAGTGAAGGGGTTTAAATTATCACATCAAAGGGACGCCAGGCTTTATTCTTTTGTTCCGTTCACCTCGGCTTTTTTCTTTGTCTGGAGGCTTCCTTGCTGCGTCACTTGTCTTATTCGTTTTAACTTCCTCTACTTATAATTTCCTTTGGCATTCCCTTTGCTTGCTGATTTGCTCTGCAACTCGCTAGATCTGTACTCCCACTTGCCATACCTGCTTTACCACTCGTAATATTTGCTTTGTCACTAGTAATACATTTGTGCTTTGCCATTTGCTATAGTAGCTTTGTCACTCGCTATATATACTTGTGCTTTGCCACTCGCTAAATCTGCTTTGTCATTCGCTATATATTTGTGCTTCGTCACTCGCTGTACTTGCTTTGTCACTCACTATTATACTTGTGCTTTGACACTTGCTATATTTGCTTTGCCATCCCATATACTGTATTTGCTTTGTCACTCGCTATAATTTGTGACTTGTCACAAGCTGAGTTTGCTTTGCCACTCGCCATATTTCCTTTGCCACTTGCCATAATTCCTTTGCCACTTGCTATATTTCCTTTGCCACTGGCCATATTTGTCTTCCCACTCGCCATATTTCCTTTGCCACTCACCATATTTGCTTTGCCACTTGTATTACTTATTGTTCTTCACTTACATCACTCTGCCACTCGCTCCAGACTGTAATATCTACTCCTTACATCATTCACTAGCACTCGCCGGTCAATCAGGGACATCTTTTGTTCATTCACTCTGTCACTTGCTTTAATTCGCCATCACTCTGCATTATACACACTCATTTATTCAATGTTACTTCATTCATTCTCACCCTGACTCACTCCACTCACTCGATTACTCCATCATGCACACTCTTGCTCCACCATTCACTCATACCCCTCACTTTCACATTCCCTACCACTAGCTTCACTCCGTTTCTTCTCCACCATTCTCCTCACTCAATTTGCCACTCACTCCATCAGCGTCACTCTCATTTACGTTACATCCCCAATCATTTTATTAACACACTCACGTCCCACTTCATCAACCATCTAACTCCACAGTGAATTAGTCTGAATATTGGATTCATAACGCCAGGTATCAGAGACGATATGGCACTAATTAAAAGCAAAGAGATATACCTAGCAATGGAACAGAAGCGGAAGAGGAGACGCAGAAATGGTTATGGAGTAGTAGTGCTTTTGGTGTAGAGGTGGTCTTGGCTTTGAAGTGGTCTTGATGTTAACGTGGGCGTGGCGCTGAAGTGGTATTGGATATGAAGTAGACGTTAAGGTGGTCGTGGCATTGAAGTGGTCTTTACGTTAAGGTGATCGTGGCGTTGAAGTGGTCTTGACTTTGAGGTGGTGGTGGCTTTGAAGTGGTCATGTCGATGAAATATTTTTGACGTTGAGATGGTCGTGGCGTTGAAGTGGTCTTGACGTTGAAGTGGTCGTGTCGTTGAAGTGGTTGTGTCGTTGAAGTGGTCGTGCCGTTGAAATGGCCTTGAACCTCTTGGCGTAGGAGTGGTCTTGTCGTTGAAGTTATTTTGAGGCAGAGGTCGTCTAAGCGTAGAAATGGTTTTGTCGGAGAAATGGTCTTGGCACTGAAATGGTCTTGGCACTGATGTGGCCTTGGCACTGAAGTGGTCTTGGCACTGAAGTGGTCTTGGCACTGAAATGGTCTTGGCACTGATGTGGTCTTGGCTTTGAAATGGTCTTGGCACTGAAATGGTCTTGGCACTAAAATGGTCTTGGCACTGATGTGGTCTTGGCTTTGAAATGGTCTTGGCACTGAAATGGTCTTGGCACTGAAATGGTCTTGGCACTGATGTAGCCTTGGCACTGATGTGGTCTTGGCACTGAAGTGGTCTTAGCACTGAAGTGGTCATCGCGAAAAAGAGATCTTGTTTTTTAAGCTGTGCTGGGGTTCAAGCGATTTTGGCGATGATGCATCTTGGCAATTAAGCGACCTGGCAGTGAAGTAAGTTGGCGATGAAGTGGGTTGGCGATGAAGTGGGTTGGCAGTGAAGTAGGTTGGCGATGAAGTGGGCTGGCGATGAAGTGGGCTGGCGATGAAGTGGGTTGGCGATGAAGTGGGCTGGCGATGAAGTGGGTTGGCGATGAAGTGGGCTGGCGATGAAGTGGGCTGGCGATGAAGTGGGTTGGCGATGAAGTGGGTTGGCGATGAAGTGGGTTGGCGATGAAGAGGGTTGACGAGGAAGCGGTTCGATTGGTCAGCTGACTGAACGGTTTGACCCAGGAGGGGAGGAAGGGTCGACGTCAACGGGATGTCCTTAAACTATTCCTGCCATGGAACCAAACGTCTTAGTTGATAGGAGTTGAGGGAAAATAAAGGCCCCCCCAGAAAATGAAAAATCAAGGAGAGGTAGGAAAGAAAAGAAAAAAAAAAGACAATAGGGAGAGAAAGATAGGAAACAAAAGGTTCCGCCTCATACGACAAACAAGGATACTGGGGAAGATTTCTTCCCTCCCCCACCCCTCCGGGGGTTCCAGTCCACATGCCTCACTTACTCAGCTCGCTCTCTTTCTCCCTCCACTCGCACACTTTCACATCCAACTTTTCTTCTTTCGTCTGTTAGAGGTGCGCCGTTCTCCTTTCTTCCTCCTCTTTACCAATATCACTCAAACTCCCATGACTAGGAGGACGTAATATGGTCTCTCTCCCTCTTTCTTCCCCCCCCCCGCGCGCGCACACACACACACAAATTCCCACCGCTCCTTCACCCCAACGCTCCCCTTTTCAAATACCCTCCTTCCGACCCCTTTCACCTTGCCCGCCTCTCAAGCCCACTTAATTTTTTCATGGAAGGTGTATTTTAGGAGAGAGAGAGAGAGAGAGAGAGAGAGAGAGAGAGAGAGAGAGAGAATCATACTTTTAGCGAGGGAAATATAAAAGAGAGAGGCCCTGTAAGACAACTCCCCCTCCCCCACCCAATAAAGCCAAAAATAAATGGAAGGCAAAGAAATCCCCCCCCCCCAAGGGACATATTAAAGGAAAGAAAATGTAAAACTGTATCAAACTCTCAAAAACTAAGGAACCAAATAAGAGACGAGCGATATCGTGTGGTGTGGCGTGTCACAAGTTATCGCTCAGGCTGCCAGATTCTGGAGTAAGGAAGTGAGGCACAAAGGTGTCATAATTCACGGCATCTTTGGAAGCAGATTAAACAAGAGTTGCAAAGTTCACAGGGGGAGGGATGAGGAGGGTTCTCTCTCTCTCTCTCTCTCTCCTTCCTCTGCACCTTCCCTTACGTTCTCTGCTATCTTATTCCACCCTTCTTCACAACTTCATTTATTTTTCACTGGCCTTTTACATCTCTTTCCACATTCTCTCTCCCTTCACCCCGCTTCTCTTTTCCTACATCAGTCACCCATCTCTCTACCCTTCTCAACTACGCTGTCTCCTCTACCCACTCTTTTCTTTCTCTACCAACCCCTCACTTTCCTTCACACTCCCTCTCCCCATCTCTCTCCTCGTCCTCTTCACTCCTCTTCTCTCCTCCCATCTCATTTTCTCTCCCGCCGAACTCTCATCTCTTCCTTCCACGCCTCACTCACCGCTCTTCTTCTTTGCTGTCTTAAATTCATCAACTTTCTCCTCTCCTCTTCACTACGGAGTTGGATGATTCACAGCACAGCTAACTTTATCCTGCCGACTTCGGCTGGAGGGACTGATGGACTGGGGGAGACTTCCTATCCCTCTCTTAAACATATGAATATAAACCACAGTCCTCGTCTCTTCTGCAACAAACAACCTACTCCCTCTCCTCATCTCCTTTTCACTCCTCTCTCCCCCTGGCTTTTTCTCCCTCTACTCTCCCCCACACATCCAAACCAATAGTCTTTTCACTCCCTGCCCATTCTTTCAGTCTATTTTATCGCGCCGCTCTCAACGCCCACTCCATTTTCTTTCCCATCCACTCTTCTTACATTTCTTATCCACTCTCCACCTCTATTCCCCAGCTCTTCTCTCTCTCTCTCTTCCCCACCCACTTACTTACTCTACCTATCCACTCTACCCACACATTTCCCTTCAATTCCTCACCCACTGCCCACCCACTTCACACTCAGTCTTCCCACAAACTCTCCACCCAATCCACCCGCATGCTTTCCTCCTCTCCCCACCCACTCCCCCAACTTCTTTCTTCTTCCTACTCACTCTCTTCTCCCCGCCCACTACGTCTTCCCACAATCAACCTAGTCCCCCTCACCCCATCCAACGGCCGCCTTATGAGCCCCGCCACTGCTGTTAATGAGAAAAGATGGGAAAACTGTCCTCCAATTACTGAAGTCTTTGTTGCGCTCTTTACCCCAAGTCCTGCCTCCAAAACTTTACTGCCTCTCTCTCTGCCTGTCGTGTTTGTGTCTCTGTCGGTCTGTCTGTCTTGCTACCTGTCTGACTCTGTACTGTCACCATATTTTATATGTATCTGTCTACCTCAGTCATGTCACTCATCACTTTTCATTTCGCCGCAATGGTTCCCTCTGCCATACGTCACTCATCTGTACATCTCTGTCTCCTGCACCTCATCTCTCACCGTGCTGCCTCGCCTTTTCACCTCCCTGTCATGAACTGTTACCATCCTTACCAGTCAATGGATTCAATTTTATGATACACGGACCAGAACGGATGCAGAAACAGGGAAAGGAACGCACAAAGACACGAGAGCTATCAACCAGTAACCAGTAAAATGTGTCATGCATCCAATTCACCCCTAGTTCAAGCCACTGATGTTCAATTCTGCTTCACAGGTGAAATGATCCACACATAAATCTGCATCATAATGCCTGAGGGATGGAGTCTGGCAAGTTAAGATAGTTGTGAAGCCATTATTATGTGCATGTTCATACATACTTCGCACATTTATACTTCAGCATTTTACTTCCGTAACTTCAACGATTCGCTTTTTCACATTCACTCCTTAATTCGTCACTTTCATTTTAGACATCCACGCCTAATCCTACACCTAAACACACCCATACACACACCTTTCACCATCCACAGCATATCCATTCACTGTGACATACCATCTAAGCAAATCCTCACCTACTCTTTGAATAACCCAGCTTCTTACTCCAATTGTTTTAAAAATCATATATTTTTTTCTTCTGTTTCAACACTGGAACCCACATGTACATTTTTTACTGCTCTCACTACCCTACCGTACGTTAATGTGGATACTAATACATCTATTAGCCTACATGCAGTACTCTTGCAGACACTATACTCAGTCTTTTGTTCTGTACCAATGCCTTCAAAGCACCATTCACTCTAATTTCTTAAGCAACTCCATTCCCAAATATGTTTGCACTTCAAAGCACCATTCACCCTAATTTCTTAAGCAACTCCATTCCCAAATATATTTACACTTCAAAGCACCATTCACCCTAATTTCTTAAGCAACTCCACTCCCAAATATTTTTACACTTCAAAGCACCATTCACCCTAATTTCTTAAGCAACTCCACTCCCAAATATTTTTACACTGACTTTCCTTTTGTATCACTGCATCCAGGTACTTAAAATTTTCCGTCAGTTCATGTCTTTGTTCACCAATGCATCGCACCGTAAGTCACCTTCCTCTATAACCCTAACTTCAATACATGTCCAATCAACTTTCAGACCTCGTCACTCACTCACAAAACTTAATCAGTCCGCAAAATACCGTTCATTGTAAGCAATGCAGCAACATCTGCATGAATCACATAAGAAATAGTCCATCTCTCACAATTCGTAATCTTCATTTCCTTCATCAGAACTCCTGCTTTTCTTTCCCTTGTAACTCCGCCCATCACTAATCCTTGTTTCACTCTACTACTGGCACTGAACTGCTCACTCAAACCTCCTACCAGTCTAACGCATACTTCACTATCATTAAAAAATAATAATAATAACAGTCAGGAACTATGCCTCTACATCATCCAATGTACTGTATAACATGTTTCCAAATACCTTACCGTTAATTCTGTCTTACACTTTTTTCAGAATCGTAAATGGATTTTTTTTTTTTTTTAGTCATACTCACAATCTTTCTCGACAATTTGTGTTACTACTAAGAAGAATGACAACTTCGGCTATCAAAATTCCAAACTTGCATTATGTCTCGTCTATAAACAGTATATAACAGCAAGGGTCTTTTTTCTGTTGTGTGTGCAACAGACCCAATTGCAAGCTTCAGTAACTATATAAATATACCAATCAATCAATCAATCATTTCCTGTAGCACCCTCGGGGATGCATAGGGCCTCGATGAACTCACACCACCACATCCTATCTTGTGCTAACTCCTCAAGATCTCCCCAACACTCATCTCCAGCTTCCCGTCTCATTGTCCTCACCCACGTCTCTTTTGGCCTTCCTCTACCTCTCCTACCAAGTGCCACCCACCCTGGTGTACCTCGTACTATTCCCTGTCTCCTATACACATGTCCTAGCCACTTCCATCGTGAGAACCTAACATTCATCGACCGGCTGCACTCCCGTTACTTTCTCTAATTCTACTATTTGGTATCCTTTCCCACCACTTAACTCCTAATATTCTTCTAAGTGCTTTGTTTTCAAACGCCAAGAATTTATTTTCCATAGTCACTGTGCTGTACCAAGACTCGTGTCCATAAATTAAGATACTCCTAACCATTACCTTATAAAGTTTGATTTTTGTATGCACAGAAAAATTGTTATTATTCCAAATATTTTTAAGCATTCCCACTGCCTGATTAGCCTTCTTTAACCTTTCCTCGAATTCAAAGTTCAAAGAACCATCCTTGGCTAAATAAGTACCTAAATATTTAAACCTATCAACTTGCTTTACAACCATACCTCCAATTACACATTCCTGCGCATTTTCCATATTCATATTGATTATTTCAGTTTTTCCACAATTAATAACCAAACCCACCTTGCGACCTTCACTCACCAAACAGGCCAACACTCTCTGCATCTCTTCTGGCCCATCACAAATCAAAACTATATCATCTGCATAATCTAAATCCAAAAGTTTCCTGTTCTCTCCCCAAAGTATACCTGCACCGGTTTCTGTTCCAACGCGTTTCATAATGTAATCAATGACCAATATAAATAGTAAAGGCGATAGAACACCACCTTGAATTACTCCGGACTTGACTTCAAACTAATCACTCAGACAACCATCAACCATCACTTTACAAAATGTGTCCTCATGCATGTTCATAATGATCCTCACAAACTCTTCTGGTATTCCATAATGTCTCATGATCTTCCCCATAGTCTCTCTCGAAACACTATCAAAAGCCTTTTCAAAATCAACAAAACAAAGACTTAACGGTACTCTCATTTCATTAACTTGCTGCATCAAATGCCTAACTATAAAGATCTGATCATTGCAACCACGTCCCTTTCTAAAACCAGCCTGTTCATCCCTCAGAATACCCTCAACCACCGGCTCCAACCTATTTAACAACACTCTACTGAAAACTTTCAAAGCTATCGGTGACAAAGAGATTCCCCTCCAATTACCACATTCACTCAGGTCTCCCTTCTTCGGAACTTTAACAATTACACCATTCTTCCAAACTGATGGTAGTAACCCCGTCACCCATATCTTATTGAATAGCTTGGTCAAGATCATTATTATTCTATCCCCCTCCACTTTAAACATTTCCGGAAATAAACCATCCTCCCCTGGTGCCTTATTATTCTTTAACTGTTTTACTGCTTTCTCCACTTCTGCAAGCCTCAACTCTCCTGTTTCTATATTTAAATCTTCCTGAGCAGACGGTATATCCTCTTCTGGTGGTATTGGTCTATTAAGAACTGTCTCAAAATGCTCTTTCCATCTATTTTTAATGTCTCCATCTTTGGTCAATAAATTTCCTTCCCTGTCTCTAACTGGTATTTCCTTGCGTTTACCTGCATTACCACTCAGTTCTCTAATCGATTCATATGCTATTCTTTGACTCTGTCCATCATTTTTGTTTATTAAGATTTCAGTCTCTGCAACCTTTTCATCCACACATCTTCTTTTATCTCTCCTAGCTAACCTTCTTACTTCTGAATTCAAACTCCAGTACGCAGCTCTTGCTAATTCAATCTCTCGTTCATCAACGCATTGCATCTCACTCCTCAATTTAGCCTCACCTCTTTTTTTTATCATATCCCACGTTTCCTCTGATGTCCATTTCTTTCTCCTGAATCTATGTCTCCTTCCAATCGTACATTCAGCAGTCTCATGCAAAACTTTGTTCACATCCTCCCACATCTCATCTACACTTCTCTCCCAATCTTCCAACGTTTCCAACACCAAAAACCTATTTCTGCATTCTAATCTGAATTCCTCCTTTTCTTCTCCTTCCCTTCTAAGCTTAACAATATCGTATCTACCAACACCAGATTTTTCCTTCTTCTGATTTTTAAGTTTAAACCTTATTTTTGCAATGCTGAGTTGATGGTCACTACCAATATCCGCTCCCCGTTTAACATGAACATCTAGCAGAGAACTTCTATGCCTCCTACTGATAGCGATGTGATCAATCTGATTTTTATATTTTCCACACGGCGACACCCAAGTTGTCTTGTGTATATTGCAATGCTGAAAGAGTGTGCCCCCGATGACTAAGTCATTTGCTAGACAGAAGCTTCCAAACCTCACTCCGTTTTCACTCATCCTACTACCAACTCCCATCTTACCCATACATGCCTTAAATCCCTCATTTGAACAGCCCATTACTGCAGTAAAGTCTCCAACGCAGATCAAAACATCATGTCTAGGTACCCTTCCTACTCCTTCTTGCAACTTTTCATAAAATGTGTCTTTCCTTTCATCGAGTGCATCAATAGTAGGTGCATAACACACAAACAGACTGATGTTGCCATGATTTGATTTAAACCGTGCGTATAACAATCGCTCATCTATAGGATTCCACTCACATAAAGCCTTATTTGCCTTACAACCCAGCAACAATCCTACTCCCTGATAATGCATTCCATCCTGTCGGCCAGATATCAATAAACGTATACCATCCTCCAAATCCAACTTATCGACTCCAGTTAATCTAGTTTCTGTCAGAGCACAAATATCAAGTCCGTAATTTTGAAAAACCTTCACTAACTCGTCGATTTTACCGTCATGATTTAGCGTTCTCACATTCCAGTTACCAATTTTAATTGTATTTTTTGCATTAACAAAGGAATTAGATTGTAATTGAGGCAACCGTGAGATTCTTAGCATCCCCTGCCCATTTAAGGGCTGCACGGGACTGGGGGCCATTATTGTTCTTTCAGAGTCCATCAAGGTTTCTTTAGCTAACTTCCTGAACACCTCACCATTGTGTTGCAGTCGCAGTAGGCAGCTAACTTGCCTGATTGCCCACACCCGAAAGACCCAGCTATGCTGTAGCCAGTCACGTGCCGGCATGCTTCCCAGCCATTTCACTCTCAAGGAGTTCCTCTGCCTGAGAAAGCAACCACCCCCCTGCTCCCGAGGGCTTTTGATCTGTGTAGGTAGAGGGCGATCACTCCCTCACTAGCCATATACAGTTTATGTGTATATATATATATATATATATAGTTACCACTAAGCATTCTACAGTCCTGGATGTACTTGCCTTTTCTACTCACCTGACTAGCAAGTTCCCATATCACTCCTTCCTGGCGTGGACCCGTACCTGCCGCGATACAAAAACAACAGTTATATTCATTATTACCTTTACAAATAATAAGAAAATCGCAAACTTCTATTTCCTTCAAGTTTGATCTCTAAATTTTTGGACCCAGACTTTAATGACACGGTAGGAATTCATTTCCGTTCATGCACAAAGGTGACTTACTCTCACACAATAATCAAAGAACTATATAGTAAATTCCTTTCCACGTAACAGCGGACTTACATCTTAGAAGTATTACTGACTATCCTGTACCAAAATAGTTCCCCACCTATTAGACGCAAACACTATGTTGACCCAAAACATACATATAGGAAAGAACAAAATGTTTCAAATCAACAGAGGCAGTAGAGTTGCCTGTCTGGGTGTGGGACTAAAAATCTATAAAAACAATTAACAAGTAACAAAGGCCCTCTTTCACGAAGGCTGCGTGGGAGCTAAAACCTTTGAAAACAGAAGCAGGAGAGAGACAGGCAGTTTCAGGGAACGAAAAAAAAAAAAAAAAAAAAAAAAAAAGAGGAGGAATTGAAAAACATTACACATGCAAGAAAAAAATTGCCCCCGTCCTACTATCGTCTTTCCTTTTTGATCGAGTGTGTGTGTGTGTGTGTGTGTGTGTGTGTGTGTGTGTGTGTGTGTGTGTGTGTGTGTGTGTGTGTGTGTGTGTGTGTGTAATAAAAGTACTGTAACTGTGAGATAAAACCTTACAGGGGCCATGATAACCCAGTCACTCAACAATTGAAGTTATAGGAGGTGATTATAGGCATGACGGAGAGTGACGAAGGACTGACAGAAGGCCGAGGAAAAGTAAGAAGAGAGAGGGAAAGTGGAGAAAAGAGGAAATGGAGAAGAAAGAAGGAGAGAGGGATGGAGGGGAAGAGGGACAGGATATGAGAACAGTGGAGAGGGAGAGAGGGAAGGAAGGGAAAAGAATGGAGGAGGAGAAAAGAAGGAAAACAGGAAAGTATGGGTAGACGGGAGGAGAGAAAAAAGAGAAAGGAAGAATGGAAAAGGAAGTAACAGAAGGGGAATAAGGAGGCCAGGAATGAAAATAAAGAAGCGAAGAAAGGTTGAAGGAAAGGCAAGAAACGATATGGGAAAGGATAGAAGAATGGCTGAATGACGAAGGGGGAAGGATGAGGGAAAAATGGGATGAAGGAGAATAGGGAAAAAGAAAAAGGAAACAGTACGAACAAAGAAACAGGAGAAGGAAACTCGGTGGACGAAAAGAGGGAGAAGGGAAAAAGTAGAGAAAGTAACAGGATGAATGAGAGAAGACCGAGAGTTGGGAAAAAAGAGGGGAAGTAGGAGGAAACAAGAAAAAGAAGAAGGAACAAGAAGGAATGATGCGTAAACAGTGCAGGGGAAGACAACATAAGTGAGGAGTGGCTGAGAAGAATGAAGAAAAGAGGATGAGGAAAACTGGGAAATTTGAGACAGCCTGAGGGTAAAACGGAAGAACTAAAGATGAGGGAATATTAAGGGGAAGAAAAAGAAAAACTAAAGCACTCGTAACCATGGGGATGGAGGGGAAAAAAGGAAAGGGAGTACGAGGCAAAGAAGGAGGCAACGATGACGGAATAAGGGAGTAAAGGGAGAAAGAAAGAAAATGTGAGGGACTTCTGTTGAACGTGGAAAAGTACGCGCCAATAGCATGGCAAAAATGGGATTGGCAAATAAGAGGAAAATTGAATAAAAGGTAGAGAAAACTGAAACGAAAGAAAAAAACAATAAAAAAAAAAAAAACATTATTACAATGTACTGTATGAATATACACAAGTCTGTAGCGGTCGGCATGCACACGCCTGACTTGGGTGGGCAGACCTACTATCCAGGTTCATGTTTTACGGGGCCTAAGTGGCAACTGATCCTTAGGGCCGAGAAACACCCCTGTCACTGGGGAAGTAAACAGCCCCCACCCAATGCTTCACGCACGGCAACAGGTATGGAAGGCTTAGGAAGTGTGGAGTGAGAGGTGAATGTGGATATTTGTGTCAGAGTGGCTGTGTTTGTGAGTGAGGGAATCGGTGTATCTAGTGAAGGGAAAGAATGGTGGAGGGGATTAATGGAATTAATGATGACATACAGCAAACAGTAACTGCAGTATTGATAGTAACTGTAGTATTCTTTACACTGAGTAAATGAAGGTGTTGGTCAGGCCCTGATTTTTGACAGTCAATTTTAAAACACACGTGAGGATAGGTAGTTAATGGACTGCATCCCACTTTACATAATGAAACCAGCAACGAAGCAAAGAAGTTTCAATTACGAAGTCAAGACTTGGATATTTGTGCTCCTCCTTTACGACCTCAGGTTTAATACTCCGGGAATACGACTTTACGATGATGTAGGAAGACTAAGAGTAAATTCTAGGTAGATGGGTTGAGAGGTTAATTTATCTACCTGTTGCCAGATGTTTTAATCCACTGAGAGGCGGCCACAAACAAATCACTTCCACACTGCCATATCCTCTGCCATTTGGCAGCCCTTCCTGCAACTAACACACCCTTCTCATTATATCTCTCCACTCCATCCCTTTATCTCACCCCTTCTTTCCCCCTCCTCCTCCATCCCTTCACCTCACTCACACACACTCTTCACTCTTTTTTTTTTTTTTTAAATCAAGGCGAAGATGCGCTTTACAGGTTGATGATGACTGGCTGAATGCAACATGTCTGAATAACATCGTTGTATTTCAAATAATTATACACAGGTAATATGAACCGAACCTAATTATCTGAAATACGACGATGTTATTCGGACATGAAGTAGCCTATGCAGTCAATCATCACCAACCTGTCAAGTGCATCTTCGCCTCGATAGAAAAAACTGAGTTAATTAGTCTTAAAAAAAAAAAAAATAGCTCCTGTATAGACTCTCAGGAGGAAGTGGGAACGTGCCCTTGCACTGCAGTGTTAGGGAAGCCTGTATCTAACCCCACCAGTTCGAAAAATTCCAAGACGAATAAAATCGCCGAGACTGAACACCAGCAGCCTAAAACGTCTTTGAAGTGAAAGGGATACAGACTGAATGGCTGATCAGGAGGCAGACATGAGCAGACAATAAAGGAAAGTAAGCAGCAAAAACTAGAATCAGTCGGAGATGGTATGGCAGAATGAAATAAACATGATACTGCATATTAAAACGAGAAAGAAAACCAAAACCATTGATTAGCGACGAATATAACTGAGATGCACGAAAAAGAGTCGGGTCACGGCGGGAATGGATAAGAGACGAATAACAATGACAAATAAAGTAGATGGAAATTGGATCCGCGATGGGAAAGTTGTTTTGAGCAGTGGAGGGGAACGGCAGAGGTTATGAGTAGGGTGGCTGATATGAGAGTATAGAACACGAGGGACTCTGTATGACCTGAGAGGAAATGAGAGGTGAGGGAGGTAGAGGTGAGGGATGTGCAGGATGAAGAGGTGAGGAAGGAGGCAGAGGTAATCAAACAGAAAGAGAAAGGAGTTTCAAATCAGCAGAAAGAGGGGAGGGAGGGAGGGAGAAGCATGGAGGAAGGGAGGTAGGGAAGGGGGATGAGATTAAATGAGATGAGAGGAGGGGTGAGGGAACGGGTGAGAGTGAGAGGTAAGGGTACGAGATAAGAGTCGGAGGGGGGGGAGGGAGGGGAGGGAGAGTTACGCTCATCACGTGCTAGGTATTGACACTCGATATTTACCACAAACCTGACCCCGCTTATATCACCATACCTTCTCTTTTAATACCAAAGAGTACAACGTTTATTAGCAAATTTATATCATTATTATTCTTTCCTCTTACTTCTGCCTGTGGGTGACTCTACACTGAGTGACAAGCCAAATGGTTTCCTGTACACCAGGAAACCATTTACTACGCTGGGTGGTAACCATATAACCAAATTTTGGTACCTGGTGGTTTAGTGGGTAATTACGACACTCCAATCGGATTGAGCAGGTGAAGGTTTATATCCAAGGGGTGCTTGGGGTTTAATGCTCACTTAACTCAGAGATGAGTGAGGCTGGTCTCTCTCATCTTAAATATCAGAACCAACTTGCCTAGCCCCGGGCTCCTACGCTCCTCATGGGGCAACGTTGGATTTGGTGATGGATGGGATGGATGGATTTACTAAGCTGCTTCTGTAGGATATATGACTGTATTAATACGTTTATTAGCGGATATATATATATATATATTGCCAGACGCCATTATCCCGTAAGGGGTGGCCATTTGACTTCGAGTTATTGGTTTTACAAGGAGGGGCACTAACCCTCCATCAACCCACTTGTTGACACGTAGGGAGCACGTATGGTTTGGTTATATGGTTGCCACCCAGCGCTGTAAATGGTTTCTTGGCTTAAATGAAACCATTTGGCTTGTCACTCAATGTAAAGCCACCTGTAAAGGAAAGAAAAGCAATAAGAAGTGACAGGAATGATGGAAGAAACAGGAAGAGAGGAGGACAGGCACAGAAAAAGAATGATAAAGGCTAAGGAAGAAGTAGGCAGCACTACATGAAGTGAGAGGGTGATGGTCGCCACCACCTACCTATTACAATATAGATAAATAGATAGATAGATATAGATACAGTAAATATAGATAGACAGATAGATAGATAGATCGACACTGTATATAGATAGATAGACAGACAGATAGATAGATATTCGTATCGACATTCCTTGTGTCTGTCTTAATGAGAGTACTTCAATATCTGATTGTAATATTCGTTATCCCTCTTTGTCTATCTACATGTCTATTTCGTGACCACTGCCGCATCCTGTGAGGGGTACCCTCGGCTAAATTATCTCCAGGCTTGTTTCTCTTACTCAGTAACGGTCCCTACCACCACACTCTCTCATACAGTCCTGCCTTATCTCCCCACCACGTTGATGGCCTTCCTCTCCTTCTCCTTCCATGAGTCTCAAATGAGGAGACAGCGTGTGTGGAGGTGACATGAGGTGTGGAAGTGACATGAGGTGTGGTGTGAGGGGGGTATGAGGATCCATGGGGTGGGATGGGACAAAGTGCGTGCCTTAAAGTGGTGTGGAAACATGAGGTGAGGGAGGAGTGAGAGAGTCCGTGAGCAAGATGAGGGTGAAGTGATGACATGAGGTGTGGAAGAGAAGTGAGGGAGGAGTGGAGGTGACATGAGGTGTGAAAGTGAGGTGAGGGAGAAGTGGAGGTGACATGAGTTGTCGAAGTGAGGTGAGGGAAAAGTGGAGGTGACATGAGATGTGGAAGTGAGATGAAGGAAGAGTGGAAGTGACATGAGATGTGGAAGGGAAGTGAACGTAAGTCTATCTATCTATCTATTGCCAGACGCCTCAATCCCTTATACGGGGTGGCCACAAACAAATCGCCTCCATGTCGACCTGTCCCCCGCCATTTCACTACCCTGCTCCCAGCTCACACACCCCTCTCTCATATACATCTCCACTCCATCCCTCCTCATCCTTAGCCTCCCCCTCCCTCTCCCCCCCCACCTCTCACATACACTCTCCTCGTCAGTCTCTCGCTCTCCATCATCTCCACATGGCCAAACCACCTCAGTGTGTTTCTCATAACGTTTCCTATCACATCCACATCCACACCACAACGCTCCTTCACTTCCTCATTTGTCAGTCTGTCTCTCCATGTGACTCCACATGCTCCTCTCAAATAACTCGTTTCCACTGCTCTCACTCTTGACTTGTGTCCCTCCAGCAAGGTCCGAGCTTCACTTCCATACGTTAGAGTTGGTATCACAATACTGTCATGTAGTAGCTTTTTCACTTCCATGCCCACTTCCTTGTTTCTTATCACTGTTTTCAAGGAACCAGCAATCTTTCTCCCCTGTTGCACCCTTTCAAGCACTTCACCCTCTAAACTTCCATCCTTAATCAACACACTACCCAAGTACTTAAACGTACTCACATTATCCATTTCCTCCTCATCCAACCTCACCGTACACTCACTGACTTCACCTCTCTCGATGACCACATCTTTACTCTTCCTTACATTCACCTTTAGATTCCGTTACATACATACACTCCCATGCTCATTCACCAAGCCTTGCAGCTCCCCTTCGTCTTCACTTAACAACACAGTATCATCTGCAAACAACAATACAGGTACTTTCCAAACACTGCCCTCTCTAACTTGGGCCGCTCCAACATCCACTGCCCTACCTTGTATCTCTTTTATAACCCCATCTATGTACAGATTGAACAACCATGGAGACATGACACATCCTTGTTTCAATCCAACCTTCAAACAGAAAAATTCAATCAGTTCACTATCCACACGCACTACAGCCTTAGCGCCCTCATACATGCTCTTCACGGCCTTCAACAACTTACCATCTACTCCATATATTCTTAATACTTTCCACAATCCTTGTCTATCCACCATGTAATATTTTTTCTCCAAATCCATAAAGGCAGCATACAACTTCTTTCCCTTCTCTAGAATCTTCTCCACTAAAGATCTAAGAATGAATATCTGATCAACACAATCTCTTCCCTTCCTAAAACTTCCCTGTTCTTCTCCAACTAATTCCTCTGTTATTTCCTTAAGTCAGTCAATAAGTATCCTACTGTATACTTTTCCTATTACACTAAGAAGACAAATGCCTCTATGATTACCACACACTTCTTTTTCCCCTTTTCCTTTGTACAAGGGAATAATTATACCTGACATCCAATGCTCTGGGACTCTACCTTCCTCCCAGGCCAATCTGCACATCTTCCACATCCATTCTACTACTATCTCTCCCTCATGCTTCAGCATTTCACCACACACTCCATCAATTGCGGGGGCTTTCCCCATTTTAATTTTCTTCATTGCTTCCACAACTTCCATCCTACTGATTTCTTTCTCTCTTCTCACATCCCTCCTTCTCCCAGCCATTCCCCAGCCACTTATACTTGCATTCCTTTCATTCTCTATATTCAATAATTCCTTAAAGTGTTCCCTCCATCTGCTCACTTTTTCTCCCTTCTCCACAAGTAATCTACCATTTTTATCTTTCACTCCCTAACTAACTTCTTTGGCACCCTGTCTAATTCTCTTTACCTCTTTCCAGACAATTTTCTTACATTCCCTCCATTTTACATTCAAATTCCTTCCAAATTCCTCATCCACTCTCTTCTTACTCTCTATTACTAATCTTTTCACCTCTCTCTTCCTCTCTGCGTATAACTCTCTCTTCCGTCTTAACTTCTTCCACGCCTCTGTTTCTCATCCACTCACTATATGCTTTCTTCTTTTGTGCTACAGCCTCTCTCACCTCTTCAGTCTACCATGCTGTTCCCTGCACCCCCTTTCGTCTTCTCTTCAGCCCCCACACAACACCTCACATGCTGCACAGATTTCTTTTGTGAATATCTTGCACACACCTTTCACGTCCCCCATCTGCTCCAATCTGTATTTACCTAATCGCTCCTCCACTTCCCTCTTATATTCTGGCATTTTTTCCTTCTTGCAACTTTTCCACCCTCCTTGTATGTACTACTTCCTCCTGTCCTTCCCTTCTTCTATTTCTCCATTTTATTTGGACTTTAATTTTGACCACCACCAAGTAGTGGTCTGAAAGTCCACTCCTCCAACCTCAATATACTATTGTATCCATTATACATTTCATGGACACACACATAATCAATCATTGCCTTTCGTCCATTCAGTTTACCACCCACCTTTCTCATCACTCGCCATGTATACCTGTGGAACATTTTGTGCCTGAAGAGGGTTTTAGCTATCACCAACCCCCTCCCAGAACAAATGTGCACTAAAGCACTGCCATTTACATCCATCTCTGCAGGCACACCTCACTTACCAACTACTCCATCCACCTTCCCATTCCCTACCTGTCCATTCATATCTCCAATCAAAAACACCCTCTCATTCCTTTCAAACTTCTTCATGCATGCTTCCACATTTGTCCAGAACTCCCCCCCCTCACTCTGCTTGCACGATCTTGCATTGACGCATACACACACACAATCACCCACATTTGTAGTCCAACTTTCAATCTTACCCACATAATCCTCGAGCCAATTGATCCATACTCTCTTATATTCTCCTTCCATCTGTTACTCACAACAATACACACTCCTTCTTTTGCCCTCTCATTCTGACCTACGGTACTCCTGCCCATATACCCCTTCCATACTCCCATTCCCTCATACTCTCATCTCTTCATTTAGTTTCCGTTAACCCACATACATCCACTTTTGCACCCTTTAGCACCTGGACAATCTCTCTTTCACCTCATCATTTGCACCCCTTACATTCCAAGTCGCCATCCGATACGTGTCCATTGTTCGGTCCTTTGTTGTCAACTTTTGGTCAGTCCTGGTCCGAGGCTTCTTGTTCGTATATTTAGTTATTTGTTTTCCGGGGAGGGGCACCAACCCTCCGCCAACCCACTTGTGTCACGTAGGGAACACGTGTTGGTTGGTTATAAGGTTACCACCCAGCGTTGTAAATGGTTTCCTGATTTACAGGAAATCATTTGGCTTGCCACTCAATGTAGAGATAACCTAAAAACAAAGTATCACTGAAATAAGTGGGTGCATGATGGGCGCCCCCACCTACCACACATAAGAAGAGAGGATAATCGCAGTAAGCCTGTTGGCCCATGCTAGGCAGCTCCTAGAAGAGTAACTGAACTACTGGAATGAGATAAGGATGGCAAAGAAGAAGGCTCTACCCCGTCCTTCAAACCCTCCAGCGGAAGCTGGCAGGAAAAAGTCTGAAAAAACACCACGCAGAATAGAAAAACTGGCGGGGACATTTTATAGGAGTGTGAAAGGAGAATAGAGACTACCGTAGTGTAACCTGAAATGGAAAAAGAATGAAATAGTTATGGTTAAGAGATTTTTTTTTTATATCCACTCCCAATGGAAGAGGCGGCAACTACATCGCCAGGCAGCTGATTTCATTCGTCTACTACTCTTTTGCCGAACCAATTTCTACCTATTTCCTTATTAATACGGATTTTACCTAGTTGGAAACCATTACTTCTAGTTCTGTCCTGTATGCTCACTTTAAATACCTTACTAGTATCTCCCTTATTTATTCCCTTCATCCACTTAAACACCTAAATTAAGTCTCCTTCTACTCTACGCCTCTCTAGTGAGTGCAAATTTAGTCGTTTTAGTCTGTCTTCATATGAAAGGTTCCTAACATCATGTATCATTTTGTCAATCTTCACTGTACAAAGTACAGACAGCAAAACTGCACGGCGTATTTTAAATATGGCCTTACTAATGCTAGATAAAGTTGCAATATGACTTTAGATGTCCTATTGCTCACGCTTCGCGCAATAAATCCTAGGACCCTATTTGCTTTACTTCTCTCATTAATACACTGTTGCCTTGGTTTGTGGTCTTTACTAATCGTAAACTGCTAGATCTCTCTCGCATTCCGATTTACTAATTTCTGTGTTATCTAAATTGTATTTTGTGTCTCCAATGGTCTTACGCAGTGGCGAATATATAACCGAGTGTCTCCGCTGCCCGGTTATATAACGTCCCTCAACTCCCATACCATCCCAGGAAGGAGAATGACTGACTGTAAAAGTAGGAAATTTCAGCCTGCAGTGCACGAGGTTTATGGTCAGACTAACCTGGGGCAACAGCAACAACAAGCAGGTGATCTAGGATTATAAGATTGGTTAGCAACACCATACTACGGTATTACCACACAACCTGATTTATCCTTGGCCAGTTACCTACTGGTAATTAATGAGGTGCGACCTGTGTTTTTATTCTTGCTACCCCAGGCTTATCTGAAACGTGAATCCGATGGCCTGAAGACCAAAGTTGCCCTTCTGCACTCCGCCATCTTCTATTTAGGGGACGGGGAAGTAGATGAAAGACGTCCGTAGGACCAAGCAGAGGAGCCGTCTGGTTATGTCGGTGCCACCACATGAATGCGTCCCTCTCCAGCACTACCCGATGAAAAAACACTACACCATGTGGGTTTAATATGCCTTACTCTAACAAGGTTACACTGACATTATGCTGAAACAGTTTTTGGTAATTTATTACAATATCCAAATTTCCATCAGCTAGAATTCTACGAAACGCATTATATAGAACATGATTTTTGCTGCACTAGTTATTGCTTAACTAACCCTGACTGGCTAGGAAAAATATCATCCGGTAATCAGAATACGTACAAGTTACTTTTACAAAATCTTTTTACCAACGGCCATGAAACTGACAGTGGCAATGCAATTACCAGAGAACGTCCAGCAGTCAGCACTGCAGCCACTCCAAGAAACTGCTGGGCCGCGGTTTTACAACTCGCTAATTCAGTCAGCAGTATAAAACAGCCGATTAGATTTCCTTTATCTTCCCCGGTACGATCACGTCTCAGTCTCTCCATATTACCACTAAGAGATTTATTCTGCTTGGGAGATATCTGTCGACCTGGAGGGTTTATATGTAACCTCCATTCCCACAGCAAAAAGGGATGGATCTCATGGTAACCCAATAAGCACTGAACCACCGGGTATGTTTAGCCAGACTACTTTCTCTGTATCTTCTCTACCTCCAGACTCCCTGTGACATTAATGATTCGTAATTTTGTCAGCTTAGGACACTTTCCAGGACATTTGGTTTAACGTTATTTTACGAATATTATTTATCGTTGCCTTCTTGTACGTCATTGATATTTTTTGTAGTCTAGATCAACAAATTGATAATTACCATTACAACGTTAAAGATACAAAATAAACTGGTAAGGTAATGATGACGTGAATAAGGTTCCTGACCCAGAATTTCCCTTTCTTATATGCATACTTTCCCAACACACAATTTGACACACTTCTGTCACTAGTCACTACCGTCCATTTGAGTTCTGTTATCATACTTTACAACTCTGCAATGAGTGGCTTTATTACGCCTCGGTACAACTTGGGTTAAAATAATACTCATACATTTTTTTTCCTTGTCACACAACATTCCATTCTGGCCAAGATTTTTCATA
>NC_137037.1:8713568-8773568 GCF_032717465.1 Coenobita brevimanus | reverse complement strand
ACAATCACCCTCAAATTTGCCACCACCAAACACCTTCAGTCCTGCCAACACTGACACAATCACCATCAAATCTGCCACCACCAAACACCTTCAGTAGTGCCAACACTGACACAATCACCCTCAAATTTGCCACCACCGAACACGTTCAGTCCTGCCAACACTGCATACGGTATTTATATACGCGAAATACGGGTACACTCGGTGAAAAAAGTGACACTTCCACGGCGAACACTGTAGTTCATTCATTTCAACTTGGCCCAGAGTGTCATCCTTTTGCAGCCAATCTCACGTAGCTCTGTGTGGCGTAAAGTTTCATGAGCAATAAAGAAACAAATTTTATGTATTGTAATAAATAAATGTAACAAATCGATGTATATTTAATACATGGTTATTTTGCAACCTCTCAGTGTCATCTCTGTGTCCGCCACAATTATAAGTCATGCTAATTTAACCTGACGCAATAAGAATGGTATTACACTGAAAATCCTTTACCTTGATATGCAGGGCAAAACATTAACCACGGCCAGATAATGATTTACCTTAATATCTTTATGTATACTGATACAGCGGGTGAATAAACCGCCACAAGCTCAAAGGCCAAGTTATGGAGATTAACTCCGAAACTAAGCACCAAAACGCATCACCCACTTACCTCTACCTCTTAACATGAAATCATCACGTAATTAATTTACCAGACTCACGGGATGCATCAGCCACTCACCTTCCTTATGCCAGAAGTCCTTTTACAGCACTGCTATAAAGCAATGGGGAAGCTGGATTTATGAGATGAATTATCCAACAGAGATGAAATGTATTATCCAGGCAGTCAGAGTGAACTGTAATTTGCAAACAATACACCCAGCAAGTAACTAGATGCATGACATAAAAGAAGGGGAGGCAAACACGACACCATCATGCCAAAATGGCACCTCTTGCTTACATGATGGTGCCGTTATCGTGGCAGGTTTATAAGATGTCCAACTTAGTTGACTAATGATGGCAAGACCCAACATGTATGTCAGTACCCACACAGCAACGACCCCATGCTCATACCACACACACACACACACACACACACACACACACACACACACACCGCTCGCTGGTGCAGTGGTAACGCTCTCGCTTGCCAACTGGTGGACGGGAGTTCGCGCCTCGCTCAGGTTGCGAAAAGTTTCACTGACGAAGTGGGTGGTTACTGTCCCCCTTGAGCAAGGGGACGGGTGTGTGCGTGTGTGAAGGTCACAGCCTTGCCCTTAGATCGGACTATATGAGCTCTCAGCTCCCTTCCGGGAGGGTAAAAGCTGACGATCACGACCATCAAGTGATCCTGACCGACCCGGTGAATTACACACACACACACACACACACACACACACACACACTAAACGACACAATACTCCTGCCCCCTCACACACACACACATTAAACGACCTCATACTCCCGCCCCCTCACACACACACACACACACACACACACACACATTAAACGACCTCATACTCCTGCCCCCTCACACACACACACACACACACACACCATTAACCCCATACTAATACCCCCCTAACTCACTCACTCACTCACAAACACATTCTCTCTCTCTCTCTCTCTCTCTCTCTCTCTCTCTCTCTCTCTCTCTCTCTCTCATGGAAGATTTTTTGTCTGGTAAGAGTTGGAGACGTAAATAAAGATTAAAAATGGCTTGATTCACTTAACTCCCAGTGATTAATCTACACGCTTAGTGAAAACTACTGACATTTTGAAAAATTCTCTATTGAACAAGCTCAACTGGTTTGTATACGAGGCTACCCCTGGGTTAAGTGAACAGGAACACCATCCACGTATTCCCTGCACGTTATGAGGTCGATGAATAAGGAACTGACACTTCTTCTACTGGTGGATGGCAGTGTTGACCTACGCCTTCCAGTACAAGCATCCTCGTGCCTCCTACAGCACAGGAAGAATGGTGAGAATTGGAGGCCTCGTTATGGCTTCACGTTTTGTTTCACATCTCTAGAGATCTGCGGCCACAGCTTTAGTCTTTCCACCTTTTGTGAATATGGGACACTGGGTGTGATTACTGATGCTGGTAATGATGATAATGCCATGTTGTTGATGTTGATGAAGATACTGACAGTGAATATAATATTTAAAAAAAAAAAAAAAAAAAAAAAAAAAAAAAAAAAGGACACCAGAGAGCTCAGCATTCTCGTCCACCCACTGACTTCGCCCTGTGACCTTGACCCTCGACCAACTGCTCTCTAATTATTTCATTCTTGCCTGGTCCTTAACGCTTCTACCAAGATTGGTCCAAAGCGGGTCAACGCTGTTCCAGCTGACCTTTCCCTGTGACACTGATTTCTGACTGCCCTGTTACTTGACCTTTTACTGACTGTTCTCAAAATTGAAACCCTTTGTCTTGACTTATCCTGAACCGTGTGACACACTAGTAATCTAAATCAGATAAAAATTGTTTAAGCTGACCATGTTATGTGACCCTGACCTTTGACCTAGTCCATATATTCCTTATATGAACAAGAGTGGTTCAGCACCTGTCCTAACCCAGCCAGGTCCAGCACCGACCCAACACCACAGCGTCCAGAGGGTGGCGGTTGAGTGAGGATGTTAAGGATTCTGAGGCGGTGCCCACGTGCCAGCCTGAGCACATCAGTCTTGGTAAACGCGCTGACTCCTTCCACTGTGAGTTTCAAACTGCAATTCCGCCTCGCAATCATCAGAAGGAAACCATTTCACAGGAATTTAATAGCCTGCACTACATGACATGATATACCTGGCACTGCAGGCAGCCTGGTTGGAGTTGAATTGGGTATTACCAGGCCAAACTGAAGCATCAGTGGGGTAATACCACACATGACCCTAAACACCATTCCGTATTTATATACCATACCATCATTGCAACACAAAAGGTCATTATATAAATCACTCCACATCTCACTCGCAAGCAGGTAGTAACTTTCATCCCATATCATCATCACTGCTCCACAAAGGGCCACTTTAGGTGTCACGTCACACCCTAGGGCAAGTGGCAACTTCTGGTGACTGACCAGTGAACTGCCTACCTCACGCTTGAAAGATCAAGATCCATCTACCTCACCGAAATTTATGTCATATATATCTTCCGTGTAGATATGGCCTACCATTACGTCATCAACTCCTTCACAACCATGACGTTACTTTCATTTTAATCTCACTGATACCAAACGCTTTTGATCAGGATAGAGGTGCATTCTAGTAGCGAAAGCGTTAACGATGACATTGCCCAAAATACCTAGTTTAAAAATTTATCTCAAGATAAATGCAATCGTCCAGGTAAGAAGAAAAAACTCAACGCTGTACACGAATAATCGTCTGTGCATGGAAACTTGATGTCCCGTGTCTGACTATTAACACCGTCACCGTCAAACGTCCGATTTGACGCATTATCTACGACTCTAACAACTCTGATGGCAGCCATTGATATACAGACACCCATGTTAACTGGCCATCCCACAATTGGGCCCATTATCACACGTAATCACAGTTCAATTAGCCAACACCATCATTTCCATAAACCTGTTATGTATGAGTAATATCCCCACCCTGCCATAAACCACCACATAACCACCTCTGTCACAGCTTGGATATGAACACATCACATCTTCCCTCGCCTCACTAACCACTTCAGTCCGAGGTCGTCTTTTTGGAGTTTCTTCTAACTGCAACCGCATTATTTTATCCTACATAAGACGGCATGGTATTAGTGAAGGTATTAATGAAGGTAATATCCAACTCCACCAGTTCAAGGAAAGATCTTTAGTGGTTCAAGGGTTAGCTAATGGAGTCTATAACCTCACCAGTTCAAGGAAAGATCTTTAGTGGTTCAAGGGTTAGCTAATGGAGTCTATAACCTCACCAGTTCAAGGAAAGATCTTTAGTGGTTCAAGGGTTAGCTAATGGAGTCTATAACCTCACCAGTTCAAGGAAAGATCTTTAGTGGTTCAAGGGTTAGCTAATGGAGTCTATAACCTCACCAGTTCACGGAAAGATCTTTAGTGGTTCAAGGGTTAGCTAATGGAGTCTATAACCTCACCAGTTCAAGGAAAGATCTGTAGTGGTTCCAGGGTTAGCTAATGGAGTCTATAACCTCACCAGTTCAAGGAAAGATCTTTAGTGGTTCAAGGGTTAGCTAATGGAGTCTATAACCTCACCAGTTCATGGAAAGATCTTTAGTGGTTCAAGGGTTAGCTAATGGAGTCTATAACCTCACCAGTTCAAGGAAAGATCTTTAGTGGTTCAAGGGTTAGCTAATGGAGTCTATAACCTCACCAGTTCGGAAAACCTCACTTAAACAGAATATAATCGTGTGGATAAAGCCAGAATAAATAATAACAGATCCTCGTGGTGAAGGGTTTAACACCACCAGGTAACCACCTCCATGACGGCTTTGATCTACACAACCCCTCCCGTTAAACTGATAATCCGATTATCATTAGTATTTACAGCGGCTCCATAATACAACTAACCACAACATACCATCCCTAAAACTAATAGGGCTAAATGGATACCACTTATCCCGTGTGTGTGTGTGTGTGTGTGTGTGTGTGTGTGTGTGTGTGTGTGTGTAGTACTGGAGGGATTCGTATCCAAACATAAAACTATCATTAATTACCTGCAAACCATGTCTGTTGGATCCGTAGCCAAATATCACCATCGTCATCATCATCACAAGGGTAGATGGATGCAACAAACAGGAAAAAGAGCACAAGAGTAGAACTATCGACAAAGTGCCCTGTGCAATAAACCATGTGCCTATTCACACATCATTCAAGCTTTGCCAGCTCCCTGCTTCACCTCTCAGGCCTGACTATGCACACAAACTAAGATGATTCATATTGCCTTTGGGAAAGACACCATTCCTTCACTGCTAACCTGTATAATGAGTGCACACCTTGTCGTAAGCATCTGCATTCAAGCATTCATTTCATTCTGTCCATTTATCTTTCTATCTTACTGTGCGATGTCGTATCGTATGAGGTGTGGCCTCGACTAAAAAGACCTTGCCATTTCTGTTCCTACTCAGTAAAGACCGCTTTTCCCACGAAGTCCCATGCAAACCATACTCCGCACTCTTATCACCTCACTTCGTTCTAGGTCTCCCACTCCTTCTTCCACCTCACTGTCAATTGTTTTGTTTCCTTTGTCTTCACACCTCGCTTTCTCCAGCATTCACTTGTACCATATCCAGCCACTATCATTTTGTCCCTTCACGTCTCCTCCTACACACAAACTAATACAGCCTATTCATTTAACTTCATTACGACGATGTACTTTATAAAATTACTAGCCTACCACCAGACGATTTTATTCAAGCTAATAAAGCCTCCTGGTAGTTAAGGGGCCATACAAAGAAGGCAGACTCTATACTCTAAGCTATGATGGATATAATGGTCTGGGGATATCATCATCATTATTGACCGGGGTGAATAGCCTAGCCTAACTCACCCTCCGACCCTCCGATTTCACCCACGATGGCACCCTTCGTGCAACCCTCCAGGCAGCGACTCTTCCCCCTCTAAGTATATATCTCACGACATGAATAGCGTACTTAACCTGCTCCAGCCATGACTTCCACGGCCTTCCCCTCGGTCTCCTCCACCCAGGGTAACTCTTTTCAGGGATCGCTCTGTGGCCAGGGTCAGCGTCAGAAAAACGAGGCACGTGCCCACAAAACTGGAGTTGGTGCTGACATATAATGTGGGAAATGCGCCTCGACTCAGTCTCACGGAGTAGTCGCTCGTTACGTACCGTACCTGGTTGTACTAGTAATATCCCACGACCCTACTAAGGCACTTAGTACCACAATAGCCAATATGCCGCTTCAAGTCACTGTTTTGTGTCCATGTTTCACAGCCATCGAGTAAGATAATAAGCAACAGTTCCTTGAATATGTGAATTTTCATCCTCCCACACAAAAAACGGCAACGCCAAATAAGGTACCCGATTTGAGTGATTTCATAACCCTGTTGGCCAGACCGATGCGACAAGCCACCAGTTGGCCCGAGATCTTTAACCCCAACGGAGTTGTATTCTTGTGAAATTCTCCGATGGTACTCCGTAATATCTCCAGCGACTCCACTGGGATAACTGCATCATCAGCAAAGTCAGGATCAGTAACCCTGAAACTGCCAGTTGATACTTCACAATGACTTCGATTCACAGCCCGTCCAAGTACCTGATCCATGCATGTGTTGGGAAGTGTGGAAGCAAGGACACATCCCTGCTCCAATACTTACTGGGAAGATGTCGGATGTTCCTCCTCCACACTTGACAGCACTCTCAGTGTTTGAATACAGGCCAGCAATCAGTCGGATTATCCCTGAGGGGATCCCACGGAGTCGCAGGAACTCCCGCAGTACCTCCCAAGATACTGAGTCTAACACTTTCTAAAGATCCACACAGGCTGCAAGCAGACCTGTTGTCAACACTCAAGGCGGTGTTCCACGCGAACTCGAAGAGCAAGGATGTGGTCAACTGTAGACTTCTTGGCGTGAATTCGGTCTGGGACAAATACGTCATGTGGGAGATTGGGTTAATCCTCAGTATGTTGCATGTGAAGCCCCACAGTCACGAACTTCGAATCCTGAACCAACCTGTCCTTCTCTCATCATTTCTCAGCTCATCAACTCTCTCTCTCTCTTAAACAAAATAGTCATACTCCCTGCAACACACGGCTCAAAAATAGTATCTTAAGTTTGTTGTGTATGTTTTCCTCAACTCTGAACTCCATGGTAATGTTTGCCACTTTGTACTCCACTCCTCTCGTTTCTCTCCCTCACCTCTACCATATTCCCTCCGTCCAACTTACTTTTCCCACTGCCCTCCTCTCTCGCCTACCTCTCCTCTAAACCCTTTCCTTCTACTCCTGCCTTCCTCACCTCTCTCCCTCATCAAATGTCAAGACAACTATGCAAATCCCAGCCACATGACCCATAAACACCCTTGCATTACCAAATTAACTGAGCGGTTATGGCCAAGCTAGCTCACTGTCATCGCCCCTACTCCCACCCCCCTCCTCCCAGGTTAAAGCTACCTCCCTCTCTCTCACCCTCAGCAACCACCCACACCCCTCACAACAACACGGCTCAGAGTCAGAGTGGACGGGTTAAAAACTTTAAACTGTGCACATTAAAGGGACGGCAGGCTTTATCCTCCATTCTGCTTCATTCAACTCCGCTTCTGTCTTTGTGTAGAGGGTTCCTTGCTGTGTCACTTGTCTTACTCGCTTTAGCCCGCTCTATTTCCCATTCTCTTTACCACTCCTACTGCTTACTTATTTGCTTTACTGCTTGCTACATGTGCAATGCCACTTGCTATACCTGCTTTGTCACTCGTAATGTTTGCTTTGCCTTTCGCTGTATATATATATTTCTTTTCACTCTCCACATTTGCTTTGTCACTCGCTTGCTTACTTTGCCACTAATCATATTTGCTTTCCCACCGACTGTATTTGCTTTGCCACTCCATATTTGTTTCGCCACTCGCTGTATTTGCTGTGCACTTGCTACATCTGCTTTGCCACTTGCTATATTTGCTGTCATTCGCTATATATTTATGTTTTGGCACTGTAATATCGGCTCTGTTATTTGTTATGTATGCTTTGCCACTCGATGTACTTCGTTCGTTGCTCGCTTATTTCCTTTGCCACTCGTCATATTTTCTTTGTCATTCTCATTAACTACTCGTCTTTCCTTACATTACTTTGCCACTCGTTCCATACCGTAATACGCATTCTTTTCTCCACTCACTGTCACTCGTCATTCACTTAGGCATTTGTTTGGTTCATTCATTCTATCACTTGCTTTAATCCACCACCCATTCTGTATTATACACTGTCATTATTATTGAACGCCATTAAATTCATTCACTCACTCCACTCCCTAGTTCATCACTAGCTGCATTCATACTCTTGTCCCACTATCCACTCATACATCTTTCACTAGCACTCTCTTCACTCACTCACCCTCAGTTCGATCACGACCATCAAGTGATCCTGACCGACCCGGTGAATTACCCGGTGAATTACACACACTTCCTACTTCACCAACCACCTCACTTCACTTGCTTCACCTATTTTAGGTCACTCAGTTTTCTCCCTCCACTGGCTCTCTTTCACTTCCAACTTTTCTCCTTCCGTCTCTCAGTGGTGTGTGGTTCTGCTCTCTGCTTCCTCCTCCTTTACCACGCTCACTTTATACCTCTTCACTCTGAAGACGCCTCTCTCTCTCTCTCTCTCTCTCTCTCTCTCCCTCTCTCGCTCGAAGTGTAACCACTCAACCCTCACCCTCCCCTTTTTAGCTGCCCTCCTTCCAGCCACTCTTTCATCCAGCCCGTCTCTCGAGCCCACTTAATTTTTCTTCGGAATGAACAGTTTTGGAGAGAGTGAAAGAGTGAGAGAGAGGGGGGGGGAGTGGTGGAGGAAGGGAGGGAAGGAGGGAGACGGCCTAAAAACGAAGAGGAAGTGGACAAAAAATCGTTACATGAATACACAGCACACAACCACCCACCCACACACCCATCGCTACTAATGAGGTGCTCTGCCTTCCCACTACAAAACTCACATGACTCCCACACCACCTACCCACCATCCCCTACAGAAAGCCAAAACCTGACCCAACACACACTAGAAAGTGAAAAAATATATATATATATATATGACGCCGGGTGGTATGCTACAGTGGGGAAGTACCGTAAAATACTGTGAAGTACTGTTAACAGGACAATGAGTTGTGCGGCGGTTGGTAATCGAAGCAGTCAATTTTTTCTGTATTCACCATACCAAAGCAGAAATGGTTAGAGTAGGTGGATAGGAGTGTACTGGCTGGCTGGGATGGAGGACTACTGGGTCACGAGAGGGCAAGACACCCTGTGAGGATGGATTTTGTAGGTGGGGCAATGAGGTGTATATCAAAGAGTTGTTTGGTGAGCAGAAAGGAGTGGACTGGACGGGCTGGGATGGTGGAGTTATGGACATGCCAGGGGAAGACGCCCTGTGAAGATACCCTGTGCATTTTGTAGGTAAGGCGGTTACGTGCCAGTCAAAGGTTTGTGTGGTAGGTAGACAGGAGTGGATGGGGTGTGTTGGATGGGTTAATATGGTGGTAGGTGATGGGGCTGGGTATGATTACTAGAACCTATAATGATGGGAGCATTATGAAAGTGGCATTAGTTGTGTAAACATAAGCTACTCTACTAGAAGCTCGATGTGAAGAGAGGGTAGATGAAGTGAGGGGTGGGAAGAATGAAGTGAGTAGGACAGACTGGGATTGTGTGTCATGACGGAATAAGTATACCCTGTGAAGATGGGTGTTTGAAATGGAGTGCCATAGGCGGTGGGAAGGTGTAATTAATACATCATCTTTAAATGTGAGGTGCAGAAAAAGGGAGGGGTGGGTGGAAAAGAGTGGGCGGGATGGGCTGGGAAGGTCGTGGATATTGAGCCAAGGCGGGGCAATGCACCCTGACAAGATGAGCGTTGTAGACTGAACAACACGGCGTGAATTTCAAGTTTTCTCCAACAATAAGGGAAATATATATAGACAGATAGATACATACATACATACATAAATAGAGAGGGAGAGAGAGAGAGTACAGTGCTAAAGTGTGCGTTTTCGTACACTGAAGAACGAGGGTTCGCGCCCCGCCAAGGTAATAAACTTTGGGAGCGTTCTTCAGGCCACGCACTACACTGGCGGACACAAGGGGTGCTGTGGTTGAGCCGGTGTCGCATACTGTAAAGTATGTTTGCACCCAGTCGGCTTGCGCGGGCCGATTACATTTGGTTCACAGATTACACACACATCCAGAGCCACTCCAACATAACAATTACACTTACAAGCACTTCTCACCCTACATACAATCTCTCCCAGACAGCCTAGGCTAAGCCACTTGGTAGAGATACCGTACATTGGCTGTATCGTCCCAGAGATACATTGACTGTATCGACCCCACTTCAGTCGGGATAGGCCGGTCCTGCAGTGGACAATCAAACGGCTGATGAGATGATATATACAGTATATATATATATATATATATATATATATATATATATATATATATATATATATATATATATATATATATATATATATTGTTACGGAACAGAGAAAGATAATGTACACTTTAAGTGAGAATACTAAAAATCATTACTGTCCCGTAAAGTTCCAGGTTCAAAACAAAAGAGTTACGTAAAATTACAAGTTAAAGTTTAATGCTCAACCTAACAATAAAACATTCAGGACTCATAAGGATAATGTAATGGCAAAAAACAGGTTAAATATATGGTTAACTGCAATAGCCTCTATTAACACGAAATTAGCAAGAGTAAATTTATCTAAGTCAGCCCTGATAAAATGACAATACTGGATAATACTCAGTGAATGCAAGATATATATATATATATATATATTTTTTTTTTTTTTTTTTTAATAACAGAACGGAGGAAGGAAAAACAAATGGAGAAAAAAAATAATCCATACACCAGATTACTGGTGTCCTCTGTTCATAAAATATCTGTAACAGTTAGACTTGAACAGTTGTAGGTTGAAATTTGGAGGAAAACAACTCTGGGGAAGCGAGTTCCAGAGAGATGCAGTTCGGGGAATGAAAGAATTCTGATAGGCAGAAGTTCTGCAATGTGGTTGAGTGACATTCCAGTCATGAGCGCTACCAGATGCCCGTGTAGCACGAGGGAAGGCATGGAGAGGTGGCACCATGGACGCAACTTCGTCGGAGCATTTGCCAAAAAAATATCTGTAAAATAATGCAAGGGAGGCAACATTCCTTCTTACTTGCAGGGGAGGTAGTTTATATGTAATGGCAGGATTGTTAATGATTCTAACAGCTTTATTCTGAATTTTGTCTAGTTGTCTTAATGCAACCTCTCCACAACCATTCCACAAAGGTGAGCAATATTCAAGCTGAGAGCGCACATGACTCTTATAAATTACAGCTAACTGCTCATCGGCAAAGAAGTTACGGACTCTGTACAATAATCCAAGTTTCTTTGAGGCGGTTTTAGCAAGTGATCTAACATGAGAGGTCCAGCTGAGGGCACTGTTAAGTGAGACACCAAGAATTTCAATACTTTTGGAGATGGGAATATTAGTAGCACTGAAGGTAATGTACGAATCTAGCAATATCTGTCTATTAGTAAACTGTATATATTTAGTTTTACTAGCATTAAAAGAGACAAGGTTGTTTTGTCCCCATTCACTGATTGTAGATAGATCTTGATTTATGGAGATGGCTGTATTGAGTTGAGAGGTAGAGATATTAGACTTTGTAAATGGATGTCTGAGTGTGAATGAACTATGTAGTGTTGAGTCATCTGCATATGAGTGAATGGGATTGTGAGTGACAGATAAGAGATCATTAATATGAACCAGAAATAGGGTTGGCGCCAGAACTGATCCCTGTGGCACGCCGGCGTTAATTGAGTGGAAATTCGAATATACATCATCTACTTTTACTCTTATTTTCCTGTCACTAAGATAAGAAGAAATCAAAGGAACAAAAGACGTTAGTCCATAGCAAGGGAGTTTGGACAGCAGGGAATGGTGCCATACTCTGTCGAAAGCTTTAGAGATATCAAGAGCTACTGCATGAGTTTCTCCAAAAAATCAATTGATTGATGGATGGTATGAGTTAAGAAATTGAGTATGTCAATGGTGGATCTTTCGTGGCGAAAACCGTATTGTCTATCATTAATTAAGTTGTTGGATTCAAGATGTTTAACAATATGCTTATTAATTAAAGTTTCAAATACCTTACCAAGAGAAGATGTGATAGCTATTGGTCTGTAATTGGAGGGGTCAGACGAACTTCCTTTCTTCGGAACTGGGTGGATATTGGCTTCTTTCCATGAATTTGGGAATAAAGAAGTACGTATGCATAGTCTGAATAATTTAGCTAGGACAGAGGCAAGTTCAGGGGAACACTTTTTCAAAACAATTGGCGGAATTCCATCTGGACCTGGAGCTTTGTTGGTAGGTAAATTGTCTAGGATGGATTTTACAAATCTTGTCTGTATTTTAAGTGGGTCAATTTCGGGAGAATCAAGTTCCAGTACTGAGAAATTCTGGCTGGTATCATCTATGGTAGAGTTTCTTGCAAAGGTACTAGCAAAGATATCCGCTTTCCCACGTGGGTCATTTGTAATATTGCCATCTGAAGATTTTAGTGGGGGAATGGAAGATGACTTGTTAAAGTTATTATTGAAAGAATTAAGAGTTGACCAGAATATTCTATTGTCATTAGGGTTGTTAAGTAGTTTTGATGCTTGCTTTTGAAGAAAGTTTGATTTAGATAGATTTAATACAGCTTTTGCATGATTTCTAGCAATTTTAAATTGGGACAGTGATTCAGATGTTTTTGATTTTAAGTAAAAGTTATATGCTAACGACTTTTGGGCTGTTGCTCTGGCACAACTGCCATCAAACCACTTTGAAGAGCCCGATCCTTCAGTGAATTGTTGACTTGGTATGAATAAATCCATACCAGCTATTATTAAGTCACAAATGTGGGACTGGGTAGAATTGGGATCACTAGAGAAGAAAGACTGCCATGGAACATCAGCAAGATAATTTCTAAATCCATCCCAGTCTGCCCTGTCAAAGTGCCATCGGGTCACCCTGACAGGTTCGGAATGGGGAGATGTAGGAGGGTTAACTAATGAGGCTTTGATGAGATTGTGGTCAGAGGATCCAAGTGGTGACAGTACCTCTATCCTGTATTGATCTGGATTATTTGTCAAGAATAAATCCAAGAGATGGGCATTATGGTCAGGATTATCAGGTATTCTGGTTGGTTGCTTTACCAACTGGGTGAGATTAAACGATTCCGCAAACAGCTCGCATTCTAGACCAGCGTCGTCAGTCCGGGCAGAATGCAATAACCATTCAACATTGTGTATGTTAAAATCACCCAAAATGGTAATTTCATTGCCAAACTTTACATTAATCACAAAAACCTCACTAGGCCTACAAATTAACACCTTATGCTATACAGTACAAGAACAAAATGTAATAACACTCATACTCAAATTATACGGCAGTTAGATGGCTGGAGACTTCCTGAGCACTCACAATAATAACAACTGTACAGAGGAGGACAGAGATGTGAGCAAAATGAGGAGTAGATCTAAGTGGCAATTAATGTAGAGACTGAGCTCATTATATAGGGGCCGGCAGAGCTTGATACAACTTGTAAGAAGGACGCGCAAATGAAGCCAGAGGGGACAAAGAGTTGACAATCCTGCTCTGAACAACAGAAAGAACGACTTACTCTACTATAAGGGAGGACGGGGGGAGTGAGGTAGAACACGCTCGTGATCAAACATGCAGCATACTGTACGTTAGAATTACACAAAGGATGATGAAATCATAGGCTATGTAACACCTCCCCACAAAGAAAAATGAAATTTACAAAGGAAATTTCTTATTACTCTAAAACAATCTGTCTAAAGTCTAGATAAGCAATCTGCAATAACATTTTCTTTCCCCTTGACATGTTGTATGTCTAATGAATACTCCTGAAGAAGTAGACTCCATCTTGTCAATCTCTGATTTTTATCTTTAAACTTACTAAGGAATTTCAGTGGGTTATGATCGGTATAAATGACTATGGGGTCAAAACCAGAACACAAATAAAATGAAAAATGCTGTAAACCCAAAATCAAGGCCAAAAGCTCTTTCTCAATAGTTGAGTAGTTCTTTTGAGGTGGAGTGAACTTCTTTCTGTAATAAGATACAGGGTGTTCAATACCCTGATCATCCTCTTGCAGCAAAACAGCCCCAGCTCCTGTATCACTTGCGTCAACAGCCATCTTAAAAGGCTTAGCAAAATATGGAGTAGCGAGCACTGGCTGACTTAATAGGATAGCTTTAAGCTTGCTGAAAGGGGATTCACAGTTATCGGTCCAGACAAATTTAACTCCCTTTTTCAGTAGGTCTGTAAGTGGTGATACAAGAATTGAATAGTTAAGAACAAATCTCCTGTAATAACCTACCATTCCCAAAAATCTTTGTAGCTCTTTCCTACTTTTAGGTCTGGGAAGATCACTTATAACCTGAACCTTAGCTCCTGGTGGTGCAACATGTCCATCACCAATTACGTACCCAAGGTACTGAACTTTAGCTTGACCAAACTCACACTTTGATAAATTAGCTACAAGATTAGCCTGAACCAAACGCTCAAGAAATTTACTGACATGGCATAGGTGAGCTTTCCAGTTGTCACTGAAGATTAATACATCATCAACATAAACAACACACCCTGCCAAACCCTCTGTTACAACATTCATGAGCTTCTGAAATGTGGCTGGTGCATTCTTCATACCATACGGCATTACAGAACATGCAAAAGTCTTTCCTAGTGTTACAAAACATGAGATCTCCCTAGCACGTTCAGTCATAGGTACTTGCCAGTATCCCTTTAACAAATCAAACTTACTTATGTACCTAGCTTTTCCGATCTTGTCTATGCAATCTTCCACACGAGGGAGAGGGTAAGTGTCTGTTTTGGTTATCTGATTAACATGTCTGTAGTCGATGCAAAGCCGCTGTGACCCACCTGGCTTAGGGACTAGAGTGACAGGAGAACTCCACTCGCTCTGACAGGGCTCAATCATCTTGTGGTCCAACAGGTAGCCAAGCTCCTTCTGGATGAGAGGAACTTTCACTGGGTTCACACGGTAAGGAGGCAGTTTAATTGGCTTTGCGTCTCCAACATCGACATCATGCATCAACACAGTGGTTCTTCCTGGAGTGGCACGGAACACTTGCGGGTACTCCTGCAGTAATGCCGAAACCTCCTGCCTTTCCTCGGGAGGTAGATGAGAAAGCTTAGTCTGGAGATCATTCATGATATCAGGATTCTTCCCCAAACTATCACTCAGGCTCATGCTGCATGGGAGAACTTCACTTGCAGACTCGGGTGGAACAGCTACAGTGCAGACTGGATTATTTTCGTCCCGCCTGTGATATAACTTTAGCATGTTGATGTGACAAAGTTGCTTGTTCTTTCTACAATCTGGTGTGGCGATGACATAGTTGACATCACTGAGTTTCTTCTCCATGAAATAAGGACCACTAAACTTGGCTTGAAGAGGTTGCCCATGCACCGGTAGCAGAATCAAAACCTGATCTCCTGGCTGAAAGTGGCGTAACCTGGACTTCTTATCATACCAAGTCTTCATCTTCTCCTGAGCAGCTCCTAAATTCTCTCTCGCCAGCTGTAAAGCAGTGGACAGCCGTTCTTTGAACTTCATCACATACTCCAGCAGGTTGACGTCATCTTCCTCCGACAGCCAGCATTCCTTGAGTAGCTTAAGGGGTCCTCTTACTTCATGGCCAAACAGTAGTTCAAAGGGTGAGAAGCCCAGTGATTCATTTGGAGATTCTCTTGCGGCAAATAAAACGAACGGAAGACCATTATCCCAGTCTTTCTGATGTTCCAAACAGTATTTCCTGAGCATCGATTTGAGTGTTTCATGATATCTCTCCAACGCTCCTTGGGTCTGGGGATGGTAAGCTGAAGACGTGATCTGGGAGATGCCCAACTCTTTCAGAGACTGCTTGAAAACATTTGACATGAAATTACTTCCCCGGTCTGACTGAACCTCCTTGGGCAGACCAAACTTGGTGAAGAACCCTAGCATTTCCTTAACCACGTTCTTTGTTGAGATATTTCTAAGTGGAATGACTTCAGGATAACGAGTAGCCATATCAATCAGGGTCAACACATAAGAAAATCCTGAAGAAGTCTTATGAAGAGGGCCCACAATATCCACCAACACAAGGGTGAATGGCGCCTCAAAAGGAGGAATGGGAACTAGAGGTGCAACCTTTTCGGTCTGATTACACTTCCCCACAACTTGACAGGTGTGACAAGACTTACAATACCAGGAAACATCCCTGAAGATACCTGGCCAATAGAAGTGTTTCAAAATGCGTGCCCACAGTCTTCCTCACTCCAAGGTGTCCTGCCAAACTGGAATCATGAGCCACTCTAATGATATCCTGCCTACAAACACGAGGGATGACAACTTGATGTACAACCTCCCACTCACAGTCGGCTGATGCTGTTGGGGGTCTCCACTTCCTCATAAGTACTCCTGACTTTATATAATAACAAGTAGAAGCACCGGCTGACTCTTCCTCACTGTAAGCAGAGTTAGCTAGACCTTTCAACTCAGGGTCAGCAACCTACAACTCAACCAACTCTTGACGAGACAAATTATCAACACTACGGGGTACTGCCTCATCTGGTGAGTGGTCCAAATTAGCAAGAAAAGTGTCAGCTACGATAACATCATCATCATCATTATCCTCTATGTCACCAGTAACTTTAGACTTAGCCCTAGTGACAGCACATGCAGAGAACACATCAGGGACATCACAATCCTGGGCCGCAGTCACTGGCTCACTAGACAACTGAGGAGCTGGACAAACTTGACTTCCACCAATATCATTTCCAAGTAAGAAAGTTACACCTGACATTGGGAGTGTCTCAACCAACCCAACCATAACAGAACCATTAACAAAACCAGACTCTAAATTCACTCTGCACAGAGGGACAGAGAAGTAATTATTCCCTACACCTTGTAAGATTACAGTTTCATCAGAGGAATTAACATTAGAGCCTAGAACACTGGTCAGCATAAGGGATTGGCAAGCACCTGTATCACGATATATTTTAACTCATTTCCTGTCATTACTGTCCAGAGGACTGACAAAACCATCAGACAGGAAATTAGCACATGAACTCTTGAGAGTGTCACCCACGTTACTGTTCAAAAGAGGAGCTCCATCACGAGAATTTAATTTACCCCTCAAAGCAGGTTCAGTTAACTCAGTTAAAGAATTCTGGGAACTCTCAAGGGTGGACACTAGACCAATTGACTGAATATTTAGAGACTCCTTTTTGTTCACATCACGCTGTCTCCTGAAACATTTCTCCGTAGTATGACCAAGCTTACTACAATAAGTACATTTACTTTTCTGAAATCTAGAGGTGAAGCTGGTATTTACTTCCTGAGAAACATCATCTTTATTCTCTTTCCTGTTACCTGTACTCTGAGTAGAGGCAACGTACTTACTCTCAGCTTTCCTCTTTTCTTTAGAATATCCCTTGTGAGTGAGAACATATTCATCAGCTAAAACTGCAGCATCAGACAAATTATCTATTCTTCTCTCATCAAGATATAGGCTTACATCTTTATTGATACACCTTTTGAAGTCCTCCAGCAAAATCATCTGCTTAAATTTGTCAAAATCAGAATCCACATTCTTAGAATTTAACCACTGCTCTAACAGATCTTCTTTGATTTTTGCATACTCAACATGGGATTGCTTATCTTGCTTATAAGCTGTCCTAAATTTTACTCTATAGGCTTCAGGAAGAAGCTCATAGGCCTTAAGAATCAAGTTCTTAACTACATCATAATTATCAGATTGATCCTGAGGCAAAGATGCATAAGTTACTCGTACTTGAGCTTTACCGGCGAGAACAGTTTGAAGGAGTACTGGCCAATACTTTTTTGGCCAATTAAAACCTGTAGCTACCCTCTGAAACAACTGAAAATACTTTGTTAAATCAGATTCATTAAAAGGATGGACAAGTTTAACATTTTTAGCCACATCAAAATCATCAGAGCTAGATGATCCAGTTCCACCTTGTTTCATGCGATACTCATGGTCTGCCTGAATCCTAGCAATTTCAATTTGTGCCTCCTGAATACGAGCCTGAGACTCAGCCTCCTTAGCACTTGCCTGAAACTCAGCCTCCTTAGCATTTGCCTGAAATTCAGCCTCCTTAACACGAGCCTCCTGCAGGGCTATCTGTAACTTAGCTAATTCAATCTGCGTTTGCTCATTTGGAGGAGTTACATTAAACAAGCTTTCATTAATCATGTCAACAATTTGATCTTTAGAATGATGAGAGCGAACAGCAATTCCCAATTGTTGAGCAACAAGCTTAAGTTCATTCTTTGTTCTGTTTTCTACATCACACACTGTTTGCACATTTGACAAAAAATCTTTGGCTTCATCAAGCGTAGTAATAGTAGACATCATGAATAAATCACAGTCACAAAATATCAAGAAATATCCTTATGATAATATCCTGAATATCCTGATAAGAGGTCGCCAAATTTATGTTACGGAACAGGGAAAGATAATGTACACCCGCGAACCAAAGTTTCGGTACCCCCCTCGATGGAAGGAAGTGGAAGTCAGGGTTAGGGAGACGGCTGGTGAACGGACAACCGTGAGTGGTACCTTGAAACTGAGCTACGAGGCGAATAGTGAGAAAACTAATGACACTGGATTCGAAACATTTCCATGCTGTTCACCTGCAAAACATTATGCATTCGTAACATACATACTGTAACATATAACATAGACTACTGTGTTATCATGGTGTCCTGTGATACTGACCCATCGGTTTCGGATCCTCATCACACAAATAAAGCACCGAGCCAGTTGTATATAAGTTGCAACTTGTCATTATAACTGCAGTCATAATTTTTGTGAATGGTATCCCTGGATTGTCTATAGCTATAATTTAGAATGATTGTGAATTTAATGTTGATTTTCACAGTAGTTGTGCGGATGGTTTTAAATGTGGCAATTATTTTATGTGGACGACGAAACCACATTGTGATGGACAGCGGAGAGCATTCGCCAATAATTTACTATAACCAGATGAAATTAGATGCAAACAACACAAAATATTATGAGACAACGAAGACACAGCTGTGGTATCCTGCTCCGCCTTGTTATCAAGGCCTTAACTGGGGCTTCACCTCATCCGTGCATTATTTTCCTTCAGTCTCTGCCTCTTTTATTACTCTTACTTCCCGGTATCCTCTTACTGCGAGTCGTCATGTTCCTTGGAGGGTTTCTTGTCGTCCGGTCCTATAACCCGTACTGTATTACATTATTCCTCGCATCATCACTCTCAAAGAAACAACGTTAGCCCAAGACTGCTGAATCTGTTAATACCATTATTGCCACTGCCACTACTACTGTAATCCCTCTTTTCCTATTGTGTCTAATTTCCCTCACACCATACAGATGTTACTGTTGTTAGTACCTGGTTAGGCTTAATATTAATAGGTTAGGCTTAATATTAATAATCCGTCCAATATTCAGGTATATTTACAGAATATGAACACACACACACACACACACACACACACACACACACACACACACACACACACACACACAGCAGCGTGGGATAAAAACCAATCTCCCAGGCTGATCCTGCTAATGGATGGGGTGCTTGGCATAAGGATCAGCACCAAGCACACTAGGTTTTTCACTTCAGTATCTATAAACTGAAAAATGAAATAATAATGAAAAACACGAGGAAGACTTGAATGATGGTGAATGATGGGGAAAAGCAAAAATTTGAGCATTCGTGTGTGTGTGTGTGTGTGTGTGTGTGTGTGTGTGTGTGTGTGTGTGTGTGTGTGTGTGCGTCCGTGCGTGCATGCGTCCGTGCGTGCATGCGTCCGTGTGTGTGTGTGTGTGTGTGTGTGTGTGTGTGTGTGTGTGTGTGTGTGTGTGTGTGTGTGTGTGTGTGTGTGTGTGTGTGTGTGTAGTACTTGAAGGAATCGTATCCACATATAAAACTATCATTAACTACCTATAAAATGTCTGTTGGATTCATAGCCAATTATTATCATCATCATCATCATCATCACAAAGGTGGATGGGATACAACAAATAGGAAAAAAGAGCACAAAAGAAGAACTATCAACAAAGTTCCCTGTGCAATAAACCATGTACCTATTCACTCATAACTGAAGCTTTGGCAGCTCCCTGCTTCACCTCACAGGCCAGACTATGCACACGAAATAAGGTGGTTCATATTGCCTTTGGGACAGACACCATTCCTTCACTGCTAACCTATATAATGAATGCAAACCTTGTCGTACGCATCTGCATACATGCATTCATTTCTTTCTATCCATTTATCTTTCTATATTACTGTGTGATGCCGTATCGTATGAGGTGTGGCCTCGACTAAAGGACCTTGTCATTTCTGTTCCTACTCATTAACGACCACTTTTCTCACGATAGGTCCCATACAAAACCATACTTTCGTGCACTTATCACCTCAATTCGTTCTAGGTCGCCCGCTCCTTCTTTCACCTCACTGTCAATTTTGTTTCCTTTCCATGCACGTGTTGAGAAGCTTGGGAGCAAGGACACATCCCTGTTTTATTCCTGTACTTAATGGGAAGATGTCGGATGTTCCTCATCCACACTTGACAGCATTCTCAGTGTTTGAATACAGGCCAGCGATCAGTCGGATTATCCCTGCGGGGATCCCACAGAGTCGCGGGACCACCCACAGTGCCTCCCAAGTTACTGAGTCAAACACTTTCTTAAGATCCACACAGGCTGCAAGCAGACCATCTCGATACTTAATGCGGCGTTTCACGCGAACTCGAAGAGCAAGGATGTGGTCAACTGTAGACTTCTTGGGTGTGATTCCGGTCTGGGACAAATGCGTCATGTGGGTTATTTAGTTAATCCTCAGTATGTGGCATGTGAAGCCCCACAGTCACGAACTTCCAATACTGAACCAGTCTGTCCTTCATTCATCTCCTACCACCCCATCAACTCTCTCTCTCTCTCTCTCTCTTAGACACGATTGTCATACTCAGCAACAAACAGCTCAAAAATACCCTGTAATATCTTAAGTCCTTCGAGTTTGTTTTCCATAATTTCAAACTCCCTGGTATTGTTTGCCACTCTGCATTCCACTCCTATCTTTTCTCTCCCTCACCTCTCCCATATTCCCTCCGTCTAACGTATTTCTCCCCGCCTCCCTCCTGTCTCTCCTTCTCCTCCATTTCTCTCCCATCTTCCCCTGCCCTCATCTCTCTCACCTCTCCCCTAGCCCCTTTCCTTCTCCTACTCTTCCCTCTCCAACCTCTCTCCCCCATCAGATGTCAAGACAACTATGCAAATCCCAGCCACATGACCCATAAACAGCCTTACATTACCAAGTTAACTGAGCGGTTATGGCCAAGCTAGCTTACTGTCACCGCCGTTACTCCCCCCCCCCCTCTCTCCCAGGTTAAAGCTTCTTCCCTCTCTCTCACCCTCAGCCCCCACCCCCACCCCTCACAACAAACCCGGCTCAGCGTCAGAGTGGACGGGTTTAAAACTTTATAAACTGTGCACATGAAAGGGATGGCAGGCTTTATCCTCCATTCTGCTTCATTCAACTAAGCTTCTTTCTTTGTGTAGAGGGTTCCTTGCTGTGTCACTTGTCTTACTCGCTTTAGCCCGCTCTATTTCCCATTCTCTTTACCACTCCTACTGCTTTCTTATTTGCTTTACTGCTTGCTACATGTGCAATGCCACTTGCTATACCTGCTTTGCCACTCGTAAGACTCGCAATATTTACTTTGCCTTTCGCTGTATTTTTTTTTTTTTTCACTCTCCACATTTGCTTTGTCACTCGCTTGCTTACTTTGCCACTAGTCATATTTGCTTTCCCTCTGACTGTCTTACCTTTGCCACTCCATATTTGTTTCGCCACTCGCTGTATTTGCTGTGCACTTTCTACATCTGCTTTGCCACTTGCTATATTTGCAGTCATTCGCTATATATTTATGTTTTGGCACTGTAATATCGGCTCTGTTATTTGTTATATGTGTGCTTTGCCACTCGCTGTACTTGGTTCGTTGCTCGTTTATTTCCTCTGCCACTCGTCATATTTTCTTTGTCACTCTCATTAACTACTCGTCTTCCCTTACATTACTCTGCCACTCGTTCCATACCGTAATACGCATTCTTTTCTCCATTCACTGCCACTCGTCATTCACTTAGGCATTTGTTTGGTTCATTCATTCTATCACTTGCTTTAATCCACCACCCATTCTGTATTATACACTGTCATTATTATTGAACGCCATTAAATTCATTCACTCACTCCACTCCCTAGTTCATCACTAGCTGCGTTCATACTCTTGTCCCACTATCCACTCATACATCTTTCACTAGCACTCTCTTCACTCACTCACCCTCAGTTCCTACTCCACCATTCTCTTAATACAGTTCGCCATTCACTCCACCTTCGTCACTCTCAATTCTGTTACATCCCCAACCACTTTATTCACACACACACACACACACACACTTCCTACTTCACCTGCCACCTCACTTCACTTGCTTCACTTATTTTAGGTCACTCAGTTTTCTCCCTCCACTGGCTCTCTTTCACTTCCAACTTTTCTCCTTCCGTCTCAGTGGTGTGTGGTTCTGCTCTCTTCTTCCTTCTGCTTTACCACTCTCACTTTATACCCCTTCACTCTGAAGACGCCTCTCTCTCTGTCTCTCTCTCTCTCTCTGTCTCTCTCTCTCTCTCTCTCGAAGTGTCACCACTCAACCCTCACCCTCCCCTTTTTAACTGCCCTCCTTCCAGCAACTCTTTCAACCAGCCCGTCTCTCAAGCCCACTTAATTTTTCCTCGGAATGAACAGTTTTGGAGAGAGAGAGAGAGAGAGAGAGAGAGAGAACGTTAAAAAAAATCTCCCAGTTGGATTACAGCTAATGAATGGGGTGACAGGCGCATATGATGGATCAACACTAAACATATCACGTTTTTCACTTAAAAAAAAAAAAAAAAAAAAAAAAAAAAAAAAAAGGGACAATGGCTACCAGGTCAAAAGTAATAAAAAATGAGGGGAAGACATTAATGATGAGCGAATGGACGGGTAAAAGTAAAAATGTTAGCACTCTGTTGCTAGATCTCCAGGTTCTGTACTTTCCGCTTCCTGTTTCTGAATCCCTCCCATCCCATGTACTCGTATTACTGGGAAAAGGACTACAGGATGATAATGATGATGACTGTGATGTGTGATGATGACGATGATGATGATGATGATGATAAATTAACCTGATAAAAGTTTCAATGAGGAGCAAGCCGGCAACGAAAGCCTCAGGGTACTTGGTTATGCCCATTGTTTGGTGTGGTGTGAGAGGATGATTTTTGTGTCATATGGTGTGGTGTGAGAGTATGGTTCGGAATGGTATGGTGTGGTGTGATGTGGTGTGGCGTGTTGCATGATGTGGCGTGTTGCGTGGTGTGGTGTGGTGTGCTGTGCTCTGCTTTGGTGTATGATGGTGATTTTTCTGTGCAATGATGTGAGAAGATGATGTGTGGTTTGTTGTGGTGTGTGAGGGTGATTTTTGCGTACAATGTCGTGAGAGGATGGTGTGTTGTGGTGTAAGGTGTGCTGTGGTGTGTGAGGGTGATTTATTATGCCGTGGAGAGAGATGATGTTGTGGTATGATGTGCTGTGGTGTGTGAGGATGATTTTTTGTGCCGTGGAGAGAGACGATGATGTGGTATAGTGTGTTGTGGTGTGTAAGGGTGATTTTTGTGTGGTGTGATGTGGTGTGACAGAATGGTATGGTATGGTGTGTTGAATGATGTGGTGAAGCTTTGCACCTCGGGTCCTAAAATCGTTAGTAAGAGACTGAGGGACAATGCCGCTCCCAGAGGTACTCCTGCATCTGTAAAACAAATTAGGGAAAGTGTTGTATTATGAGTGAATGAGAGCCATGGCCCCAGCTGCCAGCAGCGACGGAGCAACTGGCCAGGACGCGCTGACACACGGAGCAGCTGGCGGCTCGTGAGCTGGAGGGAGGGGAGGGTTGGGAACAGAATCTGATTTGAGGAAGAGAATGGGGGAGAGGGAAGTGTGAGGAAGAGGTGGACAGAACTCGGACACACACACACACACACACACACACGACCATAATCATTAGGGTACTTACCCATTAACCGGGCGATAAATACAACAATCACAGAACACGGCTAGAATAAAAGCATAAAGCAATGCCAACATTAAGTCAGGATAACAACAGCTACCATAACCATCACAACATCAACACTCCTCTACCAATCACAACAATACTAAAAACGAGTCTGATCAACAATAATTACTACACCATATAACAATAACATCCATAACGACAATCACACAAACAACTCCAACAGTCACCGTAGAAACTGTCACCCAAACCACCGTGACAACAGAAACAGCCACAGCTGCAAAAATTACCAAAACTCTATTGTATCAACAATAACAGTCACCACTACAACAATCATACCACCACCAACAGCTGCAATATCAACATGACACATCCCTGTTTGAATCCAACTTTCAAACAGAAAAATTCACTCAGTTCAGTGTCCACACGCACTGCAGCCTTAGCACCCTCATCGGGGGAGGCGGTGGCTCAATCGGTAGAGAGGTGGCCTGCAGTCCTAACGGACCCAGGTTCAAATCCCGGTGTGGCAGGGAACAGTTTAAGGATTTAAATTTCATAGAAATCAGACTTTACTGATCTACCAGAAGACCCGCCGACATGTCGTAAAATACCCCCGCTAATACCAATACACCAGTCCTGTATGAGACAGCCCTAGCATGTATTCAGTATGGACTGTGGGTGTTAGCGCCGAAGTGGTGACATGTAGAGGTGTACGGTACGTAGGAGGACTACTGGGCCTTGAAAGCAGGCTGTGAAGCCTATGCCCAGAGTCGAACACATAAACACACACACACACACGCACACACACACACACACACGTTAAAAAAAGGAGGGGGAGGGGAGCTTTTCGTCAATCAATCAATCAATCATTTCCTGTGGCACCCTCGGGGATGCATAGGGCCTCGATGAACTCACACCACCACATCCTATCTTGTGCTAACTCCTCAAGATCTCCCCAACACTCATCTCCGGCTTCCCGTCTCATTGTCCTCACCCACGTCTCTTTTGGCCTTCCTCTACCTCTCCTACCAAGTGCCACCCACCCTGGTGTACCTCGTACTATTCCCTGTCTCCTATACACATGTCCTAGCCACTTCCATCGTGAGAACCTAACATATTCATCGACCGGCTGCATTCCCGTTATTTCTCTAATTCTACTATTTGGTATCCTTTCCCACCACTTAACTCCTAATATTCTTCTAAGTGCTTTGTTTTCAAACACCAAGAATTTATTTTCCATAGTCACTGTGCTGTACCAAGACTCGTGTCCATAAATTAAGATACTCCTAACTATTACCTTATAAAGTTTGATTTTTGTATGCACAGAAAAATTGTTATTATTCCAAATATTTTTAAGCTTTTCATACTAAAAAAAAATCATTTTAATTTTATTACCACTAGATGATGTCAATCAACAGGTGCGGGAGACTGACAAGCCCTGTGCTGGAGGTCTGACTCAAATCTTAATCAAGTTCGGCTACACGGCGACATGATAACCAAGTTACCAGCTTCCACCCTGACACAGGCTCATTTCAATTGAGATTACCTTAATTACCTCGGAATCTTATTGATGATCGGAAAAAATGGAAGGACGGTAAGGGTGAAAAGGGAAATGAGGGACAGACTAAGAGATGTGCTAGAAGTGGCGAGGCATATTGAGGGAAACAAGGGGCCGAGAGGAAGGGATGGGAGGGAAAAGGAAGCTAGGAGGGAAAGGGACGGGTAGAGAGGGAAGGGCTGTAGTGAGGATGTGAACAGAGAGGGAAACAATGTGTCAAATGGAAAAAAGGGATAGAGAAGGGAGAGAGGGGGACAGAGGGGGTATGGAGGAAGCGGACAGTTTCACAGATAACAGTTCGCCGAACCTCAAAAAAGGCGCCATCTTGTCTCCCTGATTCTTTGGGCGAGCGTCGTGCATTCGTTATTTCCAATGCTTCATTACTACAGCTGTCATTGATAATTATCCATATTTTCCTACTTAGTATTATTTCCTTGGTAAAACTGATGCCATACTTACTAATGTTTTAGTAAATATCAAATGCTGTAGCTCTCTAATGTCTTGTCAAATAATCATACGTATGCTCTGGTTGTAAAGCGCACCTTTCTGCCTAAGATTATTGGTGTAAGTGACGAGATATTAAAACAACAATGGCCTCACTCGCTATTCATCCTGTTTGTGTACCATAAGCACCCACAGCACACAGCATGTCACCATAACACAGTAAGCACCCGCATCACATACCATAAGCACCCACAGCACACAACATGTCACCACAACACAGTAAGCACCCGCATCACATACCATAAGCACCCACAACACACAACATGTCACCACAACACAGTAAGCACCCGCATCACATACCGTAAGCACCCACAGCACACAACATGTCACCATAACACAGTAAACACCCGCATCACATACCGTAAGCACCCACAGCACAGAACATGTCACCATAACACAGTAAGCACCCGCATCACATACCATAAGCACCCACAGCACACAACACGTCACCACAACACAGTAAGCACCCGCATCACATACCATAAGCACCCACAACACAACATGTCACCACAACACAGTAAGCACCCGCATCACATACCGTAAGCACCCACAGCACACAACACGTCACCACAACACAGTAAGCACCCGCATCACATACCATAAGCACCCACAGCACACAACATGTCACCACAACACAGTAAGCACCCGCATCACATACCATAAGTACCCACAGCACATAACATGTCACCACAACACAGTAAGCACCCGCATCGACATACCATAAGCACCCACAGCACACAACATGTCACCACAACACTGTAAGCACCCGCATCACATTACATCACATCACAGTATCACCGGCAAATATTCATACATTTCATCATGGCATCACAGGTGTACATACTAGGTATCATAACACCTTAAATATACAGCTACATCATCAAACAAATTATCGTAACACCTAGGCTACCACAAACACATTATTTCAAAACCACTTACATCTAAACATGTCAATTTAACACAAAGTAGCTAATAACAATTTTATAACACAATAATATTATGCACTCACAACCTGCATTACTTCATCACACGCACTCTAAAAAAAAACGATAATATAAAGGCTGCTACTCTTATTATTAAGCACTAGCCTACACGTGTACAGAACCATCCTAACTTGCTGCTGATTCCCAGTCTTTGCGTCAGACTTTAATTTTCCATTCATACCTTCCTTTGGAATTAGCTGGAAATCTATACATTATCTTTCCTATTCCTGGGCGGTTAGAACATCCCCAGACTGCACCGCAACCTACTCCTCAGTTTAATGTACTCTGAAAAATAAAGAGAAAATGTGTGATGAAATTTACATGCTCGTAGGCTGCACTGGCTGCTGCTTGACTAAGTCCGTGAATCATGATTTAGGGAGGAAATATGGGGTTTATATCTTTCGTGACACGGCTCGACCTGGACCCAAGTTACTTTCTGTTTTATGGCGCTAGAAAGGGAGGACTGGAGACTGGGGGACAATGCAGAAGAGAAGGTAGAGCGGGGAGGGTGGGGAAGTATGAAGGATTAGAAGAAGAGAAAGTAAAGCGGAGACGGAGGAAGAGAGGGGAGAGAGTAACACAGAAAGAAGGATGGGGTAGAGAGATAAGAAAGGGATAAAGAACTAAAAAGGTCAGAGGGGAAAAGGCGGGAGGGATGGCCAAACTAGAAAAGGTGAGGGAAGCGTATTACGAGGAGGGAGCGGTACAGAAGAGGGATGTAGTGGGGTAATGGAGATTGAGAGTACGAGAGCGGAAGAAGGGATTCGAAAAGGAAAAGGGAAGGGGCAATGAGGGAGAAAGAAAGTAAAGGAGAAAAATGAGGAAGAAAGAAGGATTCTGGGGGAAGAAAATAAGCGGACGCAATAAAATCAACGAAATTTCCCACGTGTCTCCTCCCTTCATCTCACACACATGCTTTTCACCACCACAACGCACACTCCGCCAAACACGAAAACTATCCTCCCTGTATTTGCCCTTTCCAGGATAAATGAAAACTGGCGAAAGGTAACAAACGTCGTGTCTGGACTATTGGGAGTTTCGAATCGTTCAGTTATTCCGTAATGTCTTCAATATAAAATGGAAAGATTTAGTTATTTTGTTTAACCTTTTCAGCTCGAAGACTTCTTTTTATTGTACAAGTGATGAGTGCACATCATTTTTAGATGCAAGAGTGTCTCTTGGAGCGGCCCATTCAGTCAGTCACGCACTGAGATTTTTCGGACGTATATTGTTCACTGCTGTAGACTTCAACGACGCCCAATATGACCGCCTTCATGGTCTCTAATCTGTCTAGTACTTCTGTACTTTTTTGTTATCAAAATTTAGGGTTGTCATCTAGTACTGCAAATAATACCACTGGTTCAAAAGTTTCCTGATGTCAATAAGATCGTCTGGCGACAGCAAGAATCATATATAATATACGTCTTGGTAGTGAAGAGATACAACAATTAATTTAATAATTATAAATAACAATATTAGTATAATCAGGCTACCTGACGAAGGTTTAACTCGGTCCAAAAGGTAATATCTTCAGTATAAACTACCTTAATACGTGGGTATCATTTTTCCTTTTGAACAAAGCCACAGCATGGAAATAAAAACCTGCGAGTGGGACGGTGTAGGCAGGTCCCTAATTTCGGATGTCCATTTGCGTGACCCAGGCGTGGTAAGCTTCTATGCCTTGCTGCTGAATGTGCTGTGTAACGTAACATGCAGACCAACCACAGCTGATCCTCACAACTGATCCATAAAAGGCAGTCAGAAAATATGGCCTTCTCTTTACTAATACACCAGCAACACAAATGGACAAAGTAATTCAAGTATACCTGGTGACTTTATGGCTTGACAGTTCCTCTACAGGGTTGACGCACACACACACACACACACACACACACACACACACACACACACAATACACACACACACACACACACACACACCATGTCTCGCGACAGCATTCACGCAAACATACACACACACACACACACACACACCACGTCTCGCGACAGCATTCACGCAAACACACACACACACACACACACACACACACACACACAGCCTGTATACCTATATAAACGCAAGGGAACGGAAATACCTGAACAGGCTTAAACAAGCAACACACACAGGAAACAGTATCCAATTAGTAAATGTATTCATGCAATATAATGTATTTTATCGTGAAGATAATTTTGTGGCTCCTTTTTAATTACATTGAGTGACAAGCCAAATGGTTTCCTGTAAGCCAAGAAACCATTTACAACGCTGGGTGGTAACCATATAACCAAACCAGACCTGCTCCCTACGTATCAACAAGTGGGTTGGTGGAGGGTTAGTGCCCCTCCCCGTAAAACAAATAACTCAAAGTCAAATGGCCACCCCTTACGGGATAATGACGTCTGGCAAGAGATAGATAGATAGACATCCCGAAATAGTGTGTATTCTCTCTCTCTCTCTCTCTCTTCAATCGAAAGAAAAAGAGAGAGGGGGACTTTGGAGATAACACTGAGCTGCTGACGTCGGTGTCGCGAAAAAACTGGAGACATATTGACTTCCGTTAGTGAGTTTTGAGAGAGAGAGAGAGAGAGAGAGAGAGAGAGCAAAGAATGTGAGAGAATGAGAATATTATTTTTCACGAGAAAACAAGATAAACCATAACATTAGGAAAATGTAGGACAGACTGCGACTACAGGTGACGAACTAATTCTCTACCAGTGTACCTGCTGCACCAGCCTTCCTTGTACTGACGGGTGTTCAACAGCAGCGTGTTCTGGTAAATCATTCACCCTCCCTCCTCTCCATACCCCCCCTCCCCCTCCTGTCTCACTCATCTCCAGTGCTCGACAACAGGTGACCACTTTGAGCCTTCGTTTTTATCACACTAATGACAGACAATTTTGCTTACTATAAATAAACCCTCGGAGTGAAGGGGTTAAGAACAAACTCCAATGCGCCCCCTTCAGCCAGTTAAACTATGTTCAGTTATTTCTTGGTAACTCCAAATAATTATGCAGTATTCAGCCCTGGAGAAACATCTGATGAAAACAGTAACCCCTCTAATTGGAGATGTTTCCCATAAGCTGAATAAAATTGTTTGGTTGCAAAAAAGATTTTCGAAAAACATTATAGAAATGAAGCTGAAGAATAGTACTTGTAACCATTACAGTCAAAGAGGTTTTGCGTTAACTGAATAAAAATTGTTTTGCTGTAACAACGATAGGATACAAGAGACGCCACCGTACTCCGCAGGTTAAAAGCTGAAATTCTCATACAAACTTTCAGAAATGAGACTAATGTGTATATCAAACTCCAAATTAAAGTTGCTTGCCTCAGTCCCCGAGCTCAGGTCCTCATCAAGATTCCGAAGCATTTTGGAACTAAACTTATTTGTTATTGCTCTTTTTAAATCTGAGACTGGGTCGGTTATATGCAGAGTCGCTTGCCATTAATGAAATATAACAGGACTTTATCCTTCTTGGAGTCGTGTCTAACTAGAGTGCAGAATGATGATGATTCTTTTTCTACAACAACAGTACCTCGGAAAGAGTACATGAAAAGAATTAGGAAAATACAGACCGAATTACAGCAACTTAATTAAGAGAAGTACAGTAATTTATGTGAAGGATGTGAGACATTACATTACATCGGATAGAGGGAGAGTAACTAACAGCAACAGAAGCACAGGACAGCACTGAAACAAAGGCACCGAGAAAGGACGAAGCATATAATGACGACCCAGCATCAGCATACTAACAGAAACACAACGAAAGATGCTCAACAGAATCATATACAAACACAAGCATGACACCAGAAGCACATTACTTGATACTCACACCAAGAGATGCACCAAAACAACGAAACAAGGAAACAGAAGAATATTATGAGAAGCACTTCACATTAAAGTCAATTAAGCACAGCAGCAGGGGCGCGGCAACAAAACATGCACACAGGATCACAGCAACAGCACACACACACAGGCAGCACATAGACTCAAGCACTGGGACAAGTGGGTCATTTAGTATGTTCTACCGTGGTTGGGAGGACACGTGAGGTTATAGGAGACCATAAGCTTGCTCTCTAACATACGGCCATGCACATTACATTGTATGCAACGGCATTACACTGTACAGTATTAGCTCAAATTGCAGCATACTGGACCATGCTGCAGCCCTGTGTTGGAGTGGTGTGTGCAGAAATTCACAGCACATCCTCCAGGCCAAAATTACCTTGCTACCACAGCATTACCTGGGGTCATACCACACACTATCACACACCACACCACACTGACATGCTTTAACAATGACCACCACATTATATCACACCACCAAACTTCACCACAGCACGCCATCATCCGAATATATGTACAGTATATAAATTAGAATATTGGTCTGTCTGTTTGTTCTCTATGGAATGCATATAACACTGTCTAAACACTTCTAACAGGTGTAACTTTTTACGACGAGTTTTGATGTGTACATTACAGTTACTAAAGTGGTGTTTCTGACAGCATATTTGATTTGTGACTAGATATAGTGCTTTAAAAAAATGACACAAATTTTATACAATATGGAATTTATGCATGCAATTTATGGTAAGGGATATCACTTTTCACGCCTCTACTCACCACAACCTTTGCATCCATGAAAATACTTCATCCATTACTGACTATATTCTTCATCCATTTACTACGAGGCTCTTTTCAGGCTAAATAAAACTGGCTGGCTATAGCCGGAATAAACCAATGGACATTTAAAGCATTTAGCATGACTGTTTCCAGCCACTTCACTAAAAGCCATCCCTAAGCCTAATATACCGTCAAGCTTTTGGTGGTGGCAAAAATATAATGCAAAAAGGCGACATCCTTGAGAAGGTCAGGTGAGATTATACAGTTGGTCGCTACTCGTGGTCTGCTTCTAACTCGTCAACCATTACTTTTACAGAATAACAACCACGGTAACCATTCTCACCTTAACGTCTCCCATTTACGGTTTTGGTGACGATTAGTGGTCTGATGGTTCTATGATCATAACCACCACTATTACAAATCCACAAACACGGTAACGACTTCCTCTATTACATAGCTCATCAACTATCAGTTTTACAGATCCACAAACACAGCCACCATTTCTACCTATATATCCCTCAATTACGTAACCTGTACCTCATCAACCATTCCTCATACAGCACCCGCCAAACAGAAACCTTTTCCACCTATACTGTATATCCCGCAATTACGGCTATGGTCACTACTATACCTCTTTTACTTTAATTTGGCCTAAAACTGCCACCTCTCCAACTTGAATGCTGAATTGTAACGAAAATTTAACCCAAGAATATGATGCTAGTCATGTAAAGGCGCTACGGAAAGGATGCAGAACTGTAGCATTGTTCTTTTCAGTTACAGAGCTAATTAAATTAAGCTGCAAAAGGACCAAAATCTGGGCCAAATTAAGGTGCAACAAGTATACTGGTCTGCTTCTTATACAAAGCCAAGGACTAATTTTGCAGCCAGAAAAACCCTTATGCTAACATCTCTCACCCAAATGAGGTCATATTGGGCAAAGGGGAGACAGGGAGGAGGAGAGGAGCATGGGGAGGAGTGAAGGAAACGAGAGGGGAGGGAGGGAGAGGGAAGCATAAGAGAAGGAGAAAAGGAGGAGGAGAAGTAATGACCAGAGGAGACGGCAAGCAAGAACGAGGGGGTAGAGCGAAGATGAGAATAAAATAAAAAGAGGATTAGGAGGAGGGAGGCGGGAAAGGGCAAAGAGCATACGAGGAGGAGGGAGGGACGGGAGGGAAGGTGGAAGTAAGGACTCTGAAGGAAGTAAGAGAGGGCGAGAGGAAGTAAGAACTGAAGGACGAAAGGAAGGATGGAAGGAAAGAAGGAAGGAAGGAAGGATGATGGAAGGCAAGGAGACCAAGAACGAGGGTGATAGTAACTAAAAGGAGTAGAGAAGAATAGGAGGGGGAAAGGGTAGGAAATAATGGGGAAGAGTAGAAGCCGGGATGGGAGAGGGGAGTGCAGGAAACGAAGAAGTAAGAGTAACATACAGGATAAGGAAATCTGATATGAAAACAGCACTGGAAGAGGAGCAGGTGGAATGAATGAGGGAAAAGGAGAGGAGAGGAAGGCAAAGAAAGAAGGGAGGGAGGAGGAAGGAGACAAAGAAGGAAGGAAGAGAGGAGGAAGGAGACAGAGAAGGAAGGAAGAGAGAAGGAAGGAAAAGAGGAGGAAGGAGATAAAGAAGGAAGAAAGAGGAGGAAGGAGGTAAAGAAGGGCAAAGGAAGGAGGAAGGAGAAAATGAAGAAGGAAAGCAGGGAGGTAGAGCAATAAAGAGGGAGAGGAAAGTTAAGATTGCTGGAGCACTGAGGAAGGGGGACGACGGGTGAAGGAGGGTATGGGGTGGTGGGGGAGGAAAAGTTAAAAACCACAGGGGTGATTTGAGAGAGATATATATATATATATATATATATATATATATATATATATATATATATATATATATATATATTATATAGATAGATAGATATAGATACACACTCGTATATGGACACACTCCACCATCAACCTAGAAACAATAATGTTAACATTTTCCTCTTGGTGTGGGGAAACAACAATATGCAAATGGAACGACTAGAAACACACACACACACACACACACACACACACACACACACACACACACACAGTTTCACCATACTCGTAACTATCACTTTCACTCGCATGTACGCTATTGTTTCTCTAGCATCATCTAATGCTACCACAAATATGCGTCACAGTACTTTTGGCTTTAAAAGTGAACGCGCGTGCTTGTAGGCAAATCATGGGGCCATTTACCACAGCAATTATCACTTACATGAACCTGAACCTCCTACTGAGCACAAAATATTTCCTTTTAAAGCTTCTGAGTATGCAATTGCACTTGGCCATATCTCTAATTAATGGACCAACTGCTTATACCTTATTATAACAACAAATTTAAATGTTTACTCAGACAATGAATTTTCCTACTAAATGTGGTTGATTCACTTACGACTGGGCAAAGTAAGTGGGAGAGAAACACAGGAAAACCAATAAATTCTTATTTTCTCTAATGTTTCAGACTGCATACACGACTGAAGTTCCTGTGCTTGCCTCTTTACTGGGTTTCCCCACAACGCAGCAAAATGTTGTATGGAAAACAATTTGCTATGGAAAAGGTATCAGAGCTCTCTCTCTCTCTCTCTCTCTCTCTCTCTCTCTCCTTACCTTCCCTCTTGCAGACCTCCCTGTCTCCCTCTCAAGATCCTGTTCGTGCCACTCTCACCTTGCCTCTTGACTCCCACACAGACTGCTGCCTCCCCACCTGTCTGCCACGCCATCTGTCTGCCACGCGGTCCGTCTTCTTCCTCACTTGTCTGCCTCTTTGCCTTTTCCTACCCGTTACCTCCTTTCCTACCCACAAGTGAATCACCTCCCCTGCCTACCTACCTGTCTATGTCTGTCTTCCTCTCAGCCCCTTGCAAAGCTGCATGTTACTTTCATCTCTGTTTGTTTGTCTGTCTGTCTTTTGCTTACCACCTGTCTGAGCACCTCCCCCCTGCCAGAGTCCTTAGGCATCTTATTCCTGCCTGCCACTTTGCCTTCTTAATCCCTTCCTTTGTGTGTGTGTCTGTCAGTCTGCCTGCCTGCATCATGTCCTCGTAACCTTGGCCCTGACGGCACTCCTGGGTGGGCGGGTCGTAGCTCCCCCCTTCCCCCCATCTCTCACCCCTTACCTCGCCCGGGGGAGCCACCTCAAGGGGGGTATCGACCGAGGCCTTTGTCACCTGTCACTCTCACACTCACCATTTCACGCACTCAGCCACGCACTCACGAGCACACACTCAACCACACACCACCTCACACACTCAACCACACACCACCTCACACACACACACACAATCCCGTACTCATCACCACACCACTCCCAACCCACAACACACCCTCACGCACTTTCTGAATTTAGAACCTGTTTTCCATACTCACGCACTTCGTCATTCGCCTCAAACTCCTCACGCTTCACCATCCACCATCACGCACTCTCACCTTCCATTCAGTACAAGTTTATCATCATTACACACACACTGTCATTCATCCCACACTCATTCACCCAACACTCCATCACTCACCTCGCACTCATCAACAAACGCATTTTCAAACCCGCAGACTTTATGCACTGCCTCACGCACTCACACCTTGAATTCGTAAGTAGCCATAATCCTCACGCACCTTGTCATCTGGCACTCGATCATTCATCACGCACTTCACCACCGCCGCGCTATCTCAGCTTGACCTCAGGCCAAATTTACCCGCTCAAGCACCGGCATTCTCTCTCTCTCTCTCTCTCTCTCTCTCTCTCTCCTGTAACCAACTGATTCGATGTAGGAAGGCCGTCTTGTACTGAAGCCTGTTTAACTACGTAAAGACACCTCGTACAGAAGAGATAAGAAAATTCTATTTCTAAACCATTCCATCACTCTTAAGAGGAATGAAGTCATCACAACATTGAAACAATAAAATATACGGTAAATGTATGGTTTAAAGCTGTGTTATGTAATGCATTACATGCGACAGGTGACAGACTGAATGTGGCTGAATGAGGTTGTTTTCTCCTGTATTCGGCGCTACCCCACTGGAGGAGATAACAGCAAGCACACGTGTGTGTGTGTGTGTGTGTGTGTGTGTGTGTGTGTGTGTGTGTGTGTGTGTGTGTGTGTGTTTTTTCAGAGAAATCCCAGCAGCCTAAAAGTTATTATTTTTTTGTTAATTCTGGTTTCCTTTGTTAAGTTCAGTCGGCCTTACATATTGTCTAAGAGGGGTTAGAAAATATCTTGTTCAATTCTCCTAGTGCACTGAAATCACTTGGAGGAGGACATTAAGGCTCACACTCCAGTATATTGCGTGGCTCAGGAAAATCACAGTTGACAAAAGACAAATGGCAGGATGAAAATAATATAACATGAAAACAAAGTTTTTATAAAACTTTGTTTAAAACAAAATGGTATATGAAAAAAAAAAAAAGGAAAAAAAAGCCATGTCAAATAAGCTGAAAATCAGCCACAACTTAGACAGACATAACCCACTGTAAATAAGGACAAAATATATATCTACTAATACCAAAATACAGAATACAACTCACTGAGTACGGTAGCATTAAATGGCCAGGCAAAAATAACCCATCAAAAATAATTAAAATTCTTGTAAGGGGACGGGTGGAGAGTGAGAAAAGAAAAGGAAGAACAATGAACAATGCACAGAGGACGCATATACAGGATTTCTATGCAAAGGCGTGGAGATTGATTGTGAAAGAGGGATGAGGAGAGAAGAACAGAGGAGGAAAAGAAAAACAATATAAAGTCGGGAGTCAATACACACAACACTGTTTCTTTCTTCTCCCATTTCTCAGTCACCTTCATTTTTATTTCTCTCTTTTTTTCCTCTAGTATATTTTCTCTCCTCTCTCACTCCCCCAGCTCCTCTTTCTCTTTCCTAACTCCATTCCAACAAAATTTCCAGCCTTTCCTTCCTGTCTCCCTACACCATTCACTCTCCTCCATCCCTACTTCTTTTTACTCACTCTATTTCTTCCCTCATTCGCATTCTTCCCTCCCTCCTTCAGTCCTTTCCTTTCCTACCTCTCTTCTTCCATTATTTACTCCATTTCCGCTATCCCTAGTTCACTACTTTAATTTCCCTCGGCTTCCTTCCTTCCCTCCTCACCCTTTCTTTCCTTACCCTCTTACACTATCTTCCTTTCCCCCTTTCCTTCCTGGCAAATTATGATACAGTAATAACATTTAAAATCTCCTGCATAAATATTCAGCTTCTGATCACCAGCAATTGCAAACATGTTCTCTCCTGAATGTTACAGTTAAGGATTATAATTCTTTGCAATGCACAGCATGGAGGACACAAACAAAAAATTATTTACATTTGCAGTCAGGAATATCGCTCCGCCATTTAGTCGGAAAATTACGAAACTCTAACACAGTATTCTTAAGTTTTTTGTGTTCCGACGATAACATCACTGCGTTTCAAAAGTCACTGCTCACTGTCTCGTTGTTTATCGTAAGGAAGTGAACGGCTATTTCTGTCTGCAATAGTACATAATGTTGATAAGATGTTAATTCCCTTGACATGTTAAGATGCCGTAGAAATTTTTCTCCATTTATCCTGTCCAATAAACTTCCACTACAGCTTGTCTATGGTGCATGGGAGCTCCTCTCACTTTTTCCTGCCGGCTAAAACTGGGGGAACTGGTGGGTGATGGAAGCCTTATTGCTTTGGCATCCTTGTTTCAGACTAACAGAATGTACCTTAGTTTTAACCTACCCTATAGAAATACAGCCTCGACATCACACATAATGTGCTGCTGTTTACTTTCCTTTGTACTCCCTCCATTTCCTCCCTCTTTCCTACCCTCATTCCGTCGCTTTCTTCCAACCCTCAAATTTTTCCTCCCTTTGCTTCCTCAGTTCCTTCTCCTACTCCTCCCTTCCCTCATTTCCCACAACTTTTCCTTCCTTCCGTCCCCCACTCCATTTCTTCGACACCTTTCCCTCCTTCCCCAGCCCATTCTCCTCTTCCACACTTTCACTCCTCCTTTCTTCTTCTTCCCCTCCTTTCTCTTTCTCCCTCCCCTGTACTCCCTCCTTTCCTCTATTCTCATCTCTTTTCATACTTCTTCTCCTTCAACCTCTCCCTTTCCTTTACTTACTCCTTTCTTTCTTCCTTTTCCTTAATTCTTTCCTTCTTCCCCTTTCCTTTGCTTCCTCCCTCCTATATTGTGTTCCTACCTTTCCCTCCTCACCACTTTATTCCTCCCTCCTCCAACCACCTCCACTTCCCCCTCTCCTTCCAAACCTCCCACCCTCACTCCTGTAATTTTCTAACCCCTTCTTCCTTTTCCTCTCCTCCTTCGTTCCCGCCTTTTACTTCATCATCTCCTTTTTCCTTCTTTCCCTTTCCAATCCAGTCTTACTTTTCACTCCTCCTCCAATCCCCATCTTCATCCCAAGTTACCGAAACAACCAAACCATAGTGTAATACAAGTAAAATAAGAAAAAATACACAAAAATAAGTACAATAAAACAAGAATACACCGCAAGTAATCTTTGCAAGTGTTCATCTTCCGTAATGTTGCAATTTTCCTTTCTTCCTAAGAGGAAAGAAAAGTGTTTGTGTGGGGGGTAGGGAGGGAGGAGAGAGAAATAAATGAGGAAGAGGGAAAGGGAGAAAGAGGGGGGGGGGACAAGACGGGGTAGTATGGATGAAAAAGGAAAGCGTGGATGGTGAGAGGGGAAGGGTGAAAGAGGGGGAGGGAGGGAGGGAGTCAGAAATGGGTAACGGATGAAAAGGAAAGGAGGAATGGAAGAGGATGGGTAATGTGAAGTAGAGGTGAGAAACTGATAAAGAGGAAGAAGGGTTGGTAGGGAAAGGAAGAGGAGGGAGAAGAGAGCACTGGGTGAGAGGGAGGGGAATGAGAGAACAGAGGGGGGGCACGTGGGGAGGGGGCTAAGGCAAAGGTTTAGTGCTGTAATTCTGTTCTTTCTGGTGAAAAAATATGAAAATGTGGAAAGGGAAACCGAGGTAGGTGTGTGTGTGTGTGTGTGTGTGTGTGTGTGTGTGTGTGTGTGTTTGTGTATTAGAAAATGTGTGTGTGTGTGGGTTCGTGTAAGTTTGTGATTACGTGTGTGCAAGTCTTTCGGCGGTTGAGTGTGTGTGCGCGTGGGTGACTGGGTGTTTATCCCCAGGTTACTGCTCTGGGAAGGTCATTCTTTCTGGGTGGTGTTGGAATTGGCGAGGTGGTATATCCCAGCCACCAACTACACAGAGACATTAATCATGGGGGTGTCGTAAATGTGGACACTTTGTGCTACGTGTATTTGTATTTTACACCCTGCTACACCAAACCCAATCTAACGCCACACCTAACCTCTCTCTCTCTCTCTCTCTCTCTCTCTCTCTCACACACACACACACACACACACACACACACACACAAACACACACACACAAACACACACACACACACACACATAGATTAAATCCTCCCACCGCCTCTTCCTCTCTCTCACACACACAGATTAAATCCTCCCACCGCCTCTTCCTCTCCCTGTGCCTTCCGCTTCCTCTCCCCTCACTCACTCTTCCCTCCAGTCATCTGTGCTGTACATGGTGTCCTTACGCTGTTACCTTAATGCAGTGGTTTCCAACCTGTGGGGCGCGCCCCCTTAGGGGGACACGAAGGGCTGCCTGGGGTGACACGAAGGCTTGATAAAGAGGGTAATTATTTTTGAAAACTATGAATTATGATGGAATTCACTAATTTCTAAATATGGAGAAAATATTTCAGATAGGAATAAGAGATCTAGTTATCTGAATATATAAACGATTTCAAAGATTAAGAATCTATGATATTTATTGACATGTGTCAACTATGCCAGTAAAATACAGTATTTGAGGAAGGGGGGCGCAGGGAACGTGTCATTCAGTGATGGGGGGGGGGCGAGAAGTAGGAAAGGTTGGACACCACTGCCTTAATGTATTATATTTCAACGGGTGGCATAGGCAGCGGCTGTGTGTATTTCAGGCAGGGTGAGGCGGGCCGATATCTGTACTACACACTGAACACCCTCAGTTCCAGAAGGTACCGTGGTAGTCTCACATTCCTCCTGACCTAGGTTCGATCCTGCCAAGGGGTGGACGTTCAAGAAAAGGGAGTAATATGTCTATTCATGAGTTCTTAAATCTTAATACCCTGTACAATTCCCCTACTTGACATATACACAGCCGCCCAATAGAACAAAGTGTCAGTTATATTGCACTATTACTATCTATCCACACAAAATCTCAGCAGAACTGGATCTTATTGGTGGAAGAGTGATACAAATAATTACCTTCTCCATGCTGGCGAAGTACAAATGGGGAACAGGTGGGGTGTGTGAACTGTAGGAATAATGGCATATGTTAAGTTAATGTTATAAAGGCTATGTTTGTGTGTCAGGGATACGCTCTACACCATCAAAACCTTCCACACTTATACCCATGTATGGGGCATTGGTTCGGGTCCGGCTACTTCTACAATAAGAGCATAGGTCCTTAGGATCAGTAAGCTTTCAAAGAACCCCTAAAACTCATCCTGAACAGTTATGGTCAATCTGGCCGTCAATATCAGTGGAGTGGAAGCCAACGCTATACGTCCTGTACAGCCTCACACAACACCCACAGGAGGCCCGCTGTGTTCATAAGGGGTCCTGCGTTCCGAAGGCCCCTACTGCCGTGTTAGGAAGGGTTCCACTGTGTTCATTAGGCAGTTGCTGTATTTAATCCCAATGTGACTTCAATTGCACTCACAAGGCTTCCATTGTGCTCACAAGGTTTCCCCAGCGCTCACAAGGCTTCCACTGTGCTCACAGGGCTTCCACTGTGCTCACAGGGCTTCCCATGTGTTCACAAGGCTTCCATCATGCTCACAAGGCTTTCATTGTGCTCACAAGGATCCCACCGTGCTCACAAGGCTTTCGCTGTGCTCAATGGCTTCCAACGTGCTCACAAGGCTTCCATTGTGTTCACAAGGCTTTTACTGTCCTCTTAAGGCTTCCACTGTGCTCTCAAGGCTTACATGTTTTTCACAAGGCTTCCACTGTGTTCAGGAGGCTTCCACTGTGCTCAGAAAGTTTCACTGTGCTCATATAGGTCTCAGTTTTCATCATGACTTGCTGTATTAACAAGGCTTCCATTGCGCTAACAAAGACTCCCACACAAACTCCCACTGTGCTCACAAGACTCCCAGTGCACTCACACAGACTCTCAGTATGATCACAACGACTCCCACTGCGCTCAAGTATTCTACTTTACTCAGGACTCTGACGGTACTCACAAAACTCTCACCGCACTCACTAGGCCATGCACTCACAAGGATGCCACTGTACTCACAAGAGATCCAGTGCGGTAAGAATTCGCCCACTGCTCTGGCAATATGCTCAGAATCCTCAGAAGATCCAAACTGTGCTAAAAATCTTCACTCCAAACATAAGGCTTTGGCTGCATTCATCAGGGTCTTACTACACTCAAATTTTCACACTGTGCTCACACGCCATTGAGCTCACTGGACTCCCAACTATGCTCACAACCACACTACTTCAAAGATTCACTACACTAGCAAGACTCACTGCGTTTACAAAACTCCTAGTATGTTCACAAGACTCTCAAAGTGCTCACAATATTTCAGCTGTGCTCACAACTACCTCTGCAACGCTCATACAAGTCTCACTGTACCCACAAGAAATCCACTGAGTCCATAAGGTTTCCACTGCGCTCACAAAACTCTAATTCCCTCCCAAAATCACTACTTTGCTCACAAGAACCTCAATGCGCTCACAAAATTCCAACTTCATTCATAAGGGTTTCACAAGAGTCTCATAGATATCACTGAATTCATGAGGATCTTACCTTAAAGATTCGCACAACGCTAACAAGATCGCTCTGTGTTAACAAGGCCCCTATAACTTGGCAAAACCTCTTTGAGCTCAAAAGACCCCTCTGCGCTCGCAAGACCCTTCTGTACTCACAAGACCCCTCTGTGCTCAAAGACCTCACAGTACTCACAACAATTCTACGCTCACTGCGGTCCCTCTATGCTCAACAGGAACTACTACAAGTTTCCCTGGCTGAGGTTCTCAAACACTTTTTTTATGCAGTTCCGTTCATAATTTGGATATAATATATTAGGAAGAATAAAAGACATGGCAACACAGTACACGCTTCTTTCCTTATCCTTCCCCCAAACCAAAATACAGTATAGTTATTTCAACTTTACCTGACCCAGATTATCGTCCTGTGGCAGGTTACTTTCAAGCAGCGGAGTTGCAGAAATTGACAATGCTACGGCTCTGCATCCAATCCATAGCACTTCTTTGTGACTAGTATCATGTCGCAGTGTTATTAGCACAACTCTTTATTCAAGATGAAGAACTGGTAATCTGAGGGCAAAGCAGGGTAAAATGAGGTGGTACAGAAAAGAAATACTGATAGAAAGAACAGGACACTGTAAGCTATGAAGGCGGCGGCAGGAAACAGAGAAACTGTTTTGCTACAATACATTTACTGATCTTCCTCAAAGGCCACGAACATGTCATAAAACACCCAGCTAATGCCACCACACCAGTCCTAAATGCGACGGCAACAACAAATATTCAGGACATATGATGGTATTAGCGCCGAAAGTGATGACGCGGGAAGATGTGTGGCGCCGTTTGTTGTGTGTACGAGGACCGCTGGGCCTCAGGGAACAGACCCATTCAGTTTATGCACAAAGTCTGATATTTATTAAACACACACACACACACACACACACACACACACACACACACACACACACACACACACACACACACATCCACTGCGCATTTACTGCCGTGCATGCTCAACTGAGTTGTCATACAGGTCAGTCATAACAAGGAACAAATTGGTGATATGCTGTAATAAACTGCTCGAATTATTACAAGAAATGTTAAATCGGTCCCGCTGGTGTTCAGACTCTCTCTCTCTCTCTCTCTCTCTCTCTCTCTCTCTCTCTCTCTCTCTCTCTCTCTCTCTCAACATTCTAATCCCTCAAGCTCCACTACGGCCAATTCAGCCAGACTTAGTGCTTGATCTGGCCTGAACTGTGGCCAGAATACCCGGCACTGCAGGTGCCAGCCAGTGTAAGGCACCATTACCCCCAGTTTACGCCACGACGACAACAAACATCATCATCAGATTTACCTTAGTTGATTCCATGATTATAATTCCTTTCATTACGACGACGTGTTTGTTTTATTCCAGCTATAACTGGTCAGTGTCATGCCAGCTTACTACAAAGTATTCAAAAAGAAGAGTTTGATATAGCCTTCTACTCCTTCAGTATTCGGGGCTTTCTTAAAGTAAATAAAATGTTCTGACATTAGCGAGAAAAATTACAGGACATCATGCAAGAGAAGGGGATCATTGTTTTTATACAAGATGGAAAAAATAACCATAAACTGAACGTTCCTAAATTGTTCAAAAAAAAAAAAAAAAAAAAAAAAAAAAAAAAAAAAAAAAAAGAGAACCAAATTCAAGATCCATTAATGCCGAGATGCCTGAACACATGGAATAAGACTGTACGGTAGGTAGTAAGCAGAGGGAAACACGAGTGAGTTTTAAAGATGACCAGTTAGGTACAGTTCTGGACATAAATACTCATCCACCCCATTACCATAACTAACGAGATGGTAAGTGATGAACTTTGGAACCCAGTGATGCGATCTTCTGAGAAAAAAAAAAAAAATCAGGTCACTGTGTACGAGCTTCGTAACTGCTAGACTAATATCTGGAAACCATAAAACTACCGGCAACCGCACACAAATGGCTGGAAATTATTGATACACTACCGGTACTACATTAGGGCTGCACAGAACAGGGGTAAGTGTTTGTAGGTAGACGGTATTGCGTACCTGCCGACATTAGTAGGGGACGCAAGCGAACAGTACAAAAGTGATGAATAACGCCTATACGTTACACTAAAGTCCTTTGATTCGTTTCGTTTCGTTTATAAAAACTCCATCGTGACTGAATATGTAGGCTTTGGTCACCTAGTGGCGGCTTCCCACGCTGCTTGATCTCTAGCAGCCTCCCTATTCAGTCTCTTATCCCTGAGGCCACAGTCTATGACCTCGTCCTAGGTCTTTTGTCGGTCTGCCTCTTGCAACCCTGCCCCAACCGTCCACACGTCTCACTTTCCGCACCTAATTGTCTTCCTCCACCCTCTCCACATGCCCAGACCATCTCAATTTATCCATCCTCATCACAGCACCAATAAGCTCTAGTGCCATACTTCCTCTGAACTCTTCAGTCGTAAATCTAGCTCCCCCAAGCCTCTGATTCAAGGACGCATTACACATCCAGCTGTTCACTGTCATTTCTGCATGTTTGAGACTACGAATATCGTCTTCTGTCAATGACCAGGTCTCACAACCACACAGCATTACCAGTATGCTCCTGACACAGGCAGAATATTGATTCTTGCATGTAGTCTTCCCTTAAAAACACAACACATGAGTCGAATTGCATCCAGGTCTTCAATTACCATGCTGGAGGAATTGAACTAAGATAAAAGATACTATGTTCATCGGTCTGACCGGCTCTGGAATCAACCTCGGTGTGTTCCAATCGCGAGTCCGATACGCTACCACTGCACCACCAGAAAAATACACGAGTGATTGAAGTGACAATGGTATAAATAACGGTTCTGCCACTGCATCACCGGGCCCCTTCACAGGGAGGTGATTGAAGTGACAATGGTATAAGTAACGGTTCTGCCATTGCATCACCAGGCCCCTTCAGAGGGAGGTGATTGAAGTGACAATGGTATAAATAACGGTTCTGCCACTGCATCACCGGGCCCCTTCAGAGGTAGGTGATTGAAGTGACAATGGTATAAATAACGGTTCTGCCACTGCATCACCGGGCCCCTTCAGAGGTAGGTGATTGAAGTGACAATGGTATAAATAACGGTGTTGTCACTGCATCACCAGGCCCCCCAATGAGAGAGGTGACTGAAGTGATATGGAGTCTATAAATAACGGTGGTGGGAAAGAGAACACCGATAACAAGGTGGACAACAGCAATACAGTATAGGCAATCGTGGCAACATGCACCCATATGACAGACTATTCAGAAAAGGATGACTCGGTTTATTTATTTATTTTTTTTTTTTTGTTCCTCCAGTGTCGGATATTCGTGGGTGTAGAGTACAAGACAGTCGCTTTCACAAGACACAATAGCGAACACAAAGCAAGATTTGCAACCACAGCAATATCTATCAGTTTATACAACCTCTCAGTAAAGGATGATAGTTATTTTAGTACTCGTCCTTTCTGCCACCAGATGTTCGTCTGTGAATGGCAAGGGTCGTCTGCATCAGAAGGCACAATGGTGGCCACACAGGCAGCACGATGGCAATACTCCCCCACTACGCAGGCGGATGATGTGAATAAATCAACAGTAACAAATGGATTTACGCACACCTGCACGTTAAAGTGATGGGCAGTGACCGACAGGAAAATTCACACTGCTTTTTCGCTAATGCACACTAACTTGCACAGCGATGTGCAAAACGATATTACATAATGGGCGGCAGTTCACTGGGCTTAAAAGGCTCAATGAAACCTACTGGTTGCTTTTTTTCTGTACAGGGTGTTATTTCTTTTATGGTATACATTCCCTTCATCTATAGTAACAGACTAATATTGTATATTACATGCAAGTATACACATCAAAGGAGGTGGCAGAATGACTTCTTCGCCCGTAACATGGGTAGGATGGAAAACACGTCATTTGTGTTCATTCTTGCTACAGCCAACGATGTTTATTCAATATTTGCGAGCCTCCTGATAATGAACGGGTTAATAAAAGCTGCATCTGAGTCCACGTTTCGAATATCCTCCCTAAAGCTGAATAAAACTGTCGGGAAATAGCCACAATACAAAACGAGACGTCGTGGTGCTTTTTACAGTATCCCCCAGTGTACAGAGGGATACTTTGGTTTTGTTGGCATGCTGCTGTCTCTGTCGAATCCGCCAGAATCACCAGCCCTGCCAGATCCACCACTGGCCATCAGAACTTGTGTGCACCCAATACCTCATTTACTGTAATGGGCCACCTTTGTGATAATCTGCAAATACAATACACCTGTGGTAAAAAGAAAGCATTTATATACATTTTCAGAGTTTTATTCTATCACCCTCCCCTCCACCACACCCTTCACAACACAACACAGTTTACTGACGCTGTATGGCAGTAACCAAGGCACCTTTGGCTGGTCAAATATACACACACAACAGGCCTATCGTGCACACAACCCTTTGATTTTCAAGGTTCTAGGTCCCCATCCACGCTTCCCCTCCTCCCCCCAGACCTCCAATACATAACAGTTTATGGTGCTGTATCTCTGTAGCCACCACACCCATGCTATTTTTTGTTGTTGTTGTTAATATGTCTATGCCAAAATGAATCTTAACAACTTTCACGGTTCTAGGTCCCAAACCCCTTAGATCATCAATGTATTAAACTTTGTGGATACCCTATCTATAAAACCTGGATACCTACCTGTATTGTTGTGTAACCTTACATTTAATACAAAATACTCGTACGATAAAAATGTAAGAGGCGCATATTTTGAGAGAAAATGGTGGATTACAGAAGAAAAAAGCTTAAAGTCAATTCCAGCTACTAACACCTGAAGTCCAAAGATAAATGACAGTTAGTCAGTTAACTGATCAGTCAATCAGAATACCTACCCTCTCTCTCTCTCTCTCTCTCTCTCTCTCTCTCTGGGACACACAAGGAGATGATTGTGACAAAAAGGGAACTGTCACAAGCCCGTCAGCTGATCCTCGCTAACGACCTGTGGGATATTGACTGAAATGGTGGCGAGAAAACGTGTCCGAGCACGTACTGACATACAAACGAACCCCCCCTCCTATCTCTCTCTCTCTCTCTCTCCTTTTACGCTCCAGTAGCTGAACAGAGAAAGAGAAGAATGTGAAACATACAACGGGAAAAAAGGCCGTAACATCACCATCACCTTTCCATTCCTCCTGTCTCACTTTTTTCTTCTCCCCAGAGACATGACAAATACAAACAGGACGTGATGCACAAACAAATACACTTCATACAACTCTATGTTTCTTTGTGTGTGTGTGTGTGTGTGTGTGTGTGTGTGTGTGTGTGTGTGTGTAATTCACCGGGTCGGTCAGGATCACTTGATGGTCGTGATCGTCAGCATTTACCCTCCCGGAAGGGAGCTGAGAGCTCATATTGTCCGATCTAAGGGCAAGGCTGTGACCTTCACACACGTACACACCCGTCCCCTTGCTCAAGGGGGACAGTAACCACCCACTTCGTCAGTGAAACTTTTCGCAACCTGAGCGAGGCGCGAACTCCCGTCCACCAGTTGGCAAGCGGGAACGTTACCACTGCACCAGCGAGCGGTGTGTGTGTGTGTGTGTGTGTGTGTGTGTGTGTGTGTGTGTGTGTGTGTGTGTGTGTGTGGTAAGACTGAAAATAAAAAAAATAGACTAAAGTATTTCACTAACAACTCCCACATCTCTCTCTCTCTCTCTCTCTCTCTCTCTCTCTCTCTCTCTCGGGATGGAACTGCACAACTACTTCTCTCTCTCACTCTCTCTCTAACTCAGGATGGAACTGCACAACTAATTCTCTCTCTCTCTCTTTCTTTCTCTCTCTCTCTCTCTCTCTCTCTCTCTCTCTCTCTCGGGATGGAACTGCACAACTAATTCTCTCTCTCTCTCTCTCTCTCTCTCTCTCTCTCTCCTCTCGTCTTTCAGCAGCTGCAGACTCATGGGATCAGGCGAGTCAAGACTCTGCCGGGGAAAATTTTCGATCTCATAAATTCTTAATGAACTTGGAGTCGCGAATGAAAGGCGCCGAGACCGTACGCGAAGGAGAGAAAAATATAATTCAGCTTAGAGATGTTGGAAGAAATGGCTTTGAAATGATGGCGGTAAATTCTTCTCTTGATTCTCTGCCAAGACACACTGTGAGGCACTATATTCTTTTTCACTTTAACTTGGCCTAAAATTGCAGTTTCTCCATCTTTAGTGCTGAGTTGTAATGGAAAATTAACATCAGAACATAATGAGAGTCTCGAGGGAGTGCCACGAAAATAATGTACAGCCGGAGAACTGCCATTTTCTGTCACTGAGCTAAGTTCAGGTAGCTGCAATAGGACGAAAATCTGTGCCAAGCTAAGGTGAATGAACTACAGCGGCGAGTCACTCCATCCTCAGCCAAGCTAGGGAATGAGCAGGTTGGAGTGAGGACTTTGGATAGTTATTTTGCACCTCATGAACCTTGTGGTAATGACGGTGTTTTCACCTCTGTACTCACCTGGGCAGCTGACAGTACCATCAGCAGCTAAGTGTCCAGCTACAACAGGAAGCTGACAACCTTGGAATCTATGAAGCTAAGGAGACTGTGACCACCTCCTTATGCCTCGTAAAGACTGAAGGAGTAATTTGGATACTAAATGCCTTAACATTAAACTGAAAACATCACGTAACTTTTATACCCTGGCGATGTGGAACAATTCCTCATCGCACATCTGCCACTCATACATATACCGTATTACTGTCTTACAGCTGACAGGGCGCGTCCAGTGCTAATTTTTTAGGGGCCTAAGTCAAGCTCCCAGTTGTTGTGGTTGGTACTTAAAAACCTGGTTCCCGGTGCTGAAATTAACCCATGCGTAACTGACTACCACCTTCAGTAGCTTCACGGTCACTACGCCAACACAACTGCTAAAAGGATGAGCCGTTCTATGATTCCTCGTCCCCACAGTCTTCCATAAGGCAAGCAATTGTGTTTCCGAGGTAAGTATCCCCAAGGCACGGTGTAACAGCACCCACATTAGATAAAGGATAGCACAGTAAAGAAGATACAAAAGATTATTATGGAGGAGAAATAAATATTCCTCTGATTTGGTCACCCTCGCCAGGTTGCTAATGTTATGTGTTGGTGGGGTGAGAGGGAAGGGAGGGCGCCACCAGCCCTTGGGGATATAAATGGATCAGAGAGGAGTGACGCTGGCTTTATTTTCTGTTTCGTCTTGGGATCGTACCTATTTTATTCCATTTTACTTCACATTTATTACTCCAGCCAGAAGGTTATGTTTTGGTTCGGTTTGTTTGCCTGTGTTATTAGCAATATATGGATTTTTTTTTTTTTTTTTTTTTTTTTTGACAGATTTTCACCAAGTCTGGAATACTGACTGGAAGTTATTAGAGGAATTAGTTGTGAAAAGGGAGGTGGTGCTGCCTTGGTGGAGGTTTCCGCTCTCTGGTTGCCCTTGTCTGCATTTCTCTCTCCAAAGATCACGGAAGTGGGACCTAAACCCATCTTTGTACAAAGCTCTTTTTATTCATTTTCATCGAGTACTTTTGAGTAACGGCAGTCATTTAATTCTTTTATTATCATCTTTAATCATATTAAGTTTCATTCACCATCATCAGCCTTATTCATCACTAATCAGCCTCAGACAGTTCATTATGAATTCCTTTTTTCATCACCAGTTACCTTATATATTATTTCGGTCTATTAATAACCTCAACCATTGAGTCAATGTAAATCACGTTAAATATTCATCACCTTCAGCCAAATATCAATCATTGTACACCTTCTATCAGCCACAGCCTAAATTACGGCAACCTAACCCACTCAAACAGACTATTTACTCTACAGGTAACTGCGTTTCACACAACTGTCTTGTCTGTCAATTGTACAGCTGGCATCACTCAACCCAATATCTAGCCTAACTCAACCCAATATCTGACCTAACTCAACCCAATATCTAACCTACCTCAACCCAATATCTGACCTAACTCAACGCAATATCAGACCTAACTCAACCCAATATCTGACCTAACTCAACCCAATATCTGACCTAACTCAACCCAATATCTGACCTAACTCAACCCAATATCTGACCTAACTCAACCCAATATCTGACCTAACTCAACCCAATATCTGACCTAACTCAACCCAATATCTGACCTAACTCAACCCAATATCTTGCCTAACTCAACCCAATATCTGACCTAACTCAACCCAATATCTGACCTAACTCAACCCAATATCTGACCTAACTCAACCCAATATCTAGCCTAATTCAACCCAATATCTGACCTAACTCAACCCAATATCTGACCTAACTCAACTCAATATCTGACCTAACTCAACCCAATATCTAGCCTAATTCAACCCAATATCTGACCTAACTCAACCCAATATCTAACCTAACTCAACCCAATATCTAACCTAACTCAACCCAATATATAGCCTAATTCAACCTAAAAACTAGCCCAACTCAACCCAGTATCTAGCCTAACTCAATCCAATATCTAACCCAACTCAACCCAGTATCTAGCCTAACTCAACGCATTATCTGACCCAACTCAATCCAATACCTGACCAACTCAACCCAGTATCTGACCACCTCAACCAAATATCTGACCCAACTCAACCCAACATCTAACCTAATTCAACCCAGTATCTGACCCAACTCAACCCAGTATCTAGCCTATCTTAACCAAATATCTAACCTAACTCAACCCAGTATCTAACCTAACTCAACTCAATATATCTAGCCTAACTCAACCCGATATATCTAGCCTAACTCAACCCAATATATCTAGCCTAACTCAACCCAATATATCTAGCCTAACTCAACTCAATATATCTAGCCTAACTCAACCCAATATATCTAGCCTAACTCAACCCAATATATCTAGCCTAACTCAACCCAATATATCTAGCCTAACTCAACCCATTATCTAACCTAACACAACCCAGTATCAAGCCTAACTCAACCCAGTATGTAACCTAATTCAAACCCAGTATCTAACTTAACTCATCCCAATATCTAACCTAACTCAACCCAGTATCTAACCTAACACAAGCCTAACTCAACCCAGTATCTAACCTAATTCAAACCCAGTATCTAACTTAACTCATCCCAACATCTAACCTAACTCAACCCAGTATCTAACCTAATTCAAACCCAGTATCTAACTTAACTCATCCCAATATCTAACCTAACCCAAACCAGTATCTAACCTAACACAAGCCTAACTCAACCCAGTATCTAACCTAATTCAAACCCAGTATCTAACTTAACTCATCCCAATATCTAACCTAACTCAACCCAGTATCTAACCTACGTGAGCTTCACACATCAATCTTGTCTTCAGTGCACCTGGCAACCTGCAGTGAAAATCCAGCCCGGGCTGGTTCCGATAATCTGTTTCAGTAACATACCAAGACAGACTCATTCCAGGTGAATTATTTACAGTAATTTCTTAAAAAAAGTTAGGGAAGTATTCCAAATGTCAGTTTTTTTCCATACAACTGGTAGTGTAAGCAGAGGAAACAACAAAACATCATTTCAAGTATTAATTAAGCTTCAACATGTAACTAATTTTTGTGTTACTCACTATGGATATGGTACCATTAAGCAACGTCACTCTGTTTACAATTACAGTTATACTCTAAAGTCCATTCCAGTCAACCCACAATCACAGCCTTCTCCACAATAAGCTCAAATCTATACCCATCCCAGGCCAGTCTTTTTCTCATAAACTTGTCTCCCCACAACCTTACTCTGTCAACAGCCACAGTCACTTCCTACAGTCCACTTGAAATTATCATCAACCAACGCCAATCTGGCCAGAATCAGTCACATTGTAAAATCCACTCCAGTCTATTTACAATCAACCATATACTCTTCAATACTCATCAGTCTATCCACAATCACGGTCACACGCCATCACCCACTTCCATCCATTCACACCCCCAACCAGTCAATCCATAATCAGTCACACTTCACAACACACTCCAATTTTCGCCATCCATCGCTAGTCTTTCTATAAGAAGCCCATCAACAATATCACTAATAATCACAATCACACACCACAATCCCCTACTATCATCCACAATCACACTCCATCATCCACATCCATCCACCTATCCCAACCCATCTTCAGTCCATCCATCACACACTCGCCAGTTACAATCTCACACCACAATCCCTTACTGTCATTCACACTCACACTCCACCACCCACATCCAACCAGCCATCTATCCCAATCCACCTTCAGTAAATCCATCACACACTCGCCAGCATGTAGCAGTGATATACAAGTCAGACGGCGCCTGTAAAATATTCATTGGAGGGAGACTCTACGTTCATTTCACACCTCTACACGATTTTGTATTCACATCAGAACCAACGCCCTCCGTCCTATCTCACCACCAACTTCCCTACTCTTCTCTCTAAACAGTCAGCTTTTTTGGCATTTTTGCCTTCCTTTACTCTCTTCTCTCTCCCTTCCGCCCCACTACCGACATTTCTACCGCTTTCCTCCACAGTTCCAGTCTTTTCGCCTCCGTCTCTTCTCTCCTCTCCTCTCCTCTCTGGCTACCTACCTTCCTACCATTTTGCCCCACAATTCAGTAATTTCGCCTTCCTCCCTCCCTTCTTTCTAACTCTCCAACCTCTTCCTCCTTCCCGCGTTCTACTCTACAGACACACTGCATTAAGCCCTCTTTTCTTAGCCTGTCTTGACTATCTCTTAATTTCCATAACCACACTGCACTTTCCTATTCGCTTCCTGCTCTGCTATCTCGCTCCCTTCACTATCTCCTTATCTTTTTCTCTCCGACTACATACCGTTTATCCCTACCCTCCCATCGCATTACCGCCCCCCTTCCCCTGCTTCCAATCTTTCTCACTCCCTTCTTATTCATTCCTACCCATCTCCTCCTCCTCCTTCTCCTCCTCCTCCTCTTCAATACCCGGCTGACCCAATACACGGATATACATGGAGCCACTGCGTCTTGTGTCTCAATATTTCCTACTCATGTCGTTTTATGCATGACATTCTGGTGGCCGGGTAACTCTCGTGTGTGGGTGGTTTGGGGAAAGCTGTGTGCGTGCAATCAGCAGTGTTGGTGAGCCACTATGAGTTACTACGTGAGTGAGCCTGACTGTGTGTACGCATGTGAATGGTTGTATAATTATGTCACCCTGTTGATGTTGCAATCTGTCTGCTGTGTGTGTGTGTGTGTGTGTGTGTGTGTGTGTGTGTGTGTGTGTGTGTGTGTGTGTGTGTGTGTGTGTGTGTGTGTGTGTGTGTGTGTGTGTGTGTGTGTGTGCGTGCGTGCGTGCGTGCGTGCGTGCGTGTGTGTGTGTGTGTGTGTGTGTGTGTGTGTGTGTGTGTGTGTGTGTGTGTACCACAAACTACATATAAACAAAAGGCACACAAATCCACCATTGATACAATCAGCAAACGCAGTAACACCCTCGGCCACCTACTGTCACTGTCACGATGCAGACACCAAGTTACTACCATTATGACCGTAAAGAAACAAATCTTTTACCTCTGCATCCAACACCATACAACATGTGAGATGGGTATATAGGCATGACCATTTCACACACCTTAAAAGGCCTCCATGCACACTACCCAATACATTAATACCTTGTACAACCATTTCCCACACCTTAAAAGGCCTCCATGCACACTACCCAATACATTAATACCTTGTACAACCATTTCCCACACCTTAAAAGGCCTCCATGCACACCACCCAATACATTAATACCTTGTACAACCATTTCCCACACCTTAAAAGGCCTCCATGCACACCACCCAATACATTAATACCTTGTACAATCATTTCCCACACCTTAAAAGGCCTCCATGCACACTACCCAATACATTAATACCCTGAATAACCACTTCCAGTCCGGCTCCTACTGTTGCTAGGTCTTTTTTCATACTTTTCAGATTTACCTTGAGCTGACTCAGATTTTCATCGTTTCTGCGATTTACTTCCCGTAGGCCAGTGGTAGAAAAAGACAGTATGAAGGCTGCACAGAACATCCCTTCCACTGCACCTCTTCGAGACTATCACCATATTCTGTTGTTGATCTATTGTTACAAGTTGGCATTCAAGGTGGAGAGATAGCAATTTTAGATCAAGTTAAAGCGAAAAACGTATAGTACTGTTAGTAGGGTGGTGTTTACGTGTGTGGTAAGTGGTGTCCATATGGTTACTTGGTGCGGGAGAACCAAGGCTGTGTGGGATTATGCCGGATTATCAGTAAGGGACGCACCGAAGCAGCCAATGATTCAGACAACAGTACAAAAGGTGGTATTATTGTTGGCTCTCGTGGTTTGGTAACGCGTCTCCCTTACTGATATATCCTGTCTGCTGTATCTTAACCCTTTACCTGCGTAACCATGGTCTCGGCGGAATAAAATCGCCTGCGGCCAACGAGAACACAGCGGTTAAGTTGAACCGTCGCGTTGAAACGCTTACACAGATGCCCTCTACCTGCAGACGGATTGTCTCCGCTAATATAATGGTCACTTACTACTACTACTACTACTACTAGTAATAATAATAATAATAATAATAATAATAATAATAATAACAATAAATTTTGGCGCCTGGTGGTTTAGTGGGTAATTATTGCGCTCCAATCGGATTGAGCCGATGAAGGTTTATATCCAAGGGGTGATTGGGGTTGATTGCTCACGTAATGCCACTCAGGGATGAGTGAGGCTGGTCACTCTCATCTTAAATGTCGGGACCAACTGCCTAGCCCCGGGCTCCTACGCTCCTCATGGGGCAATGTAGGATTGGATGATGAATGGATGAATAATAATAATTGTGTTAATAATAAATAATGGTAATAGCCGGTACTATTACTAATAAAAAAATATCTAGGTCAAATGTAACAATCTTACTAACTGATTTACATTAACTTCTATGTTACTTAAACTATGACGATATTAAAGAGAGAGAGAGAAGGGGGGGGGAGGGTAACGCCTGAGAAGAAGAAAGTTAAGAATTGGGCGGTGAGGAATTACTGAGGCGAGAGTAAGGAACTGGTGTGAGAGAGACCAGAGATGGGGAAGTAAGGGTATATATGATTTACAGGTGGGCAGACACAGTGGTGGTGGGCAGGAGGTACGGAAGTGTGGAGAAAAAGAGACAAAAATGAAGAGGAGTTGTAGGGCAATGAAGTGTAAAAAAAAGTAAGGTGGTAAGACACAGAATGTTAGTGGGAGCGGCTGGGGAGAGTTGACGACGGAAACAGAAATAACGAGAGGAGAAGAAGATAAGATGAGGAGAGGTGGGGAAGAAAAGAGGAGGAGAGGTAGCAAACAAAAGAGAAAGGTGAGGAGAGGTGGCAAAGAAAAGAGAAAGGTGAGGAGAGATAGGGATGAGAACTAAAAAGTGAGGATAGGAAGAGAAGATAGTAAGGATAGCTTTGGAAGAAAAAAGAAAAGTGAAGAGAGAGACTGCCTTGGGGATGGTGGTAAGAAAAACTGTGAAGATCCTTGGAGGAGTGGGGTGAGGACTGCCTGAGGGGAAGAGTTGGTGAAAGGCGGGGGAATATCAGGGTACTGAGGGTAACGGATGGGCTGAAAGGGGAAAAGAAATACTGGCAGAGTAAAATACACTGATGGTAATACTATACAGAAAGACTTTGTATTTTGTGACTGAGGCGTCGTGGATGGCCAAGATGGTGGTGGATGGATATGGTATGTTAGTTCGTGGAGAGGATACAAAATATATGAGTTTGAGAGTGTCTATCTATCTATCTATTGCCAGACGCCATAATCCCGTAATGGATGGCCATTTCACTTTGAGTTTTGTTTTACGGGGAGGGGCACTAACCCTCCACCAACCCACTTGCTGACACGTAGGGAGCACATATGGTTTGGTTATATGGTTACCACCCAGCGTTATAAATGGTTTCTTGGCTTACAGGAAACCATTTGGCTTGTCACTCAATGTAAAGCCACCTGTAAAGGAAAGAAAAGCAATAACAAGTGACATGAAAGATGGAAGAAATAGGAAGAGAGGAGGGCAAGCACAGAAAAAGAATGATAAAGGCTAAGGAAGAAGTAGGCAGCACCACATCAAGTGAGTGGATGATGCACTGTTGTCTCTCTCTCTCTCTCTCTCTCTCTCTCACACACACACACACACACACACACACACACACACACACACACACACACCTTCACCTGATGTCCTCAGAGATTTGGCAGCATTTTTCTTTCCAAACTTAGTGGCACCTCGGGTTTAAAGGTTAATGTGCGTCACAAGACCGACGGCTGCCATTCCACTGAGTAACTGCATCAACATCGTACCTTTGCCTATAAATTCCATTGGTTTTCACTTACAGCCTATTATGCCTTCTCTATATATTTTCAAAATTAATACCTTGATTATTTTTCTATTGGTACATCATCGTTACTGCACAAAGTCTATTAATTCTACTGGCACAGCATTGTTACTGCACAAAGTCTATTAATTCTATTGGTACATCATCGTTACAGCACAAAGTCTATTCATTCTACTGGTATCCATAGGTATCATACGGTAGTTCTTCCACAACTCCTGCATATTAATTTCTTCACTACGATGACATTCAGAGTTGTTTCCTTCCTGCTGTCTCCAGACAAGCCTATAAAACTTGGAGAAGAAAATTTTTAATGAAGTCTATCTATCTGTCTATCTATTGATAGACGCCACAATCCCGTAAGGGGTGGCCATTTGACTTTGAGTTATTTGTTTTATGGGGAGGGGCACTAATCCTCCACCAACCCACTTGTTGACACGTAGGGAGCACGTCTGGTTTGGTTATATGGTTACCACCCAGCGTAGTAAATGGTTTCTTGGCATGTTTATGGATGAATGAATCTCGTTTAGCCAATTCTGTCTGAGTATTTTAGTTTCATTTCTCGCCACTTCCACGCGAATTCATTCAACGTAGAAGAGCCTCTCAGTGCGAGCAAGTTAATGTAATTACGCAGTGAAATAAACTTCATAATCAACTGCTCAGCGAGGAATGTCTTGGTGCGAAAACATTAAGTTAATTAAGGCTTGAGTTCTCGTTAATCACACAATATTAACATCGTTATTATTTGCTATAAATTAAACACCGTGAATAATGCACCCTATACCATAAATAATAACTATAAAATACAACATCGGCAACCATATATAATTATATAAAAAAATCCAGCATTTCCGTAAGATCCCCTGCCTACACAAACTCAACAATATATGGTACACTTGCCGACAGAAATATCATTCCAATTTTCAATCGAAAAGTTATGAAACCCTTACACAATACTCTGAAAATTTTGTTGCGATCAACAGATCGAACAACTGAGTTTCGAAAGTCATTGTTCAGTGTCTGGTAATTTATGGCAGTGAAGTGAAGGCAATTTATGCCGGGAACTGTACACAGCAGTGCCATCAACTCTACGGTGCCGCTCATCCATATTTACCTTACTCCCACGCTCACTCCACACGCTGCCCATCCCGGTATGTTTGAAGGATACACATACCATCTGCAGGACGTACCTCATTTGTTTGACGCCACAGGGATAATATTTTCAGGATATTCATCATTCCCATAACGGGTACACACCATATTTATCTTCTTCCCACACTAGATTAATTCTTCAATTCCTGGTATCTTCTAGGAATAATTAGCCACTACAATACGTAAATCATTAGCTTTACACCACAGTAATACTATGTTCTTTAGGTCACTTTTTGTCCCTCCACAGCAAAGCAGTGGTGAAAAATAAAACAAGTGCTGGATGGGTGCACATGACAAAAATGTATAATGCATGTGTGATACCCAGCACAAACACCTACACCAAAGAGATGCGCTTGGTTAAAAGGAAAACTACACCTTAATCCCCCAACACTTACACTCAGGTATATATACGAGTCTCTTCACAGGTGCTCTTTGGTCGCCGCGCCTTGAAAGTCCAGCTCGGATTACAGTCAAGAGAAATGGAAATGTGAAGACGTCTTGAGGCAAGGCGGGAGGGTGAGGGGGCTGGGGCAGGGTCCACATGAGCGCCACCTCATCACCACCCAGGTCTGACTCTCTCTGGGAAAATGACACTCGTGGCCAATATGGAAAAGGGAGATGAAAGGCCATGACTCAAGGTGGTAAAAGGAGAGACTGGGGAGATGGAAATGGCGGAGGGTGAAACAGAGAAGAGAGTCGTAATGGCGGTTGCTACCTCAGTATTTCTTAAAATCACAGAATGTTTGGACAGAGGAATGGAGAAAGTGTGTCGAAATACACTATAGCTGAGAAACATGATGACAGAGGAGGGAGGAAAAAATAGAAAATATCACACCTGGGGAAATCAGGAGAGGATGCAACACGTCCTATGTTTTCCAAGACATGCATGGAACTGCAAAAAGCAAAAATTTATCATAACTGGATGGAAAGATGGCAGAGGGTGAATGAAAGAGAAACAGCCAAGAAGTTTCACTGTTTGGTTTTAAACGATGGAATAAATAAAAACTTGGAGAGGGACGGACCCGGTAACAGACGTCCGACGATCACCACAACAGTGAAGCTGCACAGAATTAAGAAATATACTATATCTGACTTAAAAGATAAGAGAGAGAGAGAGAGAGAGAGAGAGAGAGAGAGAGAGAGAGAGATGGCGGGAGGGGAGGGGGGAGGGATTCACCCGCACTGTAAATACAAGATCCTAAAAGGCAGTGTTTACCCTCAGCACAACCCTGCCACACACACCAGCTCGCTCGGCAGAGTACCTTATAATTTCCGCTGATGCTGGAACAAAGAACATGGCGACCGAAAAACAGAAAAGGTATTAAAAGATGATGAAGAAAACAATTTTTTTGATAATCAACGTCTAGCAGCAAACTCTCATCCCTTTTCTGTTCAACTCTCTAATGCAAGAGTTAACCGTTACTCCCAGTCCTTCATTTATGCAACAGATCAACTCTGGAACTGTCTCCCTCTGTATTTCTTGCTGCCTATGATCTTCAGTCTTTCAAACGCAGTGTGTCCAGGCATCTTGAAATGATCGGATCTTGAATTTGGCTCTTTATTGTATTTTGTTTTTCTCTTGGAGGGAACCCTTATTACGGGCTCATGGCCTTTGGTTCCTTCTTCCTCGCATAAAAAAAAAACATAAACTCTAAAAGAAAAGAAGAATAACGATAGAGATACATGGAAGTGGAAAACGAAAGTAAAGAAAACACAAAATTACGAACAAGAAAAGACGAGGAAACAGGAAAAATAGCGTTGGAAAACACACGTGGGATGAAGCAACAAGGAGGCTCTTCTGATATAAACAAAATCATCGGGATGCAGCGAGGCAGTAGTAGTTGTCGTTGCAACCCCTGGCTAATATCAAACGTGAATCCAGTGGACTACAGGCTTAAACTGAGCTTCTCCTGCAGTTCACCATCCTTCTTTTGGGAGATAGGGAAGTAGTTGAAGGACGTTTGTATAACCAGGCAGTTGAGTGACCTGGTTATATCGGTCCCACCACATGAAGGCGTCCCTCTCCACCACCACATTCTGGGAGTGAAAGGGGTTAATCGCCTTCAGTCCCTTCCACAGTCTTTTCCACCTCCCAGTTTCCGGTGTCGTGGTAAAAAGGGGAACGGAATAACACCTTTTTCCAGTGACTTTCATGGCTCTGAATAACACTAAAGCAAATCCCTCGTCAGCTACCGAATCAGTGAGGAAAGGCGAGCGCCTTTTTTTTTTTTTTTTTTTTTTTTTTTTTTTTTTTTTTAATATAACCCCGCCTTAATCAGTGGAACAACAAGTGGAACTGGGCCACACTCACAGCTTACGTCGTGACTGTATGAAATGAGAAAAGACAGACAGCTGTTAGCCCGCTCCAGTAAATATTTTTGACAAGAAGCCACTATGTGGCCATATGCAGTGGGTAACTGATTCCAGAACACAGTTCAAAGGTTCAGGATGCAGTATTCCCAATATCACTTAATACATGTATTCCCAATATAGTATAAAACAACCTAAATATTTAGGGTGTTTGCCATCTTTAAAGTCTCGCCTGAATCACGAACTCTGAAGCAGAACGTTACCAATTTTCACGCAAATGTAAGGAACAAATGCTTTAATAAGGTCGGTCTATTCCAAGCGTTTCCATAACGTACAACCATACCAAAACGGCCTTATTATTGTTTCACAGATTAATATTTTCAACCTCTGTGGCACTGTTTTGTGGCACACCACTCCAGATACCTCCCGCCACTTCTTCCATCCCGCCTTGACCCTCTCACCAACCTCCTCCTCCACAACCAACCTTTTCCGTTACCATCCATCACAGGTATCTACGCTTTACCACCTGTTTCATTTCCTGGCCACTTACATCTTTAACCTGTGTTCCATAACCGCACTGAACGGGTTGAATAAAAAGAACAAGAAATTAAGAATGGTTCAGATAATAATACTATTTCAATAACATCTCATTATTGGGAAACTGAAAAAGAATTATAAGTATATACATGGACTACAGAGCTTTATCAAAATCATAAAAGGTATATGAAAAATTAAGTAAAAGAACTCGTCAACCTTTGAATAAAACATAAAGAAAATGGACTGGATAATGTTGGTACTTACATACGGAGACC